>NW_027362007.1:2940000-3540000 GCF_039654945.1 Dendrobates tinctorius | reverse complement strand
TCCCATTTGTTTAAATAAAAATAAATAAATCTATAAAAAATTTTTAGAATGAAAAATGATAATTTCGGCCGAATTAAAGGTTTTGTAAATGCAACAAAGAGGCAATATCTGAAGAGGAAATCTACACCATGTCACCATGAATACGACAACATGCAGAAGACGCGATTCTGAAGAACAGACGTAAAAAGACAATTCACAACAACAAAACCCAAACATCTATAAATAAATATTTAGATTAAAAGTGAAAACAGTAAAATTCAACAAAATGAGAACAGAAAAGACGCGCACATCGAGAACATCCGCTGCATGGGGAGATCACGTCCACACACACACATATATATATACTGTATGTACAGCGTGCGGCTCCCACTGACACCGTCCACAGCCGCTCAGGGACGGGCGGTGCGTGCAGCATCTCAAGGCCAAAAATCTCTCAGGTCTCTAACAATCCTCAAGAGAGGAGCAGCTGCCGGTCAGTGTGACTCCAGGCATGTACCCTGCCGCCGCCGCCGCCGCTCAGGACCACCACACACCGGACCAACAAGGAACCAACGCAAACAACAATCAGACCTGTTACCGCAACACGAGTTTTATTCACAGACATATAGATCAGTGATAGATAACAGATAGAAAAATATTTAATCAGAAAATCTGCTCAATTTTTTCTAAATATATAATTAGTTGTATAAGTAGATATGAAATAATTACAAGAATAAATATGAAAGATAAGTGAAAGATAGAACTGACAGATGATAGATAAATGGAACAAAAAATGTATATGATATTTATTAGATATATTAAAAAAAATGTAAGATATTTAGATGTATGTATAGCACAGTGATAGATATATATATATTTCTCACTTTAACACCATGTACACATAAGAGCAGACTGAGCTGGTGCAAGGCTTACAAACATGTTAGACACAATAGCCAATATACCCTATATATGCCCTGTATATGCCCTGTATACCTCTTGTGTATACCCTGTGTATGTCCTGTATATATCTTGCACATGTCATGTATATGCCCCGTATATGCCCTGTACATGTCCTGTATTTACCTTGTATTTTTGTATTTTTTTTTCCCTCTGACTGTAAGCTTGCGAGCAGGGCCCTCATTCCTCTTGGTATCTGTTATGATCTATGTGATTATTGTTATGCTGTAATGTCTATTGTCTGTACAAATCCCCTCTGAAATGTAAAGTGCTGCGGAATATGTCGGCGCTATAGAAACAAAATGTATTATTATTATTGTATATGCCCCATATATAACCTGTATATTACCCTGTATATACCCCGTATGTGCCCTGTATACAGACCGTGGGCCAGGGCAGCCCCCGACAGCTCACACATTCAGACACACAACCTCGGACGTGTTATCTCATTTACTTTGAACCAGAGTATGAATCTTTTTGGGAGCTTGAGGTAGCATTCCCCCATAATCGGTGCACGACACAGCAACCTTACAACCACTGGAGCTCACACTTTTTTTCCTTTCTCATAGTTCATTAACTGAACTGAAAGTGCAGCAACATAGAGAAAGCAAAAGTTGTCACTCTGATCAGTGAGGTGGAAAGCAGAACAAAAAGTAACCACAGCAGTGGCAGCTCCAGAGGAAGGAGAAGAGAAACACAGGAACCCACCACAGGACACACAGGGGGCATCAGACGGGGCATCACAGGCTACAGGGGGCATCACAGGCTACAGGGGGCATCACAGGCTACAGGAGGGCATCACAGGCTACAGGAGGGCATCACAGGCTACAGGAGGGCATCACAGGCTATAGGAGGGCATCACAGGCTATAGGAGGGCATCACAGGCTATAGGAGGGCATCACAGGCTATAGGAGGGCATCACAGGCTACAGGAGGGCATCACAGGCTACAGGAGGGCATCACAGGCTACAGGAGGGCATCACAGGCTACAGGAGGGCATCACAGGCTACAGGAGGGCATCACAGGCTATAGGAGGGCATCACAGGCTATAGGAGGGCATCCCAGCTACAGGGGGCATCACAGGCTACAGGGGGCATCACAGGCTACAGGGGGCATCACAGGCTACAGGAGGGCATCACAGGCTACAGGAGGGCATCACAGGCTACAGGAGGGCATCACAGGCTATAGGAGGGCATCACAGGCTACAGGAGGGCATCACAGGCTACAGGAGGGCATCACAGGCTACAGGAGGGCATCACAGGCTACAGGAGGGCATCACAGGCTACAGGGGGCATCACAGGCTACAGGAGGGCATCACAGGCTATAGGAGGGCATCACAGGCTACAGGAGGGCATCACAGGCTATAGGAGGGCATCACAGGCTACAGGAGGGCATCACAGGCTACAGGGGGCATCACAGGCTACAGGGGGCATCACAGGCTACAGGGGGCATCACAGGCTACAGGGGGCATCACAGGCTACAGGAGGGCATCACAGGCTACAGGAGGGCATCACAGGCTATAGGAGGGCATCACAGGCTACAGGAGGGCATCACAGGCTACAGGAGGGCATCACAGGCTACAGGAGGGCATCACAGGCTACAGGAGGGCATCACAGGCTACAGGAGGGCATCACAGGCTACAGGAGGGCATCACAGGCTACAGGAGGGCATCACAGGCTACAGGAGGGCATCACAGGCTATAGGAGGGCATCACAGGCTACAGGAGGGCATCACAGGCTACAAGAGGTCATCACAGGCTACAGGAGGGCATCACAGGCTACAGGAGGGCATCACAGGCTACAGGAGGGCATCACAGGCTACAGGAGGGCATCACAGGCTACAGGAGGGCATCACAGGCTACAGGAGGGCATCACAGGCTACAGGAGGGCATCACAGGCTATAGGGGCATAACAAGCTACAGGAGGGCATCACAGGCTATAGGAGGGCATCACAGGCTATAGGAAGACATCACAGGCTATAGGGGCATCACAGGCTACAGGAGGGCATCACAGGCTATAGGAGGGCATCACAGGCTACAGGAGGGCATCACAGGCTACAGGAGGGCATCACAGGCTATAGGAGGGCATCACAGGCTACAGGAGGCCATCACAGGCTATAGGAGGGCATCACAGGCTATAGGGGCATCACAGGCTATAGGGGCATCACAGGCTATAGGGGCATCACAGGCTATAGGGGCATCACAGGCTATAGGGGCATCACAGGCTACAGGAGGGCATCACAGGCTATAGGGGGCATCACAGGCTACAGGAGGGCATCACAGGCTATAGGGGGCATCACAGGATACAGGAGGGCATCACAGGCTACAGGAGGGCATCACAGGCTATAGGGGGCATCACAGGCTACAGGAGGGCATCACAGGCTACGGGAGGGCATCACAGGCTACAGGAGGGTATCACAGGCTACAGGAGGGCATCACAGGCTACAGGAGGGCATCACAGGCTATAGGGGCATCACAGGCTACAAGGGGCATCACAGGCTACAGGAGGGCATCACAGGATATAGGGGGGCATCACAGGCTACAGGAGGGCATCACAGGGGGTATAAGAGGCCACCCAGAAGATATAGGGGATCACTCATAAATATAACTGGTGCATCATAGGATAAAGAACAAGCAATATAAGAGAGTAATGGGCAGCACAGATTATAAAGGAGCAGCATGGATTATATGAGGTATCACAGAGGAAATAAAGGTCATCAATATATAGAAGGGTCATCACAGAGTTTAAGAGGCATCAGAGAAAAAGAGTCATCAAAGCAAACAGCGGACAACACTTAAAAACAGCGCATCATAGAATACGGAAAAGGCATAAAAAATGTATAAGTGTCCTCAAAAAATATACAAGTTACTTCTGGGAACATAGAAGGGGTATAACAGATAGTAGAAGGGTCACCTTAGATAATAGAAGGGTCTATATATCAAATATAACATTTAATATCAATACATATAGGGTTCTCATAAAGAATATACGCGTCTTGACACGGAATATGTTGTCAATTACTGATACTATAAGGGTGTGAACAGAGAGGATAAAAGCCGTAACAGAACATATAAGTGCAATTAATAAAAGATCAGAAGGTTCATCTCATGATATAAGGGTCGTAATGAGAAATAACAGGGTCAGCACTTAGTATAGAAGCCTTTCACTGTTTATAGACAAGTTACATCACTGAACACAAATCTCCAGCACATATAATATATAGGAGCCATCACTGAGCACAGAAGGGGCCTCCTGTAATCCCGGGGGTCCCCAGAGCATAGAAGGAGCCTCCTGTAATCCTGGGGGTCCCCAGAGCATAGAAGGGGGCCTCCTGTAATCCTGGGGGTCCCCAGAGCATAGAAGGGGGCCTCCTGTAATCCTGGGGGTCCCCAGAGCATAGAAGGGGCCTCCTGTAATCCTGGAGGTCCCCAGAGCATAGAAGGGGGCCTCCTGTAATCCTGGGGGTCCCCAGAGCATAGAAGGGGGCCTCCTGTAATCCTGGGGGTCCCCAGAGCATAGAAGGGGGCCTCCTGTAATCCTGGGGGTCCCCAGAGCACAGAAGGGGCCTCCTGTAATCCCGGGGGTGCCCAAAGCACAGAAGGGGCCTCCTGTAATTCTGGGGGTCCCCAGAGCATAGAAGGGGGCCTCCTGTAATCCTGGGGGTCCCCAGAGCATATAAGGGGCCTCCTTTAATCCCATGGGTCCCCAGAGCATAGAAGGGGCCTCCTTTAATCCCGGGGGTCCCCAGAGCATAGAAGGGGCCTCCAGTAATCCCGGGGGTCCCCAGAGCATAGATGGGGCCTCCATTAATCCCGGGGGTCCCCAGAGCATAGAAGGGGCCTCCTGTAATCCCGGGGGTCCCCGGAGCATAGAAGGGGCCTCCAGTAATCCCGGGGGTCCCCAGAGCATAGATGGGGCCTCCATTAATCCCGGGGGTCCCCAGAGCATAGAAGGGGCCTCCTGTAATCCCAGGGGTCCCCAGAGCATAGAAGGGGCCTCCTGTAATCCCGGGGTCCCCACAGACAGGCTGCCCCTGTTGCAGGATGGAACCTTCCCTGGATACAGTGTAACAAGTGGCGGGGGGCACTTACCGTGCGGGCGGTGGGGGACAAGGAGCCGTTGGGCAGGTAGGGGCTGCCCAGGTCCGGGATCATGATGAAGGGGTACCCGGGGTACGCCGGGCTCTTGAACAGGCCTCCTCCTCCCCCGTCCTGCCTCTTCGCGGCTGCAACAAGAGGGAGAAAGTTTTAGTAACTTCGGAGAAGTGAGAGCGCCCCCTCCCCCAGGCCGGGTCGTGAAGGGGTTAACCAGCTGCACTGGGGCCTGCACTGCGTCCTGAGGACCCACCTTCCTCCAGGCTGTCCCGGCTCTTGTCCCTGAAGGTCTCTGATCTGGGTGCAGGCCGCCGCTCCGCCTGACACGGGGGAGAGAGAAGGACAAGGATCATCATCATCATCAAGAGACCAAACATCTACATAAACAGCAAATACCATCATCATCATCACCATTATCATAATCATCATCAATCAGCCAAGAGCAGCTTGTCTGTGCACAGAATATGTACAAGATACAAAATATGTAATGTACAGGATACAAAATATATAATGTACAGGATACACGTATATAATGTGCAGGATACGAGTATATAATGTACAGGATACACGTATATAATGTACAGGATACAAGTATATAATGTACAATATACAAGTATATAATGTACAGGATACAAGTATATAATGTACAGGATACAAATATGTAATGTACAATATACAAATATATAATGTACAGGATACACGTATATAATGTACAGGATACAAGTATATAATGTACAATATACAAGTATATAATGTACAAGATACAAATATGTAATGTACAATATACAAATATATAATGTACAGGATACAAGTATATAATGTACAGGATACAAAATATATAATGTACAGGATACACGTATATAATGTACAGGATACACGTATATAATGTACAGGATACAAGTATATAATGTACAGGATACAAGTATATAATGTACAAGATACAAATATGTAATGTACAATATACAAATATATAATGTACAGGATACAAGTATATAATGTACAGGATACAAAATATATAATGTACAGGATACACGTATATAATGTACAGGATACAAGTATATAATGTACAATATACAAGTATATAATGTACAAGATACAAATATGTAATGTACAATATACAAATATATAATGTACAGGATACAAGTATATAATGTACAGGATACAAAATATATAATGTACAGGATACACGTATATAATGTACAGGATACAAGTATATAATGTACAATATACAAGTATATAATGTACAAGATACAAATATGTAATGTACAATATACAAATATATAATGTACAGGATACAAGTATATAATGTACAGGATACAAAATATATAATGTACAGGATACAAAATATATAATGTACAGGATACAAGTATATAATGTACAGGATACAAGTATATAATGTACAAGATACAAACATGTAATGTACAGGATACAAAATATATAATATACAATATATAAGTATATAATGTGCAGGATACGAGTATATAATGTACAGGATACAAGTATATAATGTACAAGATACAAGTATATAATGTACAAGATACAAGTATATAATGTACAGGATACACATATATAATGTACAGGATACAAGTATATAATGTACAAGATACAAATATGTAATGTACAATATAGAAATATATAATGTGCAGAATACACATATATAGAATATACAGAAATCACATGATTTGCACTATGTAAACATAATTAATAAAAAGAGCACAATATACACAGAAATACACATGACCATAGAATGTACAGAACACATCACTAATTATAGGGTACAAAGCAGATACATATCAAATGCTAAAATGTGCACAGCGCAGAATACATATGAATAATCCACAGAGTAACCGTACATACAACACACAGGTATAGGATCTACACCTGCTGCACATATACATATATATATATATATTCCACAATATGCTACTCTAAATAATATGTATTATAAGTAGAGATATTAGATGATAAATAAATACTTAATTTATAGTGTGAGACTATAAAATTCGATAATATCATTCTACATGATGAGATCACACTGTGAAATCAGATTCTATCACACAATTCACGTCCTCTAATATTATTATGTATATTGTGATATATTAAGTAGCAGGATATTATATATATATATATATATATATATGTTATACAGTGTGATAAATGCAGTGATATTATACAGCATGGCATCATAGCGGTCATATACTGCAGATGACCTGTGATGTTAGAGATTGTACATTATATAGCGGGATATTTATACATCCTGACACTGAAGTGTTCTAGAATGTGCTGCGATATCCACTGTGCGATCATCTGCTGTCAGGTAATACAGGAGTATATAGTGGAATATTAGTACAGTCTGTACTATATATATATATATATATATATTGCTCCTGCTGACTGATCCGCAGAACAGGACAAGTAATAATATCTCTGTAATGGGAACACAATATATTTATTATTGTCATTTTATAGAACTGCGAGTAGTTTATAAACTTTATATTAATTATAAAGCTCACAACAGATCTGGATATTTAATAAAAGGCAAAAAATGTCCGAGAGTAATGATTACAATATTCACACACAGCACCGCTACAATCTATAAATATTATATATACACACACTATATATATACTGACAGCAGCACATGTACACACTAATATGTATATCCACACAGCACAGGTACAGTACACAGACACTATAGTATATATATATACATACACAGTATATATACACTGCTCAAAAGAAATGAAGGGAGCACTATTCCATTTGCAACAGGCTGTTTGTGTCCCCTTATTTCTTTGAGCAGTGTATATATATATATACTGACAGCACAGGTACAAGCTCCATATATATATATACACTCACAGACAGCACATGCTATATACACTGGAGGTCACAGCCTCAGGATCGGGTCCTGTAGGAATCGTTATTATTATTATTATTATGTAGCTACTTCTCTCTGCTGTTTCCGGGGGTCTCTCTGTCTCTTTCTTTCTTTCTTTCTCTCCTTCTTTCTCCATACAATTGTCGCTCCTGTGAAGTTTGCTCTGTCAGCCTCACACTGAGGGCTCCCTCTGCATCTTGGCCCCGCTGCCCCCCAATGACACCCCGTCTGCCCCCCCCGTACCCGTGCCCCCCCGCGGGTCGCTCACCTCGGAGTCGGACGAGCTGTTCTGATGGGTCTCGGTCTCGTTGACGAGCGACGACTTGACATCGGCCAGATCCCGCTCGGCCGAGGAGTTGTCGGAGATCTTCTCCTCCTGTTCCCCTTCGTCTTTGAAGGAGATCATCTCGTCGTTGGCCCCGAGATCGTCCCCTCCTCCGCCGTTCAGCTGCGGCATGATTACCGCTCCGAGGGCAGCGACCCCGAGAAGAAGCGCGGACTCTGCTGCGCCCAGGAAAACTTTCTGCTGCTTCCCTGCTCGGGTGAGGGCAGGCGGGGCCCGGGTGCTGCGGAGCCGGTGCGGAGCCGGTGCTGGCGGGGCCCGGGTGCTGCGGAGCCGGTGCGGAGCCGGTGCTGGCGGGGGCCCGGGTGCTGCGGAGCCGGTGCGGAGCCGGTGCTGGCGGGGCCCGGGTGCTGCGGAGCCGGTGCGGAGCCGGTGCTGGCGGGGGCCCGGGTGCTGCGGAGCCGGTGCTGGCGGGGCCCGGGTGCTGCGGAGCCGGTGCTGGGGCTTTGTGGAGCTGGGGGTGGGGGAGTCGCCGCTCCGGAGTCCTGTGCCCCCCTCCCCCTGCTCTCCACAAATAAGAGTCGGCAAAGAAGCAGAAGAGTCGTCACCGGAGTCCGGGCTGAGCCCCCCAGAAGCAGCGGGCAGCCCCCCGAGCCCGCAGCGAGGTGCACGGAGCGCCCGGGATAGAGCAGCGCTCGCCCGGATTGAGTCAGTGGAAGTTACGACTGGAAGGAATCCAGTTCAAAGGCGGCTGTGATTGACAGCTGGAGAGGAGCGAGGGAGGAGGGAGCGGGGGACCGGGGAGGAGGGGGCCGACCCGGGGAGGAGGGGGCGCACGGGAGGGGGGCGCGGGACGGGGGGGTCAGTCACACTCTGGGGGGGAGCACGAAACTTTCATCACATGGGGGGGGCGGTGACGTCTCCTCATAAATGTCACCGACAACAAGTGAGGGAAGAAGTGCAGAACTCTGAGCGGCCATGTGCAGCACCGGAGGGACGGGGGGCGGCGGCGAGCGGGGCCGAGAGACTACCGCAAAGTGCACAAAGAAGAAGAACGAGACGGCATTCACTTCACCAAAGTGGCTGAAGTCGGAAGAGGCGGAGAGGAGGGAGGCGCAGGGAGGTGTGCGGCGGCGGGGGCAGGAAGACCGGAGCGGGGGACACCGGGACCGACACACGGGGACACCGGGACCGACACACGGGGACACCGGGACCGACACACGGGGACACCGGGACCGACACACGGGGACACCGGGACCGACACACGGGGACACCGTGACCGACACACGGGGATACCGGGACCGACACACGGGGACACCGGGACCGACACACGGGGACACCGGGACCGACACACGGGGGCACCGGGACCGACACACGGGGACACCGGGACCGACACACGGGGACACCGTGACTGACACACGGGGATACCGGGACCGACACACGGGGACACCGGCACCGACACACGGGGACACCGGGACCGACACACGGGGACACCGTGACTGACACACGGGGATACCGGGACCGACACACGGGGGCCGCAGCCTGGGAGCAGGAAGATCGGCGGAAAGGGACTGACACACGGGGACACCGGGACTGACACACGGGGACACCGGGACTGACACACGGGGACACCGGGACTGACACACGGGGGCCGCAGCCTGGGAGCAGGAAGACCGGCGGAAAGAGACTGACACACGGGGACACCGGGACTGACACACACGGGGACACCGGGACTGAAACACACGGGGACACCGGGACTGACACACAGGGGGCAACAGCCTGGGAGCAGGAAGACCGGCGGAAAGGGACTGACACACGGGGACACCGGGACTGACACACGTGGATACCGGGACTGACACACGGGGGCAGCAGCCTGGGAGCAGGAAGACCGGCGGCGAGGGACGAGCCAGGGAGCAGGAAGACCGGCGGAAAGGGACTGGCACACCGGGACTGATACACAAGGCCACAGGGGCCGCAGCCTGGGACCAGGAAGACCGACAGTGGCGAGGGACTGATATACGAGGACACCAGGACTGACCCTGAGACTGACACACGGGCCGCAGCCTGGGAGCAGGAAGACCGACGGCGAGGGACTGACACCGGGACTGATACCCTGGGACACCGGGACTGACACGCAGGGACCACGGGGGCCGGAGCCTGGGAGCAGGAAGACCGACGGCAGCGAGGGACTGATGACACACAGGGCCCACAGCCTGGGAGCAATTTTGACCGGCGGCGAGGGACTGACACACGGGGACACCGGGACTGACACACGGGGGCCGCAGCCTGGGAGCAGGAAGACCGGCGGAAAGGGACTGACACACGGGGACACCGGGACTGACACACGGGGACACTGGGACTGACACACGGGGGCCGCAGCCTGGGAGCAGGAAGACCGGCGGAAAGGGACTGACACACGAGGACACCGGGACTGACACACGGGGACACCGGGACTGACACACGGGGACACCGGGACTAACACACAAGGGCCGAAGCCTGGGAGCAGGAAGACCGGCGGCGAGGGACTGACACACGGGGACACAGGGACTGACACACGGGGCCGCAGCCTGGGAGCAGGAAGACCGGCGGAAAGGGACTGACACACGAGGACACCGGGACTGACACACGGGGACACCGGGACTAACACACAGGGGCCGCAGCCTGGGAGCAGGAAGACCGGCGGCGAGGGACTGACACACGGGGACACCGGGACTGACACACGGGGACACCGGGACTGACACACGGGGGCCGCAGCCTGGGAGCAGGAAGATCGGCGGAAAGGGACTGACACACGGGGACACCGGGACTGACACACGGGGGCCGCAGCCTGGGAGCAGGAAGACCGGCGGAAAGAGACTGACACACGGGGACACCGGGACTGACACACGGGGGCCGCAGCCTGGGAGCAGGAAGACCGGTGGAAAGGGACTGACACACGAGGACACCGGGACTGACACACGGGGACACCGGGACTGACACACGGGGCAACAGCCTGGGAGCAGGAAGACCGGCGGAAAGGGACTGACACATGGGGATACCGGGACTGACACAAGGGGACACCGGGACTGACACACAGGGGCCGCAGCCTCGGAGCAGGAAGACCGGCGGCGAGGGACTGACACACGGGAACACCGGGACTGACACACGGGGACACCGGGACTGACACACGGGGGCCGCAGCCTGGGAGCAGGAAGACCGGCGGAAAGGGACTGACACACGGGGACACCGGGACTGACACACGGGGGCCGCAGCCTGGGAGCAGGAAGACCGGCGGAAAGGGACTGACACACGGGGACACCCGGACTGACATACGGGGACACCGGGACTGACACACGGGGGCCGCAGCCTGGGAGCAGGAAGACCGGCGGAAAGGGACTGAGACACGGGGACACCGGGACTGACACACGGGGGCCGCAGCCTGGGAGCAGGAAGACCAGCGGAAAGGGACTGACACACGAGGACACCGGGACTGACACACGGGGACACCGGGACTGACACACGGGGGCCGCAGCCTGGGAGAAGGAAGACCGGCGGAAAGGGACTGACACACGGGGATACCGGGACTGACACACAGGGACACCGGGACTGACACACGGGGACACCGGGACTGACACACGGGGCAGCAGCCTGGGAGAAGGAAGACCGGCGGAAAGGGACTGACACATGGGAGTACCGGGACCGACAGGGACAACGGGACTGACACACGGGGGGCCGCAGCCTGGGAGCAGGAAGACCGGCGGAAAGGGACTGACACACGGGGACACCGGGACTGACACACGGGGGCCGCAGCCTGGGAGAAGGAAGACCGGTGGAAAGGTACTGACACACGGGAATACCGGGACTGACACACGGGCCGCAGCCTGGGAGCAGGAAGACCGGCGGAAAGGGACTGACACATGGGGACACCGGGACTGACACACGGGGACACCGGGACTAACACACGGGGGCCGCAGCCTGGGAGCAGGAAGACTGGCGGAAAGGGACTGACACACGGGGGCCGCAGCCTGGGAGCAGGAAGACCGGCGGAAAGGGACTGACACACGGGGACACTGGGACTGACACACGGGGGCCGCAGCCTGGGAGCAGGAAGACCGGCGGAAAGGGACTGACACACGGGGACACCGGGACTGACACACGGGGGCCACAGCCTGGGAGCAGGAAGACCGGCGGAAAGGGACTGACACACGGGGACACCAGGACTGACACACAGGGACACCGGGACTGACACACGGGGATACCGGGACTGACACGGGGGCCGCAGCCTGGGAGAAGGAAGACCGCCGGAAAGGGACAGACACACAGGGACACCGGGACTGACACACGGGGACACGGGACTGACACACGTGGGCCGCAGCCTGGGAGCAGGAAGACCGGCGGTGAGGGACTGACGCATGGGGACACCGGGACTGACACACAGGGACACCGGGACTGACACACGGGGGCCGCAGCCTGGGAGCAGGAAGACCGGCGGAAAGGGACTGATACACGGGGATACCGGGACTGACACACGGGCCGCAGCCTGGGAGCAGGAAGACCGGCGGAAAGGGACTGACACATGGGGACACCAGGACTGACACACAGGGACACCGGGACTGACACATGGGGATACCGGGACTGACACACATGGGCCGCAGCCTGGGAGCAGGAAGACCGGCGGAAAGGGCCTGACACACGGGGATACCGGGACTGACACACGGGGACACCGGGACTGACACACGTGGATACCGGGACTGACACACGGGGGCAGCAGCCTGGGAGCAGGAAGGCCGGCGGCGAGGGACTGACCCACGGGGACACCGGGACTGACACACGGGGGCCCGAGCCAGGGAGCAGGAAGACTGGCGGAAAGGGACTGGCACACGGGGACACCGGGACTGACACACAAGGCCACAGGGGCCGCAGCCTGGGACCAGGAAGACCGACAGCGGCGAGGGACTGATATACGAGGACACCAGGACTGACCCTTAGACTGACACACGGGCCGCAGCCTGGGAGCAGGAAGACCGACGGCGAGGGACTGACACCGGGACTGATACCCTGGGACACCGGGACTGACACGCAGGGACCACGGGGGCCGGAGCCTGGGAGCAGGAAGACCGACGCCAGCGAGGGACTGACACACAGGGCCCACAGCCTGGGAGCAATTTTGACCGACGGCGAGGGACTGACACATGGGGACAGAGGGGCCGGGGCCTGGGAGCAGGAAGACCAGTGGCGGCAAGGGACTGACACACGGGGACACCGGGACTGACACAGGGACCATGGGGGCTGGAGCCTGGGAGCAGGAAGACCGACGGCGAGGGACTGACACACGGGGACACAGGAGCAGGAAGACTGGCAGTGAGGGACTGACACACAGGGTGCACGGGGGCCGGAGCCTGGGAGCAGGAAGACCTGACAGCAAGGGACTGACACACGGGGACACAGGGCCATGGGGGCCGGAGCCTGGGAGCAGGAAGAGTGGCGGCACACAGACTGACACTCGGAGCCAGGGAGCAGGAAGACTAGTGGAGAGCAGTGGCACAGGGACTGACACACAGGGCCACGGGGACCAGAGCCTGGAAGACTGATGACCAGCGCCGGCACAGGGATATGGGGACACACTCACATCACAGGGACACTCACATATACAGAGACATTCACACATACACAGGGACACTCACACATATACAGAGACACTCACATATACAGGGACACTCACATATACAGAGACACCCACACATATTCAGGGACACTGACATATACAGGGACACTCACATATACAGAGACACCCACACATATACAGAGACACCTACACATATACAGGGACACTCACATATACAGGGACACTCACATATACAGAGACACCCACACATATACAGAGACACCTACACATATACAGGGACACCCACACATATACAGAGACACCTACACATATACAGGGACACTCGCATATACAGGGACACCCACACATATACAGGGACACTCACATATACAGGGACACTCACATATACAGAGACACCCACACATATACAGAGACACCTACACATATACAGAGACACCCACACATATACAGAGACACCTACACATATACAGGGACACTCACATATACAGGGACACTCGCATATACAGGGACACACACATATACAGGGACACTCACATATACAGGGACACTCACATATACAGGGACACTCACATATACAGAGACACCCACACATATACAGAGACACCCACACATATACAGGGACACTCACATATACAGGGACACTCACATATACAGGGACACTCACATGTACAGAGACACCCACACATATACAGGGACACTCACATATACAGGGACACTCACATATACAGGGACACTCACATATACAGGGACACTCACATATACAGAGACACCCACACATATACAGGGACACTCCCATATATACAGGGACACTCCCATATATACAGGGACACTCACATATATACAGGGACACTCACATATACAGGGACACTCACATATACAGAGACACTCACATATACAGGGACACTCACATATACATGGACACCCACACATATACAGGGACACTCCCATATATACAGGGACACTCCCATATATACAGGGACACTCACATATACAGAGACGTTCACACATACACAGGGACACATACAGGGACACTAACATATACAGAGACACCCTCACATATACAAGGACACTCACATATACAGGGACACTCACATATACAGGGACACTCACATATACAGAGACACCCACACATATACAGGGACACTCGCATATACAGAGACACCCACACATATACAAGGACACTCGCATATACAGAGTCA
This sequence comes from Dendrobates tinctorius, assembly GCF_039654945.1. Taxonomy (NCBI): domain Eukaryota; kingdom Metazoa; phylum Chordata; class Amphibia; order Anura; family Dendrobatidae; genus Dendrobates; species Dendrobates tinctorius. The sequence goes on along the minus strand of NW_027362007.1, from coordinate 3,525,004 downwards.
CTCACAGGGACACTCACATATACAGAGACACTCACACATATACAGGGACACACTCATGCACACAAGGACACACACATGCACAGGGACACACTCAAACACAAGAACACACAGCGACACTCACATACACATGGACACACTCACATACACAGGGACACTCACATCACAGGGACACTCACATACAATGTATACAGGGACACTCATACACAGGCACACATGCATATACACAGGGACATACAAGCACAGGGACACTCACATCACAGGGACACACATTCACACACAGAGACTTATGCTCACATACACATGGACACTCTCACGTACATGTGTAGAAACTCGGACATACTATGTACACACTCCTACACATATACACACTGGGACAAAAAACACACACTAGGACATATGCACACTCATTCACATATACACACTCGGACATATGCACACACTCAGACTTATATACACTCATAGACGTATGCACACACTCAGACATATATACACATACAGATGGGACATATGCACACACTCATACACACTCGGACATATGCACAGTCATACACATATACACACTCAGACATGTGCACACTCATACACCTATACTGTACACACCATATGCACATACTTATACACATATACACACTCCGACATATGCACACACTCATACACACGAACATATGCACTCTTATACACACTCGGACATATGCACACTCCTACAAATATACACACTCTGACATATGCACACACTCAAACACATACACACTCATACATATATACACACTTAGACATATGCATACTGATACACACATGCACACTTATACATACTCGGACATATGCACACTCATACACATATGCACACTCGAACATATGCACACACTCATTCACATACACATTCGGACATATGCACCCTCATACACATATACACACTCAGACATATGTACCCTCATACACATATACACACTCGGACATATACACCCTCATACACATGTACACACTCGGACATATACACCCTCATACACATGTACACACTCGAACATATGCACACACTCATACACATACACATTCGGACATATGCACCCTCATACACATATACACACTCAGACATATGTACCCTCATACACATATACACACTCGGACATATGTACCCTCATACACATATACACACTCGGACATATACACCCTCATACACATGTACACACTCAGACATATGTACCCTCATACACATATACACACTCGGACATATGTACCCTCATACACATATACACACTCAGACATATGTACCCTCATACACATATACACACTCAGACATATGTACCCTCATACACATATACACACTCGGACATATACACCCTCATACACATGTACACACTCGGACATATACACCCTCATACACATGTACACACTCGAACATATGCACACACTCATACACATACACATTCGGACATATGCACCCTCATACACATATACACACTCAGACACATGTACCCTCATACACATATACACACTCGGACATATGTACCCTCATACACATATACACACTCGGACATATGTACCCTCATACACATATACACACTCGGACATATACACCCTCATACACATGTACACACTCGGACATATGCCCACACTCATGCACATGAACAAACTCAGGGACACATGAAACCACTCATATGTACATGGAAGCACGGCGGAACACATGAACATGTACACATTTAGATGCACACAGAAGCAATCATCATGCTTTCACACATATACTTATTCACATACACATGGACTCGTACAGGGATTTGCACAGTTAGGGGCACATAGACTCACACATGAACCCATTTGGACACATGAACACACTGAGTTGCACATAGTCACTTGCAGGCATACATGGACACACACAGACACAAGTACAGACTCACAAACATTTACACAATATGACACATGCATACATTCACATTTACACACCTATACACACTATTCAGACTTTCCACACTCCTGTGACACAAACTCATACACAGGGACACATTCACTTGTACACACTCAGAAACACACGTACACCCCACCACATGTATGTACTGACACGTGTGTGCACTTAGTAACACATACACACTGACACGCCATCACTGAACCCCATACTCAGTCAACAGCATGTGTACACATGCAGACGTGCCCACCGGTGGAGACAGGACCCCCTCACTGACACTAGATAACATACAATCACTGGAAGGCACACAGAGGTGATAAATGTGCAGAGATTTGGGGGGCATACAGCTCTATGTGACCATACTGTGCTTTATATGTGCTCCCAGATACAGGAGTGGAGGGGCCCTAATACCGGCCATCATTACAGATGGATCCATGTGCCCAGATCCTTACATAAGTCTACGCTTCTACATGCACACAGACTCCTGCACATTCACGTTAGAGAACCTTCCCTCCATATACACGAGCAAACAACCACACTGACACTCATTACCTTACCTGACTTACCTTATGTGTGTACATCGTTTTCATTCACTCACGCTTCACTTATACATGAACACAGCTCCTTATTCACACAGGTGTATATCCTAGCACTCTCATACCCATCCTTGTACATACAGGTGTATATCCTAGCACTCTCATACCTGTCCTTGTACATACTGGTGTATATCCTAGCACACTCATACCCGTCCTTGTACATACAGGTGAATATCCTAGCACACTCATACACGTCCTTGTACATACAGGTGTATATCCTAGCACACTCATACCCGTCCTTGTACATACAGGTGTATATCCTAGCACACTCATACCCGTCCTTGTACATACAGGTGTATATCCTAGCACACTCATACCCGTCCTTGTACATACTGGTGTATATCCTAGCACACTCATACCCGTCCTTGTACATACAGGTGTATATCCTAGCACACTCATACACGTCCTTGTACATACAGGTGTATATCCTAGCACACTCATACCCGTCCTTGTACATACAGGTGAATATCTTAGCACACTCATACCTGTCCTTGTACATACAGGTGAATATCTTAGCACTCTCATACCCTTCCTTGTACTTAGAGGTGTATATCCTAGCACACTCATACCTGTCCTTGTACATACAGGTGTATATCCTAGCACTCTCATACCCGTCCTTGTACATACTGGTGTATATCCTAGCACACTCATACCCGTCCTTGTACATACCGGTGTATATCCTAGCACACTCATACCCGTCCTTGTACATACAGGTGAATATCTTAGCACACTCATACCTGTCCTTGTACATACAGGTGTATATCCTAGCACACTCATACCTGTCCTTGTACATACTGGTGTATATCCTAGCACACATACACGTCCTTGTACATACAGGTGTATATCCTAGCACACTCATACCCGTCCTTGTACATACAGGTGAATATCTTAGCACACTCATACCTGTCCTTGTACATACAGGTGAATATCTTAGCACACTCATACCTGTCCTTGTACATACAGGTGTATATCCTAGCACTCTCATACCCGTCCTTGTACATACAGGTGAATATCTTAGCACACTCATACCTGTCCTTGTACATACAGGTGAATATCCTAGCACACTCATACCTGTCCTTGTACATACAGGTGAATATCTTAGCACACTCATACCCGTCCTTGTACATACAGGTGTTTATCCTAGCACTCTCATACCCGTCCTTGTACATACCGGTGTATATCCTAGCACACTCATACCCGTCCTTGTACATACAGGTATATATCCTAGCACACTCATACCCGTCCTTGTACATACAGGTATATATCCTAGCACTCTCATACCCGTCCTTGTACATACAGGTGTATATCCTAGCACTCTCATACCCGTCCTTGTACATACAGGTGTATATCCTAGCACTCTCATACCCGTCCTTGTACATACCGGTGTATATCCTAGCACACTCATACCCGTCCTTGTACATACAGGTATATATCCTAGCACACTCATACCCGTCCTTGTACATACAGGTGTATATCCTAGCACACTCATACCCGTCCTTGTACATACAGGTGTATATCCTAGCACACTCATACCCGTCCTTGTACATACAGGTGTATATCCTAGCACACTCATACCTGTCCTTGTACATACAGGTGTATATCCTAGCACTCTCATACCCGTCCTTGTACATACAGGTATATATCCTAGCACACTCATACCCGTCCTTGTACATACAGGTATATATCCTAGCACACTCATACCCGTCCTTGTACATACAGGTTTATATCCTAGCATACTCATACCCGTCCTTGTACATACAGGTATATATCCTAGCACACTCATACCCGTCCTTGTACATACAGGTTTATATCCTAGCAAACTCATACCCGCCCTTGTGCATACAAGAATACTTCCTAGCACAATCATAATTTTCTTTGTGAAAATGTTACTGATAAAGTACTGGAGGGGAGATATGTGTCACTACCATACCTCTCAACTTTTGAAGAAGGGAAAGGGGGACAAAGGCCACGGTGCACGCCGTGACAAATTTTAGGCCATGCCCCTGACCACACCCTTTTCACAACTACTCACACATGTCCACGCCCCAACCACACCCATTTAGCACTGCTGATCACACTGACTGGTGTTGAGGGCACACTGGTACTGAGGGAAAGAATGAACAGAGAGAAAGAGGAGAAAGAAAGATGGGACAGGAAAAAAAAACAGAAAAAAAGAACAGAGAGAATGGGTGGAAAGACAGAAAGAACAGAGAGATAGAGAGATGAGAAAGAAAGGAAGAACAGAGAGGGAGAGAAAGAAAGAACAGAGAGAGAAAGGGGAAAACAGAGAAGAAAGAGAACAGAGAGAAAGCTGAAAGAAAGAGCAGAGAAAAAGAAACAGAACAGAGAGAAAGGAAACAAAAAAAGAACAGAGAGAGGAATAAAAAAGAAAGAACAGAGAAAGAAGGGAGAAAGAGGGGAAAGAACAGAGAGATACAGAGAGAGAAAGGGGAAAAAAGATTAGAGCGAAAAAGGGGAAAGAAAGAACAGAGAAAGGAAGAGGGGAAAGAACAGAGAGAAAGAAAAAGAGGAAAGAAAGAACAGAGAGAAAAAAGAACAGAGAGAGAGAAAGAAAGATTCTATAAAGATACTATAGCAGTCCGGCTCCCATTGTAGTGCCCACCTGAGTCTCCCGATGCAGGACACATCATGATCCACTCACATGGACGGTATCCACGATTCCAAGGCGATCACGCTGTCGTCGGAGGACACGGTGATGGATCTGAAGCCTTCCCTGAAGTGCCTCCATGGTTCTGTCACAATCGCCTCCCGAAATTTCCTCATTTCTGGTCATCTTCTAGCACGTCACTTCTGGTGGAACGTCACGTGCAAATTTTAAAGTGCACCTTGGGGCTCCGCCGTGTACACCTGTGTCCACGGGAAAAGTAAGTTTCCGGCCGGGACAGTGGGGCAGACTCAATCAGAACTATCCCACTGGATCCGGGACGGTTGGGAGGTATGAATGCTCCCCACCATACACCTTGTACACGCACTTCTCCGCACACCTAATACACTGTTCCGCTTTGTATGCCTCGTACACACATGGCTCCGCACCGTACACCTTGCGCACACACGGCTCCACTTAGTACACACAGCCCCACTCCGTAAACCTTGTACACATGCGGCTCCACCCCGTACACACGGCTATGCTCCGCTCTGTACACATACGGCTCAGCTCCGTACACTTCGTACACACAGGGCTCCGTTTCGTACACACGCAGCTCCGCTCCGTACACACGGCTCCGCTCCGTACACCCCGTACACACACGGATCCACTCTGTACAAACCATACACATGCGGTTGCGCTCCGTGCACCCCGTACACGGCTCCGCTCCATACACGAGCAGCTCCACTACGTACACCCCGTACACACACGGCTATGCTCCGCTCCGTAAACACACAGCTCAGCGTCATACACATCTCCGCTCCATACACCTCATACACATCTCCGCTCCGTACATCCTGTACACATGCGGCTCCGCCCTGTACACCTTGTACACACAGGGCTCTGTTCCGTACACCTCGTACACACGCGGCTCCACTCCGTGCACCTTGTACATGTCCGGCTCCGCTCCGTACACCTCGTACACACACGGCTCCGCTCCACACACCTCGTACACACACGGCTCCGCTCCGCATACCTCGTACACATACGGCTCCGCTCCGTACACCACGTACACACACGACTCTACACTGCTCCGTACACTTCGTACACACAGGGCTTCGTTTCATACACCCCATACATACGCAGCTCCGCTCCGTACACCCTGTACACATGCTGCTCCACTCTGTTGACCCCGTACACACGCGGTTCCGCTCCGTACACCCTGTACACACACGGCTCTACTACGCTCTGAAAACACAGCTCAGCTCTGTACACCTCGTACACACATGGCTCCGCTCCGTACAAATCGTACACATCTCCGCTCCGTACACCTCATACACAGCTCCGCTCTGTACACCCTGTACACTTGCGAGTCCGCTCCGTACACCTTGTACACACAGGGCTCTGTTCCGCACATCTTGAACACACGCGGCTCTGCTCTGTGCACCTCATACACACCCGGCTCTACTCAGTACACCTTGTACACACCCGGCTCCGCTCTGCACACCTCGCACACACACGGCTCCGCTCTGCACACCTCGTACACACACGGCTCTGCTCCGTACACCTCGTACACGCGGCTCTGCTCCGTACACCTCGTACACACACGGCTTCACTCCGTACACCTCGTACACACACGGCTCCGCTCTGCACACCTCGTACACACGCGGCTCCGCACACCTCGCACACACACGGCTCCGCTCTGCACACCTCGTACACACACGACTCCGCTCTGTACACCTCATACACACACGGCTCCGCTCTGCACACCTCGCACACACACGGCTCCGCTCTGCACACCTCGTACACACACGGCTCAGCTCCGTACACCTCGTACACACACGGCTCCGCTCTGTACACCTCGTACACACACAGCTCTGCTCCGCTCTGTACACCTCGTACACACGCGGCTCCGCTCCGTACACCTCGTACACACGCGTCTCCGCTCCGTACACCTCGTACACACGCGGCTCCGCTCCGTACACCTCATACACACACGGCTCCGCTCTGCACACCTCGCACACACACGGCTCCGCTCTGCACACCTCGCACACACACGGCTCCGCTCTGCACACCTCGTACACACGGCTCCGCTCCGTACACCTCGTACACACACGGCTCCGCTCTGCACACCTCATACACACGGCTCTGCTCCGTACACCTCGTACACACACGGCTCCGCTCCGTACACATGGCTCCGCTCCGTACACCTCATACACACGGCTCCGCTCCGTACACCTCATACACACGGCTCCGCTCCGTACACCTCGTACACATGGCTCCGCTCCGTACACCTCGTACACACACGGCTCCGCTCCGTACACCTCGTACACACACGGCTCCGCTCCGTACACCTCGTACACACGCGGCTCCTCTCCGTACACCTCGTACACACACGGCTCCGCTCCGTACACCTCGTACACACACGGCTCCGCTCCGTATACCTCATACACACGGCTCCGCTCCGTACACCTCGTCCACACACGGCTCCGCTCCGTACACCTCGTACACACGCGGCTCCGCTCCGTACACCTCGTCCACGCGGCTCCGCTCCGTACATCTCGTCCACACGCGGCTCCGCTCCGTACACCTCGTACACACGCGGCTCTGCTCCGTACACCTCGTACACACACGGCTCTGCTCCGTACACCTCGTACACACACGGCTCTGCTCCGTACACCTCGTACACACACGGCTCTGCTCCGTACACCTCGTACACACACGGCTCTGCTCCGTACACCTCGTACACATGGCTCCGCTCCGTACACCTCGTACACACACGTCTCTGCTCCGTACACCTCGTACACACGCAGCTCTGCTCCGTACACCTCGTACACACGCGGCTCCGCTCCGTACACCTCGTACACACGTGGCTCTGCTCCGTACACCTCGTACACATGGCTCCGCTCCGTACACCTCGTACACACACGTCTCTGCTCCGTACACCTCGTACACACACGTCTCTGCTCCGTACACCTCGTACACACACGGCTCTGCTCCGTACACCTCGTACACATACGTCTCTGCTCCGTACACCTCGTACACATACGTCTCTGCTCCGTACACCTCGTACACACACGTCTCTGCTCCGTACACCTCGTACACACACGGCTCTGCTCCGTACACCTCGTACACACGCGGCTCTGCTCCGTACACCTCGTACACACGCGGCTCCGCTCCGTACACCTCGTACACGCGGCTCTGCTCCGTACACCTCGTACACACATGGCTCCGCTCCGTACACCTCGTACACATGGCTCCGCTCCGTACACCTCGCACACATACGGCTCCGCTCCGTACACCTCGTACACACACGGCTCTGCTCCGTACACCTCGTACACACACGGCTCTGCTCCGTACACCTCGTACACACACGGCTCCGCTCCGTACACCTCGTACACATGGCTCCGCTCCGTACACCTCGCACACATACGGCTCCGCTCCGTACACCTCGTACACACACGTCTCTGCTCCGTACACCTCGTACACACGCGGCTCCGCTCCGTACACCTCGTACACACGCGGCTCCGCTCCGTACACCTCGTACACACACGGGTCTGCTCCGTACACCTCCTACACGCGGCTCCGCTCCGTACACCTCGTACACACACGGCTCCGCTCCGTACACCTCGTACACACACGGCTCCGCTCCGTACACCTCGTACACACGCGGCTCCGCTCCGTACACCTCGTACACACGCGGCTCCGCTCCGTACACCTCGTACACACGCGGCTCCGCTCCGTACACCTCGTACACACACGGCTCTGCTCCGTACATCCCGTACACACACGGCTCCTCTCCGTACACCTCGTACACACGCGGCTCTGCTCCGTACACCTCGTACACACACGGCTCCGCTCCGTACACCTCGTACACACACGGCTCCGCTCCGTACACCTCGTACACACACGGCTCCGCTCCGTACACCTCGTACACACACGGCTCAGCTCCGTACACCTCGTACACACACGGCTCTGCTCTGTACACCTCGTACACACACGGCTCCGCTCCGTACACCTCGTACACACACGGCTCCGCTCCGTACACCTCGTCCACACACGGCTCCGCTCCGTACACCTCGTACACACACGGCTCAGCTCCGTACACCTCGTACACACACGGCTCTGCTCCGTACACCTCGTACACACACGGCTCCGCTCCGTACACCTCGTACACACACGGCTCCGCTCCGTACACCTCGTACACACACGGCTCCGCTCCGTACACCTCGTACACACACGGCTCCGCTCCGTACACCTCGTACACACACGGCTCCGCTCCGTACACCTCGTACACACACGGCTCCGCTCCGTACACCTCGTACACACACGGCTCCGCTCCGTACACCTCGTACACACACGGCTCCGCTCCGTACACCTCGTACACACACGGCTCCGCTCCGTACACCTCGTACACACACGGCTCCGCTCCGTACACCTCGTACACACGCGGCTCCGCTCCGTACACCTCGTACACACGCGGCTCCGCTCCGTACACCTCGTACACACGCGGCTCCGCTCCGTACACCTCGTACACACGCGGCTCCGCTCCGTACACCTCGTACACACACGGCTCTGCTCCGTACATCCCGTACACACACGGCTCCTCTCCGTACACCTCGTACACACGCGGCTCCGCTCCGTACACCTCGTACACACACGGCTCCGCTCCGTACACCTCGTACACACACGGCTCCGCTCCGTACACCTCGTACACACACGGCTCCGCTCCGTACACCTCGTACACACGCGGCTCCGCTCCGTACACCTCGTACACACGCGGCTCCGCTCCGTACACCTCGTACACACGCGGCTCCGCTCCGTACACCTCGTACACACACGGCTCTGCTCCGTACACCCCGTACACACACGGCTCCTCTCCGTACACCTCGTACACACGCGGCTCCGCTCCGTACACCTCGTACACACACGGCTCCGCTCCGTACACCTCGTACACACACGGCTCCGCTCCGTACACCTCGTACACACACGGCTCCGCTCCGTACACCTCGTACACACACGGCTCAGCTCCGTACACCTCGTACACACACGGCTCCGCTCCGTACACCTCGTACACACACGGCTCCGCTCCGTACACCTCGTACACACACGGCTCCGCTCCGTACACCTCGTACACACGCGGCTCCGCTCCGTACACCTCGTACACACGCGGCTCCGCTCCGTACACCTCGTACACACACGGCTCCGCTCCGTACACCTCGTACACACACGGCTCCGCTCCGTACACCTCGTACACACACGGCTCTGCTCTGTACACCTCGTACACACACGGCTCCGCTCCGTACACCTCGTACACACACGGCTCCGCTCCGTACACCTCGTACACACACGGCTCTGCTCCGTACACCTCGTACACACACGGCTCAGCTCCGTACACCTCGTACACACACGGCTCCGCTCCGTACACCTCGTACACACACGGCTCAGCTCCGTACACCTCGTACACACACGGCTCTGCTCTGTACACCTCGTACACACACGGCTCCGCTCCGTACACCTCGTACACACACGGCTCAGCTCCGTACACCTCGTACACACACGGCTCCTCTCCGTACACCTCGTACACGCGCAGCTCCTCTCCGTACACCTCGTACACGCGGCTCCGCTCCGTACACCTCGTACACACACGGCTCCGCTCCGTACACCTCGTACACACACGGCTCCGCTCCGTACACCTCGTACACACACGGCTCCGCTCCGTACACCTCGTACACACACGGCTCCGCTCCGTACACCTCGTACACACACGGCTCCGCTCCGTACACCTCGCACACATACAGCTCTGCTACATCCACCCTGTAAACCCCTCCTGACCCCACACAGAAACTTCCCCTCATCCAGCACCATGACAACCAGCACAGCAGAGTCCTGCAGACACTGAGGCCCCTGATCATGTGACCCCTGACTCCTCCCCTCCTGTGACCTCATCACAGGTCCTGTGCGCACAGAAGAGAACAGCCTTGCGACGTCATTGCAGACTATGAGGGGCTGTGGTGGGTCTCTCTGGGAGGATGGAGTTGGTGCATGAGGGGGGTGCAGCTCAGTGCAGTGCGGGAAAAATAGACTGCCGATCGGGACAGCGGGTGGGAGGGTCAAAATCGGGACTGTCCCGCTGGATTCGGGACGGTTGAGAGGCTTGGTCACTACACCTAATGGCGTCAGTGATAAAAAGCCAAAGTATATTCCTCCAGCACACTAAGGCTATGGGCCCACGGTGCGTTTTAAAATCGCACAATGAAAACCGGACTCCTTCCCAGAAATCGCACGTTTTTTTCCCGCGCGATTTCACAGCGATTTTCTCAAGCACCTTACAAGCGATTTGAAGCATCGCTTGGAAAGTGATTGACAGGTTGGTCACACTCGTCATACATAGTGTTTGACAAGTGTGACCAGGTTTTTACTATTGAGGCGGCCTATGTGGCATCAATAGTAAAAGATAGGATGTTAAAATGCTAAAAAAAATAAAAAATCGGGGTATATTTACCTTCCGACGTCCCGCGCTGCATTCCCGGGCCTCAGCGTTCCCAGCGATGCCTTGCGAGACCTGTGATGACGTAGTCTCGTGTTGCTATAGTGATCTCATGAGACCGCTAGAGTCACGCGAGACTCCGTCATCACAGGACCTTGCCGCAAGGCATTACTGGGAGCGCTGAGGCCGGGAATGCAGCGCGGGACGTCGGAAGGTAAATATATCCCGATTTTTTATTTTTTATTCTTTTTTTACAGGGGTATGGTACCCAGGGCCTGGAGGACAGTCTCCTCTCCTCCACACCGTGGGTACCAACCGCACATGAGACGCTTAACTTCGCGCATGGTGGGCATAGCCAGATGTGGGAAGTAAGCGATTCTCATACATTCCTATGGGTGCGGAATCGCAGCAATTCTTTGCGATTCCGCACAAAAGAATGAGCATGCTGCGATGCGATTCCGCCGCGGAAAAAAGCGCAGCATTAGCACAGCATGTGCGGAATGCCATAGGAATGCATGGGGGGCGTTCTGTACACGATTTTTAAACGTTTTCGCGCTGAAAATCGTGCCAAAAACACTTAAAAGTCGCATCGTGGGCACACAGCCTAAGTGTTGTAAGGCTTAGGCCTGTTTCACACATCTGTTTGTCACCATCAGTCAAAATCCGCCGTCTTGCAAAAAAAACCGCATCTGCTATTTTTCTTGGCGGATCCGTTTTTTTCCCCATTGACTTTCATTGTGGGCGGATTTTGACTGATGGTGATCCGTTGCATCTGCATGTCAGCGGATCTGCCAAGATTTTGGCGTCCGCTGACATGTCCGGACGGACCATGCAACGTTTTTTCGCTGCCCGGATCCGCCATTTAGTGTTTGTAAACATGTTTAACCCCACATTCTGTCTGGGTGCTGGATGAAATTCTCTCTCTCTCCTCACCCGTCTTCCGCGCATTCTTCTCCACCTCTCCGATCGCCCAGATGTCCTCCATTCATCGCGCGATCACAGCCCATAGTGCGATCGCACTTTCCATTACCCGCGGTCCCTTTAATGGACGCCGCTCACGGATCCGTAGTCCACGGTTATCCGTTCTTCACTCAAAGGGGCGGATCAGTTTTTTCCCCCCTTTGGCGGATTTCAGCTGACTGCCGAGTACGGATGTGTGAAACAGGCCTTAAACTAAAGTTGCCTACATGGTCTTGTTTTATGTGGACATTGATAGAGCGGGTGGAATGTCCCTCTTATCTCCACCTGCAGAGCCGGCCACAGCGTCCAGACAGGACCTGTGTGATGTCACAATCGTGATCAGTCACATGATAGAGGAGTCACATGATCTGGGGGTAAAGTACGTGGCTTCCAAAGGCCGCAGTACTCAGTGTGGGCCCGGAGAGGAAGGACTCCAGGAAAGTGTATGCTAAAACCTGAACCGTGTGTGTTCTGCCAGCCGTGAGCGGGAGGAACCCCTCTCCCAGAAAGACTGTTTTCTGCCACCATTTTGTTTTACTGTTTTGCCCAGTGGGCTGTATTTCCTTTACCACACCTGGGTTTATGCTGCCTATAATAAGCCAAGGGGTTCTTAAAGCCGCAGTGTACCCGTGAGTACCTCGGTGTGCAGCCAACCTACCACAGGTGGTGTTAGAAGTGTGGGCAGCATTCCCAGCGAACAAGTGTGGCGGCCACAAGCCAGCGTATATGCCAAGTAGGATTGAGGACCTGCTGAAACATCTGCACAACAGCAACTACAACACCAGCAACAATTACAGCAGCAACAGAGGGCGCAACAAAAGTGATCAGTAAACTGCAGATGCAGCAGATTGACTTGTTTGCAGAGGCGCATCGTGGAAGACTGGCAGCCTCTTCCCCATGTCCAGGTGGCGACACATACGACGGTAAGACGAGCCATGCAAAAAATGACCCCGGGTGATGATGTGGAGGCATTTTTGACTTTGAGTGGATGGCGGAGCGTGAGAAGCTACCACAAGAGCAGTGGGCGGAGGTGCTGGCTCCCTATTTGACTGGTGAGCCCCAGAAGACCTATTATAATTGGGCATTACAGGATGCGCAGGAGTATCCCAAGTTAAAAACTGAAATTTTGGCAAGCGTGGGAGTGACTTTGTCAGTGAGAGCCCACAGAGTTCATCACTGGGCGTATTATGGGTATAAACTACCTCAACCCCAAATGTTTGATCTGCTGCATTTTGTGCAGAATTGGTTACAGCCGGAATCCTCCGCTCCAGCCCTGATGGTCGCGTGGGTTGTCATGGACAGGTTCATGCACTCCCTTCCTAGGCCAGTGCAGACCAGGGGTTGCCCAAGGAAATCGCCGAAATGCAGATGAAATGGTGGGCATAGTGTAACTGTACCAGGTGGTCAAGAGGTCCCTAAGGAAACCAGGGGGTGGTGCATCCCCACACTTGGGTACCCAGAGAGAACCTGAGCCCCAAATGAGGGGTAGTAGAGCTACCACTGGGGGGAATCCTACAGGCGCTGCTCCTACTATGCCTATCCCTATCCCTGCAGTGTGGACTATCACCCCACTAAGGGGCCGGAGTCATGTCCCATGACAATAAACGGAGTACTGGTGTCAGGACTCTTGCACTTAGGGAGTTTGGTGACCCTGATAAGGGCCACTGTTATGATTGAGTCACCGTAGGAGGCAAAAACAGAAATGCTAGCTAAGTCCTGAAAACCAGAGAAGTTGGCAACTATCAGATTGCAGACCCCTGAACCTATCAACACAACTAGCAGTAGCCGTGGGGGGTTCCTACGATGACCTAGACCCCTCGATCACAGCCGGAGAGATACATAGGCCTAAAGAAGGAAAGGGGAAATCTAACTGCCCCAGAGCAGACCCCAAAGCAATAGGCAGCCCCCCACATATAATGACGGTGAAGCAAGATGAAAACACTTACAAAGACTGAAAGACAGGCTGAGCAAAGACGGGGCCCAAAACTACCTAGATAGGAACGGATAGGAAGGCTGCTGTCTGCAATCTGCCAAAACCCTATCAGAGACAAAAGCCAACAAGCTGATATAAAAATGGCCCTGAAGCAACTAAGCTTCAAAAACTAAATCAGCACTCAGGTACTTTCAGAAGACAGAGCTTACGGAACACTGCACACTCCAGCAGGGAGTGGCAGAATCCAAAAAGCAAGAAAAACAAAAACAAATCTTAGATGCAAAAAGGCAAAACAGAAAACTTAGCTTTAGGAGAGCAGGAATCAGACTGGTGTCCAAGAGTCCACAGAGAAATCACCCGCAGGGCAGAAAGGGCGTAGGCTGCCTTAAATCCAGTCAGTGACTCCACTAAGCCAATCATCTTCATTAGTCCCAGGTGCCTGATAATCAGGCTCACTACCTTCCTTCACTAGAATAGGGAGTTCACCAGGCCTCAGTGACGGAGGGGAAAATGAACTCACAACAGGCCACACTCCCCCACCAGTTGATCCCAGGGAAACACGTGGGTGTCTGCTGTATCCACGAGTCAGAGTGTCAGTCAAAACGAGCCAGGGTGCAGAATCCCATGAGGTCGGGGTAGACAAAGGTTTGCTACACCCCGTGATAATCGAGCGGGACTTTAGCCTTTTCTGGGACTTGGGAAAGGCGGAGGTAACAAAGGATGCAGACAGGAGCCAGCTCAACCCTGTTGAAACCCCATCACAGTTGGAGATGGATGACTTCCCCTTATGTGTTCTGTCGAGTGAGGAGCACGAGATTGTGACCAGTGAGGCCGAAATACCTAAGCTGGTAGTTTCTGGGGGGAATTTTGGGAATGCTCAAATGCAAGATTTGACTTTAAAAATTCTACTGGAAAATGTAAACGTGATGAATGGGATTGCCCAAGTCAATGGGGAGTTGCTATATCCGGTCACTAAACCGAGAGGGGAAGTACTAGAGCAGCTGTTAGTCCTGGGACCCTATAGACATAGGGTAGTAGATCTGGTCCATGCTCATGTCTTGGGGGGCATCTAGGCGTAGATAAGACCCAAGAGCGAGTCCTTCAGAGATTCTACAGGTCTCGGTGTCACAGGGACATTGTTCATTTCTACCGATCCTGCCCTACCTGTCAGCTAACTGCCCCAGTATTCCACTTCCACAGTCCCCTAGTTCTGTTGCCCATAATTGAAGTTCCATTTGACCGGATTGCTATGGACCTGGTTGGGCCTTTAGTTAAGTCCACCAGGGGTCTTCAATACATCCTGGTAATAATGGACTATGCTACGCAGTATGCCACTAAGAAACTCCTGCCCGGAGTATAGCACGGGAGCTAGTGCATATTTTCTGCCGGACAGGCCTGCTGAAGGAGATCCTGACAGACCAAGGGACACCGCTCATGTCCAAGGTTATGAGGGAATTGTATAAGGCCCTCCAGATTACACAACTTAAGACGTCAGTGTACCATCCACAGACTGGCCTGGTGGGGAGGTTCAATAAGACCTTGAAATCCATGTTAAAGAAGGTCATGGAGAACGATGGCTGAGATTGGGATTGCCTCCTGACATACCTACTGTTCTCCATCAGAAAAGTCCCACAGGCCTCTATGGTGTTCTCTCCATTCGAGCTCCTAAACGGATGGCACCCTTGGGGTCTTCTAAACATTGCAAAGGAGACCTGGGAAGCGGAGATAACACCCCATCAAAGCATTGTTGAACATGTGACCCAGATGGAGGACAGGATCGCGAGTGTGATGCCGAATGTGAAAGAGTCTCCTTTAAGCACAAGAGGCCCATGCAAGGGTCTACAATCAGTCATCAAGACTGAGGCAGTTTAGTCCTGGGGACCAGGTGCTCTTGTCCGTTTTATTACAAGTTTCAATACACACTGGGCACAGGTGAGAAACATCTTACAAAGACATTGGACCATTCTGACCACGGATTTACAAACTTCTCAGGTCGTGAGCAAACAGCCTCTAGTTACTGCTAAGAGAGCTCCTAATTTGAAGGACATCCTCACTAGTAGTCATTATAGTAGACCCACTTCCAGACTTAATAGGGGGATTGTTCTTAGAGGCTCTTTTCCCTGTGGGTATTGCAATATTTGTCCCTTTATGACTTCCACTCGGGACTTTTTCTGCAATCCCACTGATCAGATGAGGCACAAGTTGAAATCTTACATTAATTGTAAGACGACCAACGTGGTTTATGCTATTATATGTCCATGTCCGCAGATTTATGTTGGTCAGACCTCACAAGAATTACGCCGCAGGATACAAAGACATTTTTCTTCAATTAACACTGCCTCGGTGGATGTTCGCAAAGGTAAGACCCTTAGCTCGGTGGCTTCCCATTTTTTAAACAAACATGCGGGGAGTTATCATAACACAAGTGTTTTAGGGTTACAACATATTAGATCATCAGACAGGGGGGGCCCTCTGGAAAGGAGGCTACTTCAGGCCGAATCACGATGGATCTTTTTGTTGAGCTCCATGGCGCCTTCTGGCATTAATGAAGATCTTCTCTTTACAGGTTTTCTTGGATGATTTCTTTGGTTCCATCTAAGTCCTGGGATATAATTGCTACTTATCTTATTGACGGATTCTTCGGTTTCTTCTCCTCTTCATGAATTGCCTCACCTATGTGCAACTGGATTGGGTCATGGACTACATCGACATCTCCATCATACCTCCCCTTTTGGACCTTGTTTCCTTTTTTTTGTTCGGCTTCTTCCTTGGACACGTTCTCAAAACCTGACGAAACTTATGTGTCACCCTATTAATGGACTATGTTCAGATTCTTATATTATTATTCTCGATTAGTTTTGTGTGTTTACCATTCTATTTGGTGGGTTGCTCTTATCTCGTGATATTTTCAGTATTTTCCAAATGCCAGATATTTTGGATATTTCAGACCCCCAAAAAATCGGTTCATGCTGCATTATGTATATTTTACATCTATGTAAAGGACATGTTTTCCTAACCAGGGGTTCCAGTGTCTTTCGTCTCTAAATTTACCAGCTTAGTACATTAATTCCTTAGTGCTCATTGGGCCCCATTTCCCTATATATACCATTTATACTCGGCTTGTTGTGATTCTCTATGGGCAATCTCATGTTTTGCCTCTAGATATGTGCACACATTATCTGCAATGGTTGGATCTATTGTATCCAAATTAAAATTCTTTTTGGTACTATAGACTAGCTTGATTGATGGTTTTCCTATGGCTACTGGTTATATTATCGTAGTGCACTATCTTGTGCATGCCTTTCAGTTTCTCTGCACTACAATTATGTGTATCACTAATTTTTCAAAAACATATTTTTTTATTTTTTTTTCAGTTGCTATCCACATTCCGTATTTACAGTCTTTTTGCAGCCATTGCTTATATTAGCTTTATTTGTGGGCATGGTTTTTAGCCCGTCAGCAATTTAATTAGCTATATATTACTCTAGTTGTTCTACTACTCCACTTATGTCTGTGTGCAAACATTGCAGATTTATCCAGTGGTTTTTTTTCTTGCACTCATAGGGCTCTATTTCCTAATATGTACTATGTATACTCAACTTGTTATGTTTCCCTATGTGCAATTGTACCTCTAGATATATGCACATAATATTCAGGTATGTGCACATATTATCTGCAATGGTTTTATTTATAATGGATCCACAATGGACCCATTGTATCAAAAATAAAAAATTCCTTCAGGTACTATAGACCTTTTTGATGTATGACTCCTTTATAGCTACTGGTCGGATTATCATAGTGCACTATTTTGTACATACTTTCCAGCTCTTTTGCATTACATTTATGTCTGTTATTTATATTAAATTTGAATTTTCTTATATGCCATCCATAACCTTTATCTATAGTCCTCTTGCAGCTATTGCTCATATCAGCTCATTGCAATATCTGTGGACATACTTATTAGCCCATCTGCAATATAATCAGCTGTACAATTACTTTAGTTGTCATCTAATATCCCATTCATAGTCCGTCTGCGGATATTGCGTATATGTGCTTATTATGCCTCCTTTTTGGGGGAGGCTTGTTTCACAGTCCACTGTAATATAACCTTGTGTGTTATTCACATTGGGCATTTTGCGATTCACAATCCTTCTTGTCTCCATGACACTATGTGTTGTTGTTTTTTTACCACGTTCAGACTCCCGGGAGCCGCGCATGCGCATTATTGATTCTATCCTGCGTCTCATGCACTGCGCTGTTTGCTCAGCGCGTGTGCGTCTGACATTCTGAGCAGAGACGTCTGCCATGTTTCAGCCTCTCGTGCTACTTCCCTTTCCTGGCCTGACATGCCTCCTCACAGGTGGCTGGATTAAGCGTTACACAAACAGGTATTTAAAGGCGTTTACAGCAATGCTATTCACACTTCCCCTGACGAAGCCGTCTTGGTACGGCGACACGCGTTGGGCTTTTCCCTCTGTTACCCTGCTTGTACTGACGCCGTGGTATGGATCCTTCACATGCATTTTATCATATTTTGATCCACATGTGATCCTTTGCCCCTTGCACTTGGATGGCTTTATCACTCTATGCACTGGTGTGCTAGGAGTATCCTTATTTGGGACACCATCTTTTGTTGTCCTCCTTGTGTGACTTTTGACGTTCATAGTCTCCACGTGGCATGTGGAATTATGTTATTTTGGGTCATATGGTTGCACAGTTAGTGCTTTGATATGGGACAGGCTCCATTTTTGTCCTTGTCCCATGCATTCTCAAATCTCCAAGGGAGTGCTTCATGTGGTTATTGTGACAGACATATTGTCTATTGCGATATCCTACCTAAAGGTGATTTTTATTCATGAGTCTATATTAAGGGGTGATTGTATCAGTATTACATTTTTTGTGCATGGTATAGTGATATGCCCACATGTATCTTTGTGTATACACCTGATAGTGGATACTCTCCCCATTTATCAATTCACGTACATTGACATATTTATGTTATATGTATGAGACGCTATCTATATTTTTTGCACGGATCAGGGTTAACAGTGGGAATATGATTGTTCTTGTTTTTACTTGTTTTTAAATTGACGTTGTTAATAAAAGCTTTTTTCCTTGTATTACATATATTGGTGGTGTGCATTTCTCCTGGTCCTGCTTTTTCTCTTCAGTCTTCAGGTGCTCATGTTGATCCCCAACCTTGAAAGTAAATTCCTGGACAAGGGCTGTACGAGGTGGTGGAGAAGTTGAGTGATGTCAACTATAAGGTCCACCAACCATGGAGAAGAAAGTGTACCACATGCACCTGCTGAAACCATGGTGAGACAGGGATCTGGTAGAAAGCAATGTGCCTAGGGACCCATCCTGAATCCAAGGTCGAGGATGTCGCAGTGGTAGAGACACTGGCATCGGCCCATAAAGAACAGTGCCGTGAGCTGCTTCAGCGGAACCGAGACCTGTTTTCAGAGTTAGGCCGGAGTCACACTTGCGAGTGTGATGCGAGAAACTCCTCGGGAAAAACACTCGGGACCGGAGCGCTCAACTGCATAGAAATACATGCAGCCGCACACTCCGGTCCTGAGTGCCGGCGGTAGCGCCGGGCATTGATGCGAGAGACTCGAGCGAGTTTCTCGCATCACACTCACAAGTGTGACATCGACCTTACCAGGATGTACGCAGGTTGTGGAAAACAAAATCCTGACTGAACCGCATGTGAGGGTGAAGCAAAGACCGTATCGGATTCCTGAAGCTCGCTGCGAGGTGATCACCAAGGAGGTAAAGAGAATGTTGAGCCATACAGGGAGTGGCGCTTCTGTAACGATTACAGGAAGCTAAATGAGATGTTCAAGTTTGACGCATATCCAATGCCCTGGGTCGATGAGCTTATTGAGAGGCTAGGGTTAGCCAGATACATCACCACCCTGGACCTAACGAAAGGGTCCTTGCAAATTCTCCTGTATCCAAATGCCAAGGAGAAGATGGCCTTATTTACACCTGATGGATGCTTTTAGTATAACCGGATGGCGTCCGGACTACGAGGAGCCTCAGCTACCTTCCAGAGGGCTATGGACCGGATAATAGTCCCTCACAAGAAGTACGCCACCGTTTACTTGGATGGCATAGTGATCTTCAGCCCGGAGTGGGGAAGCCACCTGCAGAAGGTCCAGGCAGTACTGGATACACTGAAGAAGACATGGTTTACTATAAACCCGAAGAAGTGCGGCCTTGGGAAAGAGGCATAGTACTTGGGCTTCATCATTGGAAGAAGCAAGATAAAGCCACAAATAGGCAAAGTGGAGGCAATGCAAAAGTGGCCGCAGTTGGTCTCCAAAAAGCAGTTTAAGGTGTTTCTGGGAATTGTGGGATGTTATCTGCATTTTATCCTGAATTTCGCCATGATAGCTGCACCCCTGACGAATCTTCTCAAGGGCAGAAGGACGTCGATGGTCAATTGGTCCTCTGAAGCAGAGATGGCATTCGAGGAGTTGAAGCTCGTCCTGTGCAGACAGCCGGTCTTGGTCGCACCGGATTTCACTATGGAGTTTGTGCTCCAGACCGATGCCTCTGACATCGGGGTGGGAGCCGGGTTATCCCAGGAAATAGATGGGGATAAACATCCAGTCCTATACCTAATTAGGAAGCTCTCTTGTGAGAAAAATTATCCCATGATTGAAAAAGAGAGCTTGGCCACCAAATGGGCGATTGACACCCTGAGGTACTACCTGCTAGGCCGTAAGTTCAGGCTAAAGTCAGATCATGCGCCCCTGAGATGGAAGAAGGAAAGAATGCCCGATGATTAGATGGTTTTTAGCACTCCAGGATTTTAATTTTCATCTGGAGCACAGGCCAGGGAAGTTGCATGGGAACGCAGATGCCCTGTCCAGGGTCCCCTGCTTAGCGAGTGAAGGTGCGAAAACGCCCGGCTATGGGCAGAGGGGGAGATATGTGACAGTCACTGGTGAAGTATTGGATGGCACTGTATATATCCTAGCACTCTCATACCCGTCCATGTACATACAGGTGTTTATCCTAGCACTCTCATACCCTTCCTTGTACTTAGAGGTGTATATCCTAGCACACTCATACCCGTCCTTGTACATACAGGTGTTTATCCTAGCACTCTCATACCCGTCCTTGTACATACAGGTGTATTTCTTAGCACTCTCATACACGTCCTTGTACATACAGGTGTATATCCTAGCACACTCATACCCGTCCTTGTACATACAGGTGTATATCCTAGCACTCTCATACCCGTCCTTGTACTTAGAGGTGTATATCCTAGCACACTCATACCCATCCTTGTACATACAGGTGTTTATCCTAGCACTCTCATACCCGTCCTTGTACTTAGAGGTGTATATCCTAGCACTCTCATACCCGTCCTTGTACATACAGGTGTTTATCCTAGCACTCTCATACCCGTCCTTGTACATACAGGTGTATATCCTAGCACACTCATACCCGTCCTTGTACATACAGGTGTATATCCTAGCACTCTCATACACGTCCTTGTACATACAGGTGTATATCCTAGCACTCTCATACCCGTCCTTGTACATACAGGTGTATATCCTAGCACACTCATACCCGTCCTTGTACATACAGGTGTATATCCTAGCACTCTCATACACGTCCTTGTACATACAGGTGTATATCCTAGCACTCTCATACCCGTCCTTGTACATACAGGTATATATCCTAGCACACTCATACCCGTCCTTGTACATACAGGTGTATATCCTAGCACACTCATACCCGTCCTTGTACATACAGATGTATATCCTAGCACTCTCATACCCGTCCTTGTACATACAGGTGTATATCCTAGCACTCATACTCGTCCTTGTACATACAGGTGTATATCCTAGCACACTCATACCCGTCCTTGTACATACAGGTGTATATCCTAGCACTCTCATACCCGTCCGTGTACATACAGGTGTATATCCTAGTACACTCATACCCATCCTTGTACATACAGGTGTATATCCTAGCACACTCATACCCGTCCTTGTACATACAGGTGTATATCCTAGCACACTCATACCCGTCCTTGTACATACAGGTGTATATCCTAGCACTCATACTCGTCCTTGTACATACAGGTGTATATCCTAGCACTCTCATACCCGTCCTTGTACATACAGGTGTATACCCTAGCACACTCATACCCGTCCTTGTACATACAGGTATATATCCTAGCACTCTCATACCCGTCCTTGTACATACAGGTGTATACCCTAGCACACTCATACCCGTCCTTGTACATACAGGTGTATACCCTAGCACACTCATACTCGTCCTTGTACATACAGGTGTATATCCTAGCACTCTCATACCCGTCCTTGTACATACAGGTGTATACCCTAGCACACTCATACCCGTCCTTGTACATACAGGTGTATATCCTAGCACTCATACTCGTCCTTGTACATACAGGTGTATATCCTAGCACACTCATACCCGTCCTTGTACATACAGGTGTATATCCTAGCACACTCATACCCGTCCGTGTACATACAGGTGTATATCCTAGTACACTCATACCCATCCTTGTACATACAGGTGTATATCCTAGCACTCTCATACCCGTCCTTGTACATACAGGTGTATACCCTAGCACTCTCATACCCGTCCTTGTACATACAGGTGTATATCCTAGCACTCATACCCGTCCTTGTACATACAGGTGTATATCCTAGCACTCTCATACCCGTCCTTGTACATACAGGTGTATATCCTAGCACTCTCATACCCTTCCTTGTACTTAGAGGTGTATATCCTAGCACACTCATACCCGTCCTTGTACATACAGGTGTTTATCCTAGCACTCTCATACCCGTCCTTGTACATACAGGTGTATTTCTTAGCACTCTCATACACGTCCTTGTACATACAGGTGTATATCCTAGCACACTCATACCCGTCCTTGTACATACAGGTGTATATCCTAGCACTCTCATACCCGTCCTTGTACTTAGAGGTGTATATCCTAGCACACTCATACCCATCCTTGTACATACAGGTGTTTATCCTAGCACTCTCATACCCGTCCTTGTACTTAGAGGTGTATATCCTAGCACTCTCATACCCGTCCTTGTACATACAGGTGTTTATCCTAGCACTCTCATACCCGTCCTTGTACATACAGGTGTATATCCTAGCACACTCATACCCGTCCTTGTACATACAGGTGTATATCCTAGCACTCTCATACACGTCCTTGTACATACAGGTGTATATCCTAGCACTCTCATACCCGTCCTTGTACATACAGGTATATATCCTAGCACACTCATACCCGTCCTTGTACATACAGGTGTATATCCTAGCACACTCATACCCGTCCTTGTACATACAGGTGTATATCCTAGCACTCTCATACCCGTCCTTGTACATACAGGTGTATATCCTAGCACTCATACTCGTCCTTGTACATACAGGTGTATATCCTAGCACACTCATACCCGTCCTTGTACATACAGGTGTATATCCTAGCACTCTCATACCCGTCCGTGTACATACAGGTGTATATCCTAGTACACTCATACCCATCCTTGTACATACAGGTGTATATCCTAGCACACTCATACCCGTCCTTGTACATACAGGTGTATATCCTAGCACACTCATACCCGTCCTTGTACATACAGGTGTATATCCTAGCACTCATACTCGTCCTTGTACATACAGGTGTATATCCTAGCACTCTCATACCCGTCCTTGTACATACAGGTGTATACCCTAGCACACTCATACCCGTCCTTGTACATACAGGTATATATCCTAGCACTCTCATACCCGTCCTTGTACATACAGGTGTATACCCTAGCACACTCATACCCGTCCTTGTACATACAGGTGTATACCCTAGCACACTCATACCCGTCCTTGTACATACAGGTGTATATCCTAGCACTCTCATACCCGTCCTTGTACATACAGGTGTATACCCTAGCACACTCATACCCGTCCTTGTACGTACAGGTGTATATCCTAGCACTCATACTCGTCCTTGTACATACAGGTGTATATCCTAGCACACTCATACCCGTCCTTGTACATACAGGTGTATATCCTAGCACACTCATACCCGTCCGTGTACATACAGGTGTATATCCTAGTACACTCATACCCATCCTTGTACATACAGGTGTATATCCTAGCACTCTCATACCCGTCCTTGTACATACAGGTGTATACCCTAGCACTCTCATACCCGTCCTTGTACATACAGGTGTATATCCTAGCACTCATACCCGTCCTTGTACATACAGGTGTATATCCTAGCACTCTCATACCCGTCCTTGTACATACAGGTGTATACCCTAGCACTCTCATACCCGTCCTTGTACATACAGGTGTATATCCTAGCACTCATACTCGTCCTTGTACATACAGGTGTATATCCTAGCACTCTCATACCCGTCCTTGTACATACAGGTGTATATCCTAGCACTCTCATACCCGTCTTGTACATACAGGTGTATATCCTAGCACTCTCATACCCGTCTTGTACATACAGGTGTATATCCTAGCACTCTCATACCCGTCCTTGTACATACAGGTATATATCCTAGCACTCTCATACCTGTCCTTGTACATACAGGTGTATATCCTAGCACTCTCATACCTGTCCTTGTACATACAGGTGTATATCCTAGCCACTCATACCCGTCCTTGTACATACAGGTGTATATCCTAGCACTCTCATACCCGTCCTTGTACATACAGGTGTATATCCTTGCACTCTCATACCCGTCCTTGTACATACAGGTGTATATCCTAGCACTGTCATACCCGTCCTTGTACATACAGGTGTATATCCTAGCACACTCATACCCGTCCTTGTACATACAGGTGTATATCCTAGCACACTCATACCCGTCCTTGTACATACAGGTGTATATCCTAGCACTCTCATACCCGTCCTTGTACATACAGGTGTATATCCTAGCACTCTCATACCCATCCTTGTACATACAGGTGTATATCCTAGCACTGTCATACCCGTCCTTGTACATACAGGTGTATATCCTAGCACTCTCATACCCGTCCTTGTACATACAGGTGTATACCCTAGCACTCTCATACCCGTCCTTGTACATACAGGTGTATATCCTAGCACTCATACCCGTCCTTGTACATACAGGTGTATATCCTAGCACTCTCATACCCGTCCTTGTACATACAGGTGTATACCCTAGCACTCTCATACCCGTCCTTGTACATACAGGTGTATATCCTAGCACTCATACTCGTCCTTGTACATACAGGTGTATATCCTAGCACTCTCATACCCGTCCTTGTACATACAGGTGTATATCCTAGCACTCTCATACCCGTCTTGTACATACAGGTGTATATCCTAGCACTCTCATACCCGTCTTGTACATACAGGTGTATATCCTAGCACTCTCATACCCGTCCTTGTACATACAGGTATATATCCTAGCACTCTCATACCTGTCCTTGTACATACAGGTGTATATCCTAGCACTCTCATACCTGTCCTTGTACATACAGGTGTATATCCTAGCCACTCATACCCGTCCTTGTACATACAGGTGTATATCCTAGCACTCTCATACCCGTCCTTGTACATACAGGTGTATATCCTAGCACTCTCATACCCGTCCTTGTACATACAGGTGTATATCCTAGCACTGTCATACCCGTCCTTGTACATACAGGTGTATATCCTAGCACACTCATACCCGTCCTTGTACATACAGGTGTATATCCTAGCACACTCATACCCGTCCTTGTACATACAGGTGTATATCCTAGCACTGTCATACCCGTCCTTGTACATACAGGTGTATATCCTAGCACTCTCATACCCGTCCTTGTACATACAGGTGTATATCCTAGCACACTCATACCCGTCCTTGTACATACAGGTGTATATCCTAGCACACTCATACCCGTCCTTGTACATACAGGTGTATATCCTAGCACTCTCATACCCGTCCTTGTACATACAGGTGTATATCCTAGCACTGTCATACCCGTCCTTGTACATACAGGTGTATATCCTAGCACTGTCATACTCGTCCTTGTACATACAGGTGTATATCCTAGCACTCTCATTCCCGTCCTTGTACATACAGGTGTATATCCTAGCACTGTCATACCCGTCCTTGTACATACAGGTGTATATCCTAGCACTCTCATACCCGTCCTTGTACATACAGGTGTATATCCTAGCACTCTCATACCTGTCCTTGTACATACAGGTGTATATCCTAGCACTCTCATACCCGTCCTTGTACATACAGGTGTATATCCTAGCACTCTCATACCCGTCCTTGTACATACAGGTGTATATCCTAGCACTCTCATACCTGTCCTTGTACATACAGGTATATATCCTAGCACTCTCATACCTGTCCTTGTACATACAGGTGTATATCCTAGCACTCTCATACCCGTCCTTGTACATACAGGTATATATCCTAGCACTCTCATACCCGTCCTTGTACATACAGGTGTATATCCTAGCACTCTCATACCTGTCCTTGTACATACAGGTGTATATCCTAGCACACTCATACCTGTCCTTGTACATACAGGTGTATATCCTAGCACTCTCATACCCGTCCTTGTACATACAGGTATATATCCTAGCACTCTCATACCTGTCCTTGTACATACAGGTGTATATCCTAGCACTCTCATACCCGTCCTTGTACATACAGGTATATATCCTAGCACTCTCATACCTGTCCTTGTACATACAGGTGTATATCCTAGCACTCTCATACCCGTCCTTGTACATACAGGTGTATATCCTAGCACACTCATACCCGTCCTTGTACATACAGGTGTATATCCTAGCACACTCATACCCGTCCTTGTACATACAGGTGTATATCCTAGCACACACATTCACTGCCGTGCACTGACATTTGCCCCGACGCCCCTTTATACATACACGTTCCTGTATACAGAGGCGTTCGCAGTCACTTGCACATACACATGATTTCTTACGTGCGGGCGCTGCAGCTTGCACACTGAGCACCTCGCCTCCCGCTTGCAGGTTGCGTATTATCTCAAGGAGTCCTTGCAACTTGTGCAGAACAATGCTGCGCTCCTGGCTGCAGAGCATTCAGCGATGGATGAGTGTGTGATGTGCTGATCCCGCTCCTCCGAGCTCTCGTCCCTGGGATGTTGTGGGATCCACAGCGTTGACGCATAGAAACTTTTTATTGCTTTGTATTTGCAACATAAAAAGGAAGGGCCTTGGGATGATAAAGTGCAGCTAAAACAATGGTCCCCACAGCGGCTGAAGATGCACTTGAACCGACGCTGCTGCTGCTTCTCCTGAGCAGAATGGCACCTGATTTACACTACGTTCTCACAAATACCTGTCACACTCAAAGCGAGGAAGGCCAATGTACAGTGCCCTGAAGAGCGCTCTGCATTCATATGTATATTTCATGGGCCGCACGTACAGAATATCTATCAGCTCTGCTCTGCCAAAGCGGCTTCTATAGGGGCCTTACCTTGACCTAAACAAGGCAATGCTGCCGTCTTCAAAAGCTCGGGCGGTCACCTCACCGTATATACTACTAATAATAAGGATAAGCAGATTGGAAGCTGATTGGAAACATTGTAACAAGTGGAAAGTCTTCTGGTCCACATTGTAGCATGGCGGGCCGGGGGTGGGGGTCCCCTCATTTCCGGGTGATGTAATCCGTGCAGGAATTTTGCTCTCCAAGGTGACCAGTAATACCCCTTATGTCACACAGCGAGGGGCGCGGACGACTGTATGTGCTGCCATTACGGCGATACCACGTTTATATTTAAGATTTATACTTTTTTTCATTTTTTTAGAACATTGTTAGCTTTTTTTGTGAGGTTGGAAGAACTAAAGTATATTTGCATTTATTGCCGTCTACCCCGACGTTTTATCATAGTTATGAATGATGCGCCATGACGATACCTGTTATGTGTAGGAATTTTTTTAGGGGAAAAAGTAAAATTTTTTTTTACTTACATGTTTTATTTAATTTTTATAAAACTTTTTTTTGCACTTTTCATTTTAGTTTTGCTGTTGGGCTTGTCAATGGGTACAAGAAAAAAATTGCATATCAGCCGGACCATGGGAGTGCTGTCCAATTTTTACTCCCCCATCTCAAAGGAACTGTGACATTTCATCAGTCGAGTACAGTAAAATCACAGCAAGACCCAACAGAATAGAATAGATAGATTGAAAGATGTGAGTGACATATACTGTACAATTAGTGCAGTGCTTGTGTAGCTTACTGTACATGTATTTAGTTAAAAAGTAAATAAATAAAAAGAAAAAAATTGGGATCTGCCTAATTTTTATTAATCTGTTGAAGGAAAGGGGAAAGCTGGAGGCAGATGTTTATAGGCTAATACCCATTGAGCTTCACAGGCTATTAATATCAGCTCACAGCTGAATACTTAGCCTATACTCATTATTTACAAAGGGTCACCCACCAAAAAATGACATGAGGTATCCCCTATAATGAATAACCAGCAAAGGCTAGGCAGACAGCTGAGATTAATAGACTAGAAAGGGGCCATGGACATTGACCTGACAATACAAAGCTGACATCAACCCTAATACTATTACTATTATACTTGCCACCACACCAGGGCAAGTGGTAATAGCGAGGCTAAGCGCCAGAATTGGCATATCTAATGGATGCACTATTTAAAGGGCAGCTGAGGGCTGATGCTTTTAGTCTGGGAGGGAGCCAATATCCATGGCCCCTTCCTAGTCTATTAATATCAGCCCTCAGCTGTCTGCCTAGACTTTGCTGGCTATTAATTATAAGGAGACCACATGTCAGTTTTTTGTGGGGTCATCCCTTGTTAATAACCAGGAAAGGCTAAGTAGACAGCTGTGAGCTGATATTTATATCCTGGGAAGCTCCATGAATATTACCCCCTTCCCATTCTATAAACATCTGCCCCCAGCTATCTGCTTTCTCTCAGCTGGTTAAAAAAAATTACAGGGACCCCATGTCAGTTTTTTCTTTTACTTATTTAATTTTGAGCTAAATGCATGTATAGTAAGCTGCACTGATATATATCTTTGTATCTCTCTATTATGTATCTATATCTGTATCTAAGTTTGTTTTATTAGTAAACTAGCTTGAAATTACATTGAGAGTAACTCTATGTAAAAACTGATGTTAAAATGCGGACATCATGTGGATGCTAGGTGAGAAAAATCACATTGTACTCGCATGAGACTCGTCCGACTTTTCAGGGACAACATCAAACCGATTTTATTTATGCTGAGGAGTGTTAGCTTAGGCGCTCACACGTTCAGCATTTGGTCAGTATTTCACATCAGTATTTGTAACCCAAAACCAGTAGTGATTGATATTACAGAAGTGGTGACGTGTTTTTATTAGACTTTCCCTATGATTGTTCCACTCCTGGTTTTGGCTACAAATACTGATGTAAAATACTGACCAAATACTGAGCGTGTGAACGTGGCTTGGGAGGCAATGTACTAGTCTACTGTACATGGCAGACCTGGAGGTCTTTGCTAGGTCCACAACTGCCATATTAACCCATCGCACCCCCAAATCACATTGTAGGGCATTGGAATGACAGAGAGACCCCTATCTCTACCCACTTAAAGGGAACCTGTCATGCGAGTTATGGCCATCGCCTTTCACGGCTTATATACAGCATTCTATAATGTGGTATATCTGCCCCAACCCGACCTGTAAGAGAAGAAATATAAGCTTTATTATACTCACCTGCGGAGCGGTCCGGTCCGACGGGTGTCGCTCTTCTTGGTCCGGCGCCTCCTATCTTCTTATGATCGCCGCCCTCCTGCTTGCTTCGTGTGGATGGCACAACCATTCATCATCCACACAGGCTCCCCAGCATTGCGCTCCTGCGCAGGAGTACTTATCTGTCCTGTTGAGGGCAGAGTAAAGTACTACAGTGCGCAGGAAAAGGTCAGAGAGCCCCAGCGCATGCGCACTGTAGTACTTTGCTCTGCCTTCGACAGGGCAGATAAGTACGCCTGCGCAGAAGCACGATGCTGGGGAACCTGTGTGAATGATGAAGGGTCGCGTCATCCACACAAATCAAGCAGGAGGGCGGCGATCATAAGAAGATGGGAGGCGCCGGACCAAGAAGAGCGTGACCCCTCAGACCGGACCGCTCCGCAGGTGAGTATAATAAAAGTTATTTTTCTTCTCCTACAGGTCAGGTTGGGGGCAGATATGCAACATTATAAAATGCTGTAGATAAGCCTTGAAAGGTGATGGCCGTATCTGTTATCGGCCAAAACTGGTGACAGGTTCCCTTTAAATGCTGAACTACTGTACCTAAGGGGTTAAAAGGATGGGAACAGAGTTATGTTTGATTCAGGCCCTTTAAGGCCGGCGTCACACTTGCCGTATGAAAAATTGGTGTTTTATCAAGACCAAAGTCAGCGCAGCTGCCTACCAGGATATTTTAGAGCACTTCATGCTTCCCCTCTGCCGACAAGCTTTTTGGAGATGGAAATGTCATTCTCCAGCAGGACTTGGCCCCCGGCCACACTGCCAAAAGTACCAATACCTGGTCAGGGCCGGCGTTAGGGGCAGGCAGACCAGGCAGCTGCCTAGGGCCCCCCCGCTCCTCCAGGGGCCCCCAGCTAGCGGCAAATCACGCAGCCGCTATGGGGCCCGTGAGGAAGGGGGGCCTGCCTGCCCCCAGTGCCGACTTCCCCCGCCGCTGCCGCATTGAACTATACCGGCATCTGCCGGTACAGTTGAAAGCAATGATGGATTAGAGAGCGTCAGCTGACCCTCCCTCTCCCATCATTCCCCGCACTGTCACTGCGGATGTGCAATGACGTCATCGCGCACTCACTGTGTGCCAGGCAGTGCAGCCACCGAGACAGGAGCCGGGAGCAGCGCAGGCACGAGGAGAGGTGAGGATTGTGTGTTTTTTTTATATAATAGTGAGTACTGGACTGTGGGGCCATTCTCGGGGGGGGGGGGGAGATGTGGGCTGTGATATATACTGTGTGGGCTGTGTTATAAACTATGAGGATGTGCTATATACTACGTGGTTGTGCTATATACTACGTGAGCTGTGTTATACACTACATGGATGTGTTAGATACTACAAGGCTGTGATATATACTACGTGGGCTGTGTTATATACTATGTGGGCTGTGTTATATACTCCATGGCTGTGCTATATACTGTGTATGTGCTATATACTACATGGGCTGTGTTATATTATACTTGGCTGTGCTATATACTACGTGGGCTGTGTTATATATTATGTGGGCTGTGCTATATACTACGTGGCTGTGCTATATACTATGTGGCTGTGCTATATACTACATGGGCTGTGTTATATACTACGTGGCTGTGCTATATACTACGTGGGCTGTGCTATATACTACATGGCTGTGCTATATTCTACGTGACTGTGCTATATACTACGTGGGCTATGTTATATACTACGTGGCTGTGTTATATACTACGTGGCTGTGCTATATACTATATGGGCTGTGCTATATACTACATGGCTGTGCTATATACTATGTGAGCTGTGCTACAGTCCCTTGCAAAAGTATTCGGCCCCCTGGAACTTTTCAACCTTTTCCCACATATCATGCTTTAAACATAAAGATACCAAATGTAAATTTTTGGTGAAGAATCAACAACAAGTGGGACACAATTGTGAAGTTAAGCGAAAATTATTGGTTATTTTAAATTTTTGTGGAAACTGAAAAACTGAAAAGTGGGGCGTGCAATATTATTCGGCCCTTTTACTTTCAGTGCAGCAAACTCACTCCAGAAGTTCATTGTGGATCTCTGAATGATCCAATCTTGTCCTAAATGACAAATGATGATAAATATAATCCACCTGTGTGTAATGAGGTCTCCGTATAAATGCACCTGCTCTGTGATAGTCTCAGGGTTCTCTTTGATGCACAGAGAGCATCAGGAAGACCAAGGAACACCACAGGCAGGTCCGTGATACTGTTGTGGAGAAGTTTAAAGCCGGATTTGGATACAAAATGATTTCCAAAACTTTAAACATCCCAAGGAGCACTGTGCAAGCGATCATATCGAAATGGAAGGAGTATCATACCACTGCAGATCTACCAAGACCCGGCCGTCCCTCTAAACTTTCATCTCAAACAAGGAGAACACTGATCAGAGATGCAGCCAAGAGGCCCATGGTCACTCTGGATGAACTGCAGAGATCTACAGCTGAGATGGGACAGTCTGTCCATAGGACAACAATCAGTCGTACACTGCACAAATCTGGCCTTTATGGAAAAGTGGCAAGAAGAAAGCCATTTCTCAAAGATATCCATAAAAAGTGTCGTTTAAATTTTGCAACAAGCCATCTGGGAGACACAACAAACATGTGGAAGAAGGTGCTCTGGTCAGATGAAACCAAAATCAAACTTTTTGGCAACAATGCCAAACAATATGTTTGTCGTAAAGGCAACACAGCTCATCACCCTGAACACACCATCCCCACTGTCAAACATGGTGGTGGCAGCATCATGGTTTTGGCCTGCTTTTCTTCAGTAGGGACAGGGAAGATGGTTAAAATTGATGGGAAGTTGGATGGAGCCAAATACGGGACCGTTCTTGAAGAAAACCTGTTGGAGTCTGCAAAAGACCTGAGACTGGGACGGAGATTTGTCTTCCAACAAGACAATGATTCCAAACATAAAGCAAAATCTACAATGGAATGGTTCACATTATAAACGTATCCAGGTGTTAGAATGGCCAAGTCAAAGTCCAGACCTGAATCCATTCGAGAATCTATGGAAAGAGCTGAAAACTGCTGTTCACAAACGATCTCCATCCATCCTCGCTGAGCTCGAGCTGTTTGCCAAGGAAGAATGGGCGAGAATTACAGTCTCTCGATGTACAAAACTGATAGAGACATACCCCAAGCGACTGCAGCTGTAATCACATCAAAAGGTGGAGCAATAAAGTATTAAGTTACAGGGGCCGAATAATATTGCACGCCCCACTTTTCAGTTTTTGAATTTCCACAAAAATTTAAAATAACCAATAAATTTCGTTCAACTTCACAATTGTGTCCCACTTGTTGATTCTTCACCAAAAATTTACATTTGGTATCTTTATGTTTGAAGCATGATATGTGGGAAAAGGTTGAAAAGTTCCTGTTAGCGTGGCTGGTCTGGAGCCGGAATCTCCAGGAGTGGACCCTCTTGGCCGTGGCACCGAGGGGCCCCGGGCGAGCTGCCAGGTGGAACCGACCCCTATACAGGGACCGTTTGGAGCAGGCCAGGGGTTCGAGTATCACGGTAGCCGGTACCGAGAGGGGCGGCTCAGGATGGACTGGAGTAGGAGTGTGGGACTGAAGTGTAGAAGTGTAGATGACAGGACAGAGCTGGAACACAGGAGGCAAGAATGGAGTAAGACAGTAGACTGGAACGTGGAGGGATGGCTGGAGCAGGAACACAGGAGACAGGATTATAGGAGGACGGAAGGACTGGAGCAGGATGGAACAGGAACACCAGAGGCAGGACTGGAGTAGGACGGCAGGACTGGAGCAGGATGGAACATGAACACCGGAGGCAGGACTGGAGTAGGATAGAAGGACTGGAGCAGGATCGAACAGGAACACCGGAGGCAGGACTGGAGTAGGACGGAAGGACTGGAGCAGGATGGAACAGGAACACCGGAGGCAGGACTGGAAAAGGAAGGCAGGACTGGAGCAGGATGGAACATGAACACCGGAGGCAGGACTGGAAAAGGAAGGCAGGACTGGAGCAGGATGGAACATGAACACCGGAGGCAGGACTGGGGTAGGACAGCAGGACTGGAGTAGGATGGAACAGGAACACTGGAGGCAGGACTGGAGTAGGACAGCAGGACTGGAGCAGGATGGAACAGGAACACCGGAGGCAGGACTGGAGTACAGCAGGGGACACGGATAGCCGGACCACGAGGCTGCTGCAGGGAGCACACGAGAACGGGACTGTGAGACTGCAGAGAGCACACGAAGAAGCGAGGCCCAGTGTGCTAGGAAACAACGATCAGGCGCCTCCCTCAGGGGGAAGCGGCTTGATATGCCCCTGTCTGGTCTGCCATTGGTCATGGGGTGCTTCCGGGTCAGGGCATAGCCAGAGCACAAGAAGCAGAAGGGAGGCGCGGCCGCGGCCTATGGCGCATGCGCATTGCATGCAAAGCCGCCGTCGGCCGCACGCCTGTCAGAGGTGACCACCGTGGCTTTCGAGCGGCGAGGGGCTGCGGCGTGGGAGCGATGGCCGGGTGAGTATGCAGAGACGGCGTGACAGTTCCAGGGGGCCGAATACTTTTGCAAGGTACTGTATATACTATGTGGGCTGTGCTATATACTACGTGGGCTGTGTTATGTACTATGTGGCTGTGCTATATACTACGTGGGCTGTGTTATATACTATGTGGGCTGTGCTATATACTACGTGGGCTGTGCTATATACTATGTGGGCTGTGTTATATACTACGTGGCTGTGCTATATACTATGTGGGCTGTGTTATATACTATGAGGCTGTTTTATATAGTATGTGGGCTGTGTTATATACTATTACGGAGTATATTATATTCTATGGGGGAGGCTGTGTTATATACTATGGGGGGCTACATTATATTCTATGGGGAGGTGGGCTGTATTATATTCTATGGGGGGGGCTACATTATATTCTATGGGGGGCTGTATTAGATTTTATGAGGGAGGATTGCATCATCTTTGATGGGGCTACATTATATTCTATGGGGAGGTGGGCTGTATTATATTCTATTCGGGGCTACATTATATTCTTTGGGGGCTGTATTATATTTATTATCTTCTATGAGGGGTGATTGCATCATACTCTATGAGGGGGCTGCATTATATTCTATGGGGGGATTACATTATACTCTGTGGGGTGGTTGCATTATACTCTGTGGGGTGGCTGCATTATGCTCTATGGGGTGGCTGCATTATACTATATGTGGGCTGCATTATACTTTATCGAGGACTATGGGGAATACATTATACTATATGAAAAACTATGGGGTGCATTATACTATGGGAAGTGAAGTGTACTACATGAATGACTATGGTGGTGCATTATACTATATGGAGCACTATGAGGAGTGTATTATACAATGTGGAGGACTGAGCAGTGTATTTTAATATATGGAGGACTGAGGAGTGTATTTTAATGTATGGAGGACTATGGGGCACATTATAATATATGGAGGACTATGGGGTGTATTATACTAAACAGGCAAAATGCTACATATTCATCGAGTGATTGGATTGTTTATGCCGGAACAAAAATCATTGTTCTCAGCAGCACATCGCCGGTGTATACTGCAGATATGCTGCTGATAACATGGTTTTTGTATGGGGACCTATTGATCTAATAGTGATTGTTCTGTCCCCATCATTCTTTCTCAGCCGGTGGAAAGAGGTCGGGTAACAAGTGTTGAACGATTTCAATATTGTCGATCACATTCATTTAGCGTCCTGAACTCAGCGCATGTAAATACAACTGAAATGCTTCTGTGTGATATGCAATATGTTAGCATTTGGGGCCCCATTTTAAACTTTGCCTAAAACCAGCCCTGTACCTGGTGTACACACAACAGTGTCACTGTGCTAGATTGGCAGCAAACTCGCCTGACCTTAACCCCATAGAGAATCTATGGAGTATTGTCAAGAGGAAGATGAGAGACACCAGACCTAACAATGCAGACGAGCTGAAGGCTGCGATCAAAGCAACCTGGGCTTCCATAACCCCTCAGCAGTGCCACAGGCTGGTCGCCTCCATGCCACGCAGCTTTGATGCAGGAATTGATGCAGAAGGAGCCCGACCAAGTATTGAGTGCATTTACTGATCATACATTTCAGTAGGACAACATTTCGGATTTTACAATCATTTTCAAGCTGGTGTTATGAAGTATTCTAATGTACTGAGATAATGATTTTTGGGTTTTCATTGGCTGTAAGCCATAATCATCATACTTTTGTGAGAAGCACTTGTATATGAACAATTGTCAACTTGTTTTTCGTTTTTTTCTTTGTGAATTACAATATTGTCATTAGGGAATACGAACATACAGTCCAGAGGACAATATTGGTGGCTTAACACCGCTCCAGCAGCCACTTGGCATTGAGCACACCGTGATGTCCAGTGCTGGATTATCAGACTTTCTGGATGATCAGTAATGTCACTATATTGCATCAGTACACATATTATGAAGCCTCTTATTTACTGTAATACAATGTATCAAATGCAAAACTGTCATTTGTTAAGGAACATCTGTAAAAATAAATAATAAAACTGCAAAAAAAAATCAAAAAGAATTTACAATTAGTATGCAGCCTACAATAACGTGCAATGCATAGATGCGCACACGTTCCAGAGACGTCTTGATATTTGCCTCACTAATTAACATACTATTTATCTGTTTCCAAGCAGATAGATCAATGATTAGCATCGACAAAGTGCCCTTGAATAGAGAACCTCAGGGTAACAGGCACTGGGGAGACACCGCTCAGCATCACATCTCGGCTTAAGGGGGGGAAAAGGGTTAATGTCCATTTAAAGGGGAAAAAATGGCAATAAATCATGACGTCGGGTCTGATAAAATATTGAAGTTACGCATTAAAATGTTGGAGTCACATTCACTAGTGGTGGGGATGACAGCAGGGGTGAAAACCTCTCCTCTCAGCTCCTCCAAGGCTTGTGCGAAAGTTATCACGCCTATTTGCATACGAAAGGCGAGGAGGTAGACAAATATAAATTTAAAACAAAATCACTGTAAATGAAAACGTACAGCTTCAATATTAATCAGCGGAGCAGAAATCGTGTGAAAGGGAGCATGAAAAGCCGTAAAATAGATGTGTGCGTTTAATCAGACAGCGCTGCGCCGGCCACAAAGAAGCCGGCTAATTAATCTCAGCAGGTAGGCGCTAACCTTCAGACTTCATAAATAAATAAGACTTGGAACAATGTCTAGAAGGACGGCAGCAGAATGGGAGGATTATTTCTCAAACTACTGTTTGGGGACACCCAGAAAAATAAAACAAGACATTTGCATGCGGAAATGTAATTAGCTGGAGCATTGTTTCCGTGGTTTAAGAAGTAAATAGGTTTGTCCTGACGCAGCGAGGTCTGCCGGCTGCATGATCGGCCCTCATCGGTCCTATTTATGGGGTTATTGTCCACAGTGCAACCGATCCCGAAATTTCTGGGGGGAAAATTGAAGGATAAAGTTATTTAACAACAGTTAAAAAGGTTTTATTAGCATTCAGAGAACATTATTATACATTGGAGAGGGAAGGTGTTCCCTGATTCTTTTTTGTGGTTTGGCTCTCCAATTGGGGCTTTCCCACTAATTCTAGAAGTTTTTCTTTTTCCTTTGTGACACCATGTTCCAAAGTGATGCCCCCTGTTAATAAAGAAGAAAATTGGACCTTCAACCAACTGGGTGTGTACTACATAACTTCTCTGTCAAGCAGCTCTCTGTGTCCCTCCTCTCTTCTGAATCTCCTATATAACATGATTGACAGCTCTCAGTGTCCCTCCACCCTGCTGAGTCTCCTATATAACATGATTGACAGCTGTCAGTGTCCCTCTTCCCTGCTGAGTCTCCTATATAACATGATTGACAGCTGTCAGTGTCCCTCCTCCCTGCTGAGTCTCCTATATAACATGATTGACAGCTCTCAGTGTCCCTCCTCCCTGCTGAGTCTCCTGTATAACATGATTGAGAGCTGTCAGTGTCCTTCCTCCATGCTGAGTCTCCTATATAACATGATTGAGAGCTGTCAGTGTCCTTTCTCCCTGCTGAGGCTCCTATATAACCTGATTGACAGCTCTCAGTGTCCCTCCTCCCTTCTGAGTCTCCTATATAACCTGATTGACAGCTCTCAGTGTCCCTCCTCCCTGCTGAGTCTCCTATATAACCTGATTGACACCTCTCAGTGTCCCTCCTCCCTGCTGAGTCTCCTATGTAACCTGATTGACAACTCTCAGTGTCCCTCCTCCCCGCTGAATCTCCTATATAACCTGGTTGACAGCTGTCAGTGTCCCTCCTCCCCGCTGAGTCTCCTATGTAACCTGACTGACAGCTACCAGTGTCCCTCCTCCCTGCTGAGTCTCCTATGTAACCTGATTGACAGCTCTCAGTGTCCTTCCTGCTGAATCTCCTATGTAACCTGATGGACAGCTCTCAGTGTCCCTCCTCCCCGCTTAGTCTCCTATGTAAACTGATTGACAGCTCTCAGTGTCCCTCCTCCCTGCTGAGTCTCCTATGTAACCTGTTTGACAGCTCGATGTCCATCCTCCCTGCTGAATCTCCTATGTAACCTGATTGACAGCTCTCAGTGTCCCTCCTCCCCGCTGAAACTCCTATATAACCTGGTTGACAGCTGTTAGTGTCCCTCCTCCCCGCTGAGTCTCCTATTTAACCTGACTGACAGCTCTCAGTGTCCCTCCTCCCTGATGAGTCTCCTATGTACCTGATTGACAGCTCTCAGTGTCCCTACTCCCCACTGAGTCTCCTATTTAACCTGACTGACAGCTCTCAGTGTCCCTCCTCCCTGCTGAGTCTCCTATGTTACCTGATTGACAGCTCTCAGTGTCCCTCCTCCCCACTTAGTCTCCTATGTAACCTGAGTGACAGCTTTCAGTGTCCCTCCTCCCCGCTGAATCTCCTATGTAACCTGACTGACAGTTCTCAGTGTCCCTCCTCCCTGCTGAGTCTCCTATGTAACCTGATTGACAGTTCTCAGTGTCCCAACCTCCCTGCTGAATCTCCTATGTAACCTGATAGACAGCCCCTCAGTGTTTAGTCCCGCCCCTTTCCCATTACACTGAGTATTATGATAAAGTATGAAAAGTGTCTACAACACATAGTAAATTTGGTGAAAGACAAGGTTCCTATTTTTTCAGCACAAATTAAACAAGACGTATGGCGTAGTACGTCCAATGTAGCTAATATTTCTGACATGTTTAAGCAGAGCTGTAGTGTAAAGCATGGAGGGACATCGCAAGGAAACTCAATTGCTGAAAGCCTTGTCTTGCTGTCAGTGAATAAGAACAATGATTTCTTCACCTTTGTTACAACCCTCTGCTCTCTTTAAGGAAATATTCTGAGCCTGAAAACCTGTTCACACCTTGTGCACTTCTGATGGGAGCGTTACTATGTATCAATGTACCCCTGACGAAGGAGCATTTCTCCGAAACGCGCGTCGGGGTGACGCGCGGCTTTCCCGGCCATCCGTACTCGCACCTCTGAGGTAAATTTTGCGGCTTCCCTTCCTTCAGTCGGGGGTCTTATACAGTGTCCTCTCCCTGGGGGGTGATTTGGTTCAATCATATATAGCTGCAATGTCTCCCTTGTTGAGTTATTGGCCCTATATGGGCATTATTTTCATATAGCCATGTTTTAGGGACGTGGTGATGTCACATCGATTGGCCACACTTGAAATTTGGCATGCTACATTAAATTTAATGAGCATAATGGTATAGATTGACGCAATTGTCATTATAGACATACACCTATACGTTCTCTAATGGCTCTCATCACATATTTGGGAGTTTTTGAAATTTTGTAGACAAACATTGGGTTCAGTGTATTCCCCTTGGAGCATTATAGAGTACCTCAGGAGGTTTATTTATGGTACAATCACTTCCATAGTTGTTGGTTGCTGTATTGCTAATAAAACATTGATACAATTTTGTATGGTTTTGGCCTGGCTCGGTGCGTCCTCTTGCACTGCTGCACTCTATTTGTCCCCTGCACGTTTCCCATTTTTCCCGTACTGTTCGAATTTGTTAATAAAGAGATTAATTTTTTTTAAACATTTGGATCTGGAGGTCGTAGCTTCTTTGTGGTTTCCACATTCCCGCCCAATATCATAAAGGACAATAGTAGAGAATACATAATAATGAGCGTGCACCGCCATGAACAAGCGCATAAATACTGAACGCACCTCATTATAACGCCCCAGAGGAGCACGAGACCTTATCCATACTCATTTGTAATCTTTGTCCAGACTGCGAGATTCCAGATCAAGAGCGAATCCGCCCTGGAAACACCTGACAGAGCAAATGGCGGAATATAGGAGGAAAAAAAAAGATGGATAGGTAATACATAGATGATAAATAGATAATAGATAGATGATAGACAGATAGATAAATAATAGATAATTCAATAGTTATTACACGGCTGTAGGTTTTTTAGTAGTTTTCTTACTGTCCTAATATTGGAAGTATTACAGGCCAATGTACACTGATCGGACCTAGGACAACACTTCTCATGATCAGTTATCTTAGTGCAATGATAGGAACCTGTAAGATCTCATCCCTAACTCTTACACACATCCTAGAAAAGCTAAAGCAGGAGGAGTTGGCATAGGGACAGATGTACAGTTGTGCTCAAAAGTTTATACCCCAGCAGAATTTTTGCTTTCTTGGACTTTTTTCAGAGAATATGAAGGATAACACCAAAACTTTTTCTCCACTCATGGTTAGTGGTTGGGTGAAGCCATTTATTGTCAGACTACTGTGTTTTCTCTTTTTAAATCATAATGACAACCCAAAACATCCAAATGACCCTGATCAAAAGTTCACATACCCCATTTCTTAATACCGTGTATTGCCCCCTCTAACATCAATGACAGCTTGAAGTCTTTTGTGGTAGTTGTGGATGAGGTTCTTTATTTTCTCAGATGGTAAAGCTGCCCACTCTTCTTGGCAAAAAAGCTTCCAGTTCCTGTAAATTCCTGGGTTGTCTAACATGAACGGCACGCTTGCGATCTCCCCAGAGTGGCTCAATGATACTGAGATGGCCACTCCAGAACCTTCACTTTGTTCTGCTGTAGCCAATAACAAGTCGACTTGGCCTTGTGTTTTGGATCGTTGTCATGTTCAAACGTCCAAGTACGTCCCATGGGCAGCTTCCGGGCTGATGTTTGCAAATTTGCCTCCACTATTGGCTGATAACGTGCTGCATTCATCTTTCCTTCAACGTTGACCAAGTTTCCTGTACCTTTGTCGATCACACATCCCCAAAACATCACTGATCCACCTCCGTACTTTACAGTAGGAATGGTGTTCCTTTCATCATAGGCCTTGTTGACCTTTATCAAAATGTAGCGTTTATGGTTGTGGCCAAAAAGTTCAACTTTGGTCTCATCACTCCAAATTACCTTGTTCCAGAAGTTTTGAGGCTTGTCTCTGTGCTGTCTTGTGTATTGTACAAGAAATACTTTGTGGCATTTGTGCAGTAATGGCTTTCTTCCTGCAACTCGACCATGCAGCACATTTTTCTACAAGTGCCTCCTTATTGTGTATCTGGAAACAGCCACACCGCTAGTTTTCAGTGAGTCCAGTATTTCAGCTGATGTTATTTGTTGGGTTTTCTTTGCATCCCGAACAATTTTCCTGGCATTTGTGAATGAAATTTTTGTTTGTCTACCTGACCGTGGTTTTGTTTTTACAGAGCCCCTGATTTTCCATTTGTTGATCACAGTTGAACGCTGCTGATTGGCATTATCAATTCTGTGGATATCTTTTTGTATCCCTTTCCTGTTTTATACAGTTTAACTACCTTTTCCCGTAGATCCGTTGACAATTCTTTTGCTTTCCAATGACTCACAATCCAGAAACATCAGTGGCTGGATTAAAGATGCAATAGTCTGTCTGGATCCCAGAAACTCACTCAGCTTTTATGCACACACACTGATTACAGGTCACAGGTGAGGATGTTACCTTTAGTAGCCATTCAAGCCCATTTGTGTCAACTTCTGTGCTTGTTATCAGGCCAAAATCACCAGGGTATGTGAACTATTAATCAGGGTCATTTGGATGTTTTGGGTTGTCATTATGATTTAGAAAAAGAAAACACAGTAGTCTGACAGAACGTCATGTAACTCGATGGCCACAAATATTAGGACTGATGTTTCAGGATAGTCTTAATGTAAGGACAGCAGGAGCAAGATTCACCAGATCAATAGTCGTGTGTCTTATTAATGAGTTTCGGGCATCTTTTCGTTGTCATGCGCCACTTCCAGGCATAAACTTTGATGGATCTGTCAGGCACTTGGCCACATCTTGCCCTCCCGGGCTCCGCCAGGTTCTGCTGATTGCTGTGTGTAACCTGAGGATTTG
Source organism: Dendrobates tinctorius (assembly GCF_039654945.1). Lineage (NCBI taxonomy): Eukaryota > Metazoa > Chordata > Amphibia > Anura > Dendrobatidae > Dendrobates > Dendrobates tinctorius. The sequence goes on along the minus strand of NW_027362007.1, from coordinate 3,482,372 downwards.
GAGCTGAGTGCCAGAAAAACAGAGCTAAAGGGAATGACAATCAGAACTGGCCTCCTCACTGCTGAGGGGTTGTTACAATGTATCCAGTCTGGACTTTTCTAAACACAACAGTAGATGCATAGCTGATAGTCTGTTACAATGTGTCAGTCTGGAGTCCTGCTCCACTATCAGTCGACTGCCTTCTGATCTTTAAAGGAGAAGTCTGTGTTATAACTTCCACAATATCATTTTTGATATATAAGAAATTAATTTTCAAACCATCTTTTAATGTATTTTTGAGTCCCCATGACAGCTCTTCCTGACCATGAGATATGACAGTAAGACTGGCAATTATGGCGACCGACCAGATTCTGATTTTCTAACAATCGATTACTCATGAGATCTGACTGATCTACTGTTAAGAAGCCTAATCACCCTATGATAACGCTGAGATGCCAAAGCACAGGAAGTGTTGTCATGGGGCTGACCCGGTACCAGTGATTATTGGACGGTTGTTGTTTTCTGGAATCATTTCAGTCTTGCAGGCGTTAATGCGACTTTCATGAATAAATCTCTTTCAAGGGCCCAGACTTGATCTCTGCTCTCCAGTGACGGGATGGACTTTTCCCAGAATGCTCTGCTGTTGAAAGGAATCTAAGTAATAAGGAAACACAGGGTCAGAGGGGGGGAGACTCCAGGGACGAGTTAGGAAGTGGCGCAGGCGGTGCGGAGATCAGCGGCCAAGAGAGAAGATATAGTCAGAATAATTTAAGAATTGTTCTGCTCATCTTCAATCTACAGGCAGCATATCATCCCTACTCTCCCCCAGAAAAGGAGGCAATGAAGCATCTGTGAAAATTGCTATCTGTCCTGATTTAAGCAGCACAGAGTATTTCAGGAAAGCAATGTAACTAGTTGATCTCATTGGAGAAGAGCCCTGCTCACTGATGGGATAATGCAGGTTCACTGGCTGAGGTGATTCCTCGAAGCCCAAGGTCCAGTTGGGCACACGGACCACAGACCTCGATGCAGCAGGCGGTTGTTGCAAATGCGAAACAAGTAGCAGAGTTACTGAAATCCACAGGCAGACTGGAGACATCCAGGAGACCACAGGACAGGTAACAGAGTTACTAGAAGCTGAAGGCATACTGGAGATGTCCAGGAGGCTGCAGAACAGGTAGCAGAGTTACTGGAAACAGCAGGCAGACCGGAGACATCTGGGAGACTTCAGACAGGTAGCAGAGTTACTGGAAACCGTAGGCAGACCGGAGACGTCTGGGAGACTTCAGACAGGTAGCAGAGTTACTGGAAGCTGCAGGCAGACAGGAGATGTTTAGGAGACTGCAGACAGGTAGCTGAGTTACTAGAAGGGAAGCTGATGGCAGACAGGAGATATCTGCAAGACAGGTAGCAAAGTTACTGGAAGCCGCAGACAGACAGGAGATGTCTGGGAGACTGCAGACAGGTAGCAGAGTTCCTGGAAGCTGAAGGTAGAAAGATGTCCGGGAGACTGCTGACAGCAGAGTTACTGGAAGCTGAAGGCAGACAGGAGATGTCCGGAAGACTGCAGGACAGGTAACAGAGTTACTAGAAGCTGAAGGCATATCAGAGACATCCAGGAGACCACAGGACAGGTAACATAGTTACTAGAAGCCGAAGGCATACTGGAGACGTCTGGGAGACTGCAGATAGGTATCAGAGTTACTGGAAACTACAGGCAGACAGGAGATATCCAGGAGACTACAGACAGCGGAGTTACCGGAAGCCGCACGCAGATAGGAAATGTCTGGGAGACTGCAGACAGGTAAGAGAGTCACTGGAAGCCGCAGTCAGACAAGAGACATCCTGGAGACCATAGAAAGGCAGCTTTGATGCTGGAAACCATAGGCAGACAGGAGACGTCCTGTAGACAGAAGGCAGCAGCAGGGCAAAGTGTACTTACAAATTCAGAATCTTGGTAGCACTGAAGTCTTAACACCAAGACCCAGATGTGTGTCTTCATGAGTCTTAGATAGGCCTTGGCGGATAACCACTTGGAAGCATGCTAGGCCACCTGCAAAGAACTGACTTGGAGCACAAAAGCGTACTGGACCGGGGTGAGGGGAGGAAAGTATGGCTCTGGGACATGTGGGTAACAGATAACAGAAGTAAAGTAGCTGATATATCATGATGAATGGAAGGAATGAAGCAGGAGATCATAACACAGAAGGCAGGATTGTGGATTTTGTGGGAGGCCACAGACTGCTAACAGAAAAGTCAGAGTATCCAGCAGTGCAGAGTATTTCAGAAGACAGGTGTGTTTATCACATGCCCATCTGAATGTTCATAGTGGAATAATTATAGTGTGCAGCAGCTCCAGTAAAGGAGCCTACTCTCATTTACACTGATGGGGGTGAAATCCCTGGTTAGGTTCAAGGCTCCAGGGCTGGGGACCGCTTCCTGCAATGATTTGTAGCCAAAAATTCACTTATTTAAGTAAAAAAGAAACAAAAACAACTTTCTCCAAATGTGAGCAACACGTATAACTTAGCGTCATTACCTCTATTTATGTGGCACTTGTCAGATCAAGAACCTTGATGAAATACTTGAGGGTGCATTACGTCTTAGGCTACTTTCACACATCTGGCTTTTGTACTCCGGCACCGTGCGGTGAAAAGCCGTAGTGCCAGATCCAGGATGAACCGGTGACACCGGATTGTTTTGTGTGGCTGGATACGGTGTTGGTGAGATTTAAAGGACTAGCGCGGCCGCAGGAAGGTATGATGAGATCCAGGGATGAGAGAGAGAGAATTTTTTGCGTCATTTGCCAGACACTTGTGGGATTAAAACTCACAGTGTCCGGGCATGCGCTGTTCAAAAAAACGGTCCGACGCTGTCAAAAAACATACCATGGAACATTTTTTGAAGACGCCGGACAGCGAAGTTTTGCCGTATCCGGCAAAAATTGGAAGCGCCGCATGCCCATCCGGCACAATGCAGCGATAATTAAAGTCTATGGGAAAAAAACCGAATCCGGTGCCAACCATCCGGTTTTTACAAATTTCGCCGCATCGTGCCGGATTACAAAAGCCGGATGTGTGAAAGCAGCCTTAAAGAGGACCTTTCACCAAATTTTTCATGTTGACCTGGATGCAGAATGTAATAGGTGCTGAAGGGCAGATTAATATTTTTTTCTACAGTATGTATAATATTACCTCTCCGTTAAAGATATTAGCAATCAAAATTTTTGGCAACTAAACAGTTATTTTTTTAATTATAAGTGGGCGTTACCAGAGAGATTTCACTGGGGGCGAGTACGTCTTCCTCTTTCTGACATTGACCAATCATAAGAGGGCAGCAACATTGTGGGGAAAGGAGGGCACACCCCCACATTAGCAGTGACTACTAGTCTGCTCTCCTCACTGCAGAGTGGCGACAGGTGCTGGAGCACAGCAGACCTGAGCGTGATTTACAGACAGCTTAGTGTTCTCATCGCCAGCAGTCAGCGAGGGGGAGTGGAAGTACAGCAGAGATGGCAGCACTATTGATTGTTAATGCTATTATGGGGAGTGTTCTTCTTTCCCCAGCGTGTTGCTGTCTGTGTATGATTGGTCAGTGTCAGAAAGAGGCAGAAGTACCTGTCGCCAGTGAAATCTCTCTGGTAATGTTAAAAAAAAAATAACTGTTTAGGTCGGTGCCAAAGAGAGACAAAAGAAAAAAAAAGGAAAAGAAAAAGTTTTCTTCCTCTCTGCAGCCACTATTACACCCTGTGTCCAGTTCAACATTAAAAAATTGTAGAAAAGTCGTCTTTAAATCGTCAGTACTACTTGTGCAGAGCCGGTGCAGGGTGCTTGTCTTGTGCAGCCGCCAGCACAGGGTTCCCATTTCTCGGCCTCTCTATGAACTATGTGAACAATGCCATGGACGCTGCTGTTATGTGATAGCGAGGAAGACGCCTATTTTAAGGCTTAGAGATGTGCAGGCGGCCAAAACATTCAGTGACGTCACTCAGCGCTGCACATTGCCAGATCCATATAATGATAGCGATACATGTCCTGCCCACTGCACTAGGTGGGGGAGGGGGGTACAGGCCACAAACCTAGGGGCTGTGGGGGTCTCTTAATATTGTTTATTATAAATACAAAAGAGGAATCACAAGAAAATGAGAATGTCTATGTGCTCGCACTGGAGAGAGCGTCACAGACTATACGGATCCTGAGTTACCTCCTGTATTATACTCCAGAGCTGCACTCACTATTCTGCTGGTGCAGTCACTGTGTACATACATTACATTACTGATCCTGAGTCACCTCCTGTATTATACCCCAGAGCTGCACTCACTATTCTGCTGGTGCAGTCACTGTGTACATACATTACATTACGGATCCTGAGTTACATCCTGTATTATACTCCAGAGCTGCACTCACTATTCTGCTGGTGCAGTCACTGTGTACATACATTACATTACTGATCCTGAGTTACCTCCTGTATTATACTCCAGAGCTGCACTCACTATTGTGCTGGTGCAGTCACTGTGTACATACATTACATTACTGATCCTGAGTTACATCCTGTATTATACCCCAGAGCTGCACTCACTATTCTGCTGGTGCAGTCACTGTGTACATACATTACATTACTGATCCTGAGTTACATCCTGTATTATACCCCAGAGCTGCACTCACTATTCTGCTGGTGCAGTCACTGTGTACATACATTACTGATCCTGAGTTACATCCTGTATTATACCCCAGAGCTGCACTCACTATTCTGCTGGTGCAGTCACTGTGTACATACATACATTACTGATCCTGAGTTACGTCCTGTATTATACCCGAGAGCTGCACTCACTATTCTGCTGGTGCAGTCACTGTACATACATTACATTACTGATCTTGAGTTACATCCTGTATTATACTCCAGAGCTGCACTCACTATTCTGCTGGTGGAGTCACTGTGTACATACATTACATTACTGATCCTGAGATACATTCTGTATTATACTCCAGAGCTGCACTCACTGTTCTGCTGGTGCAGTCACTGTGTACATATATTACATTACTGATCCTGAGTTACATCATGTATTATACTCCAGAGCCGCACTCACTATTCTGCTGGTGCAGTCACTGTGTACATACATTACTGATCCTGAGTTACATCCTGTATTATACCCCAGAGCTGCACTCACTATTCTGCTGGTGCAGTCACTGTGTACATACATTACATTACTGATCCTGAGTTACCTCCTGTATTATACTCCAGAGCTGCACTCACTATTCTGCTGGTGCAGACGCTGTGTACATACATTACATTACTGATCCTGAGTTACATCCTGTATTATACTCCAGAGCTGCACTCACTATTCTGCTGGTGCAGTCACTGTGTACATACATTACATTACTGATACTGAGTTACATCCTGTATTATACCCCAGAGCTTAACTCACTATTCCGCTGGTGCAGTCACGGTGTACATACATTACATTACTGATCCTGAGTTACCTCCTGTATTATACCCCAGAGCTGCACTCACTATTCTGCTGGTGCAGTCACTGTGTACATATATTACTGATCCTGAGTTACATCCTGTATTATACCCCAGAGCTGCACTCACTATTCTGCTTGTGCAGTCACTGAATACATACATTACATTATTGATCCTGTACTGATGCTGAGTTACATCCTGTATTATACTCCAGAGCTGCACTCACTATTCTGCTGGTGCAGTCACTGTATATGTGGCGCCCTTGAGGGCTCAGTCACCACAGAGGTACTGCACCTCACCCAGAGGTGTGTTATCCCACTTCTCAGGTAAGGTGGAAACACCTGACAGAACTCTAACAACTGCACCCAACACACACCCTATAGCAGCAGGGCATCTGGATGTACCCTGTGGGAGGATGATCTCAACTCTGTCTGGGTGTTAAAGGGTGGTTGGGAGGTGGGTGGAGCTAGTGGGATGAGATTGGAGAATAGAGCTTAGTGGGGAGTCTTCCCTGAGGGGAGGAAGTGGAAAGATGTGTGTGGAGCAGCTTCTGATCAGAGGAGCTGCTTTGAAGGAAATGACTGAAGGAAGCTCCCTGAAGAGGGAAGGGAACCCAGAGGCATGGTACAGCGACCATACTGTTCGTGGGGCTCGTTCCACGCCGGCTAACGTCGGGTGGACGGATCAGGTCGCAGTATAGGGACTGGCCCTAAAACTAGTGGAGTGGACAACGGACTCAGCTAGATAAACCAGAGGCTCCGAGCATTGCAAGTGCTGCAGCCAAATCCACAACCATTCGCTGAAAAGGCGATCCAGGGACCGAGAGGTTATTCCCGCCAAGATCCGAGTCTGCTAGCTTGGGACACTGCTTGTGAAGGAGCTGGACAGGAGGGAGAAAATCAGCACAGGGAGGCGGCCAGGAAAGGAACACACTGAAGGGAGTTCTGGAAAGGTGTTCTCCATCTGCCTGGATGTTTGCTGAGCCCCTCACCTGGAAGATGCAGCGCCAAGCAGGCATCGATGGCTCTTAAGAACTGTGAGTAAAGCTTTGGAACTGCACTCAGCTGTGTCCTCTGAATTCTTTCTACAACACCTGCTCAGCACCGCTACATCTATCACCACAAAATACAACATCTTTTCCATCACAACTGCCCTGGGACCAAAAGCTCTGCCTGTGGAGATCTATTCCAACTCTGCTGCATCACACCATCAGTCCCAGAGGATCTGCACCGCAGCACTGGTCACTTCTGATCAGAAACCACAGGTGGCGTCACTAACACTTTACAAACTCTTTAATTTTTCCCTGTAAATATTTCCCTTTTATTGGATGCCCAGGGCAACGGACTGGGTCACTGCCACTGTGACACATCCCTTTAAGAACTGGCCCAGTACTGAGTAAACCCATGACCTTAGGGGTGCTCCAATTTTGGTATCACAAACAGGATGGACTGACCCTTTAACAAGGGTCCCGTGCGCCTAACAGAATGTGCAAAGGAGTGAATTTATTGTGTAGTGACCCAGTCCAGAGTGTGTCTGTCCCTTTAAGTTATACTGAATTGTGAGTAGCTTCTGTACACTACAGCTCACTCTCTAACTGGCCCTCTACATTATTTGTGAGCTGTAATTCTCCATTTCTAGTCACCTTCATTTTAGATGCAATGCATTTCTCGTTTGCTGTGTTCTGTCGCCATCTAATGGTGAAAGTGTACAATGAATGCATTATTATTTTGTAATGATCTGAGATGTGAATTCTGTCTCCTATTGGCCAGCTCCTAGTCACATGGTCAATAGGAGGAGCTGTTTTTCCAGGCAAGTCTAAAATGTTCTTAAGTCTGAGGGATGCCTTCAGGGAGAGCAGAACACACATGGAGGAGGTTTTTACCTCAAGATCTCCTGCAGGCTTAAAAGCCTGAGTTCCCTCTAACCTGTACAGACATCATTCTATTTCTGACAGGATTCACCACATCTAAAGTATTGCTGACCAGATTCACCACATCTAAAGTATTGCTGACAGGATTCACCACATCTAAAGTATTGCTGACAGGATTCACCACATCTAAAGTATTGCTGACAGGATTCACCACAGTTTCTACATTCACCTATTATAAGTACTTGTGCACGTGCTGTGACACACTGTGGAGATAACCCCAAGTACAGGTCTGTAACCTCTAATTGCTGCGTCTACCTCCCTCTGTAAAATACCAAACTACATTGTCCAGTGCTCTTAAAGCTCCAGACCCAATCACATCTCAGCATCTAAGTGTGAACTGTAATTGCCGTGGACGACCCATGAGAGACTGTTCCTTATTTGTTCCAAGTTATAATTCCCGTTCCTGCTGAAGTAAAAGCAACTGTTATCCCCGAGACCGGTGTGTGTCATAATTCCTTCGGCTGCAGACACCGTGTGGGGGTGGATAGCAGGAAACGTTCGGCCTGGTCATTACAATTGGACTGTAAATTGGACTGTAAAGATGGTCGCCATTGTAGTCCCATGCTGTGTGCAGTGAGGTGTGCCGTTGGGGGCGGCACCCAGACAAGGGTGCGAAACACCATGAACATCCCCTGTCTTTACTTCTATGTGACAGCATCATGGCCGACAGCCAGAGGGGACCACCTCCTGGCCTGGTATGGCGGCAAAGGAAAAAAGGCACCACCCCCAGACATGGGCGGAGAAAGATCCAGCGGCGGGAAACAGCGGTAGAGAAGGCAGAGCACCAGGAGGACATTATGGCGAGTGGAGGATAGAGGCCTGTGGGGCGACTGGAAACTTCACATTAGACCTCCCGCATCTTGGATTGTGGCCTCTCCGCTCTTCCTCCAGACTCTGGGACCGCGATTTCCAAGGTCTAGTGTGAGGTCTCCACAATCAGTGATGGTTTGGGGAGCCATGTCATCTGCTGGTGTAGGTCCACTGTGTTTTATCCAGACCAAAGTCAGCACAGCCGTCTACCAGGACATGTTAGAGCTCTTCATGCTTCCCTCTGCCGACAAGCTTTATGGAGATGGAAATGTCATTCTCCAGCAGGACTTGGCCCCTGTCCACACGGCCAAAAGTACCAATACCTGGTGTACACACAACAGTATCACTGTGCTTGATTGGCAGCAAACTCGCCTGACCTTAACCCCATAGAGAATCTATGGAGTATTGTCAGGAGGAAGATGAGAGACACCAGACCCAACAATGCAGACGAGCTGAAGGCTGCTATCAAAGCAACCTGGGCTTCCATAACCCCTCAGCAGTGCCACAGGCTGATCGCCTCCATGCCACGCCGCATTGATGCAGTAATTGATGCAGAAGGAGCCCCGACCAAGTACTGAGTGCATTTACTGAACCTACATTTCAGGAGGACAACATTTCAGATTTTACAATCATTTTTCAAGCTGATGTTATAAAGTATTCTAATTTACTGAGATAATGACTTTTGGGTTTTCATTGGCTGTAAGCCATAATCATCAACATTACCAGAAATAAACCCGTGACATAGATCACTCTGTGTGTAATGGCTATATAGAATAGAGGAGAGTCACTTTTTGTATGGAAGAACTGAAATGAATTCACTTTTTGATGATATTCTAGTTTTGTGAGATGTGTCTATACTGTATATAGTTACCACACTGTAGTATTAGGATTGTAGAGATTCCGCTCGGTCTTCTCTGAGCTCAGGCTTTGCAGAAAATAATTTGGCTGTTTAGTTACATCACGATTGGTTTGTCAAGAGGTTTATATATCTCCACCATTGATGCCTATACTTACAGTTGTGGCCAAAAGTATTGACACCCCTGCAATTCTGTCAGATAATACTCAGTTTCTTCCTGAAAATGATTGCAAACACAAATTCTTTGGTATTATCTTCATTTAATTTGTCTTAAATGAAAAAACACAAAAGAGAATGAAGCAAAAAGCAAAACATTGATCATTTGACACAAAACTCCAAAAATGGGCCAGACAAAAGTATTGGCACCCTCAGCCTAATACTTGGTTGCACAACCTTTAGCCAAAATAACTGCGACCAACCGCTTCCGGTAACCATCAATGAGTTTCTTACAATGCTCTGCTGGAATTTTAGACCATTCTTCTTTGGTAAACTACTCCAGGTCCCTGATATTTGAAAGGTGCCTTCTCCAAACTGCCATTTTTAGATCTCTCCACAGGTGTTCTATGGGATTCAGGTCTGGACTCATTGCTGGCCACCTTAGAAGTCTCCAGTGCTTTCTCTCAAACCATTTTCTAGTGCTTTTTGAAGTGTGTTTTGGGTCATTGTCCTGCTGGAAGACCCATGACCTCTGAGGGAGACCCAGCTTTCTCACACTGGGCCCTACATTATGCTGCAAAATTTGTTGGTAGACTTCAGACTTCATAATGCCATGCACACGGTCAAGCAGTCCAGTGCCAGAGGCAGCAAAGCAACCCCAAAACATCAGGGAACCTCCGCCATGTTTGACTGTAGGGACCGTGTTCTTTTCTTTGAATGCCTCTTTTTTTCTCCTGTAAACTCTATGTTGATGCCTTTGCCCAAAAAGCTCTACTTTTGTCTCATCTGACCAGAGAACATTCTTCCAAAACGTTTTAGGCTTTTTCAGGTAAGTTTTGGCAAACGCCGACGGATAGTACGGGTTGACACTGTTGTACCCTCGGACTGCAGGGCAGCTTGGACTTGTTTCGATGTTAGTCGAGATTCTTTATCCAACATCCGCACAATCTTGCGTTGAAATCTCTTGTCAATTTTTCTTTTCCGTCCACATCTAGGGAGGATAGCCACAGTGCCATGGGCTTTACACTTCTTGATGACACTGCGCACGGTAGACACAGGAACATTCAGGTCTTTGGAGATGGACTTGTAGCCTTGAGATTGCTCATGCTTCCTCACAATTTGGTTTCTCAAGTCCTCAGACAGTTCTTTGGTCTTCTTTCTTTTCTCCATGCTCAATGTGGTACACACAAGGACACAGGACAGAGGTTGAGTCAACTTTAATCCATGTCACCTGGCTGCAAGTGTGATTTAGTTATTGCCAACACATGTTAGGTGCCACAGGTAAGTTACAGGTGCTGTTAATTACACAAATTAGAGAAGCATCACATGATTTTTCGAACAGTGCCAATACTTTTGTCCACCCTCTTTTTTATGTTTGGTGTGGAATTATATCCAATTTGGCTTTAGGACAATTCTTTTTGTGTTTTTTCATTTAAGACAAATTAAATGAAGATAATAATACCATAGAATTTGTGTTTGCAATCATTTTCAGGAAGAAACTGAGTATTATCTGACAGAATTGCAGGGGTGTCAATACTTTTGGCCACAACTGTATAGTTTATACTCTTCTACTAACAGCTAATATGAAAAAGCAAAGCTGCAGTGTAAAGTATGGCTGAGAGATTAGCAACAGACTGCAAAGTCCTAACAGACAATGCAGCTGAGCGGGAATCACTGAACATAGAACAATAATGTAAACCATAGGGAAGCGATGCAAAAAAGAATGGTAGCAAGGTAAGGATTTTTAGACTACCACAGACTCCAGCAGGCAATGTAACTTACGTGGAGTCACTGACACACATACAAGTATGATAGGGTAAGAGTTGGTTATTAGTGTGTTGGGGTTTTATCGGTTACGTGGGGTTTCCATTATTTTGGGTCACTGGTACAAGTTTCTATGAGTTTCTTTATTATTGTTCAGATTTATAACTTTCATAACATCAGATGGGGGCACAAACTTTATCTTATGCCTGAGCTGTGGCTCCTCTTATCAGTCAGCAGGATATGATTCACCTGTTACTTTGTAGCTCAGGTCGCCTGTTTGTTTGTGCTTCTATCTCCCACGTTCCGCCGAGATACGTGACGCAGCACTGCGCTACCTGACATGATAAAGACCACGGCGGTGAATGGACTCGTCAGTCCTAATGACCCCACGTGGCACCGCTCCCTACTCTCTGACCCCGTGATCAGTCTCAGCACTTTCTATCACTTCCTTATATCAATAATTGTTTACCCAGACATTGTGACGCTCATCTCCATAAACTGCTACTTCATATTTCTGTGTATCCTTATCTCCACATTTTACAAAGTGACACACAGTAACAACTGCATCTGGGGGACAGAGGAGACTAGAGGGGACAGAAGTCTGGAAACGAGCAGAGCAGTTTAGGGGTATGTGCAGACGTTGCGGTTTTTAATGCGTTTCACCGTCGTTTTTGGACTTGCGGAATCTCCTCAAATCCGCAGTGCGTTGTGCACACAATGGAAATCAATGGTAAAATCAAAAACGCTGAGCACATACTGCGGAAAAAAACGGATTCGCAGCGTTTTATTTTCCGCAGCATGTCAATTCTTTGTGCGGATCTACAGCGTTTCTGCACCCATTGACTTGCATTGAGACGGGCACATCCGCAGCAAAACCGCAGGTCTAAGAAAGATCTGCGGTTCTGCTGCGGATGAAACACTGCAAATCCAGAGGAGGGAAAAGTGTGGGCGGTGACTGTGTGCGTGTATGATGTGTGCAGGCTATGTGTGTGTGCGTGGGTCTGGCGGGCTGTGTGTGTGTGTGTATGCAAAAAACATGCAAAACACAAGCCGCGGAGACACCATCACATGTTTCTCAACGCAAGCAATGACTAGCCAGGTCTTTCCCCGGGAAGGAACAACCATGGGAAGGGCAGTCTCCAATTAAGGAAACCACCTATGCCAAAACATGGTATCCATCCACAGACAGCTGTTTCGGGGTATTGCCCCTCATCAGTGTGGAGTAGGAAACTGGCCAGTAGGAGCAATGCCTAGTAAAAAGACTGCGAAAATGAGGATGATTGACCTCATGGAGATCAACATCCAACACTGCGGAGACACCGTCACGTGTTTCTCAACGCAGTGATTCTAGAGCAATGCCCCCATCCCTTATGGGAAATATGTAAAACATGCAAATCAACAGCCGCGGAGACACCATCACATGTTTCTCAACCCAAGCAATGACTAGCCAGGTCTTTCACCGGGAAGGAACAACCACGGGAAGGGCAGTCTCCAATGAAGGAAACCACCTATGCCAAAACATGGTATCCATCCACAGACAGCTGTTTTGGGGTATTGCCCCTCATCAGTGTGGAGTAGGAAACAGGCTAGTAGGAGCAATGCCTAGTAAAAGACTGTGAAAAATGAGGATGAATGAACTCATGGAGATCAACATCCGACACTGCGGAGACACCATCACGTGTTTCTCAACGCAGTGATTCTAGAGCAATGCCCCCATCCCTTATGGGAAATATGCAAAAAACATGCAAAACACAAGTCCCATCCGGCTATGCCTGCTACACTGACAGTGATTAACACATTAGCCAATGATGGGAAAGTAGTAGTCTCATCATCCGGCTAATGTGCTGAATGTAAAAAAAAAAACAACACACATACACTCACATATAGTACATACAGTACTTACCATCATCACCTAATCCCCGACGCCCTTGCTCACCTGAAAAAAAAATTAAAATAAACAAACAATATACTCTGTGTCTGACCTAATCCAATTAATACAATTGTCTCACGACGATCTCCCCTGGAGAGCTGTCACATCAGCTGATGGGACCGCTCTCCAGGGGCTCCGGTGATACAATGATGGAGATAGTCCTCCATATTGTATCACTCCACCGCCAACAGGTCACCGGAATTCACCTGTCACTTTGCGGCAGAAAATTCTCACGCTGTAGTGCTGTAGAGGCTTATCTCCGATGACACACTGCTGATGTGACAGCTCTATAGGGGAGATCGTCGTGGGACAATCGTTATTAATGGGATTACGTCGGACAGGGAGTATATTGTTGGTTTGTTTTTTTAATTTTTTTTACAGGAGACGATGGCTTCCAATGGATTTAGGTGGACAATAAAAATAATGAAAAACTGTTGTGTTTTATTTCATTAAAATACTTTATTCTTATGTGTGTGTTTTTTAACCCTTTCTTACTATAAGATTAATAATGGATAGGTGTCTTATTGACACCTCTCCATTATTTACCTGGCTTAATGTCACCTTAATAGTAAGGTAACATTAACCCCTTTTTACCCCATATGCCACTGCTACACAGCAGTGGGAAGAGAGGGGCTAAATGCCAGAATTGGCGCATCATACAGATGCACCATTTCTGTGGCGACTGCGGGCTGGTATTTGTAGCCAGGGGTGGGGGGCAATTTCCATGGCCCCTTCCTAGGCTATCAATATCAGCCCGCAGCTGTCTGTGTAGCCTTTCTGGCTACAAAATATAGGGGGACCCCATGTCATTTTTTTGGGGGGTCCCCCTATTTTAATAGCCAGGAAAGGCTACACAGACAGCTGCAGGCTGATATTCATAGCCTAGGAAGGGGCCATGGATAATGCCCCCCCAGGCTACAAATACCAGCCCGCATCTATTGATATATCCATCTATCTATCTATTATCTAACTATCTATCCCATATCTATCTTTCTATCTATCTCTTATCATCTGTCTATCTGTGTGTGTAATGGAGTGTGGGTTGGACAAATGTAAAAGAGGAGGTTGGACCAGAAATGACATCACAAATCTTTTTTTGTTAAATAACATATCTTTATTTAGCTTTCAAAACGCATACAATCCATATGAAAAAAAAATGCATGAAAATCCGCATCAAAAACGCGCGGATTTTTACCTGCGTTTTCTGCCAAGAAGTGCAGATTCTGTGCAGAAAATTCTGCAGGCAAATCTGCAACGTGTGCACATATGAGACAGAGGAACCTGGAGAAGGAGGAGAGAGGAGTCTGGAGGAGGACACAGGTGTCTGGAGAAGGAGGACAGAGGAGTCCGAAGAAGGAGGGCAGAGGAGTCTGAGAAGGAGGACAGAGGAGCCTGGAAGAGGGGAATAGAGGAGACTGGAGAAGGATAACAGAGGAGACTGGAGTAGGAGATAGAGGAGTCTGGAGGAGGGGGACAGAGGAGACTGGAGGAATAGACAGGAGTCTGGAGGAGGAGACAGAGGAGTCTGGAGGAAGAGGACAGAGGAGTCTGGAGGAGGAGGACAAAGGAGATTGGAGGAGGAGGAGACTGAGGAGTCTGAAGGAGGAGGAGACAGAGGAGTCTGGAGTAGGAGGAGACAGAGGAGTCTGGAGCAGGAGGAGACAGAGGAGTCTGGAGAAGGAGGACAGTGGAGTCTGAGGGGTAACCGAGGAGTATGGAGGGTGACAGATAAGCCTGGAGAAGGAGGATAGAGGAGTCTGGAGAAGGACAAAGGAGTCTGGACGGTGACAGAGGAGTATGGAGGGTAACACAGGAGCCTGGAGGGTGGCAGAGGAGTATGGAGGGTAACACAGGAGCCTGGAGGGTGGCAGAGGAGTATGGAGAAGGAGGACACAGGAGATTGGAGAAAGGAGACTGGCGGAGGAGGGAATAGAAGAGTCTGGAAAAGAGCAGAGCAGTTTAGAGGAGACAGAGCAGTCTGGAGGGTGACAGAGGAGTCTGAAGGCGGAAGAGACAGAGGAATCTAGAAGGGATAGACGAGTGAGCAGAGCAGAGGTGTTTGGAGGGACCAAAGGAGTATAAAAGATGACAAGAGATCTCTAGAGCAAGAGACAGAGGAGTCTGGACAGGGGAGGACCTACCCCCGCCCGTGCAGTCCGTTCATTGAACGCCCCCAGGGAGAGGGGGGGGGGAGGGGGCCCCTCCCCTCCAGCACCACATGGCTAATTATTTCAAAATTCAAATTAGCCATGTGTAGCGCAAGGAGGAGAGCAGCACTGCTGGAGGCAGCAGGAGGGAGTTTGACTCCTCTTGAGCCGGACCAGCGTAAGGGGCAGGCAGCTGCCTAGGGCCCCCACTCCCAAAGGGGCCCCCAGCCAGCGGCACATCACGCAGCCGCTATGGGGCCACTGTGAGGCAGGGGAGATCGCCTGCCCCCAGCACCGACTCCACCCCACCCCCCTCATTGAAGGAGGCAGTGATGGAGGAGAGAGCTTCAGCTGACGCTCTCTCTCCCATCATTCCCCGCTCTGCCTCTGACACAGCGGGGGCGGGATGACGTCATCGCGCTCTCACGGTATGCAGGAGAGGAGACAGGAGGAGACAGGAGTCAGGAGCAACGCGGGCACCAGGAGAAGGTGAGGAGTGTGTTGTTTTTTTTTTAATCAGTGTGAGTACTGGACTGTGGGGCCACATACCATGCTGGGCTGTATTATACCATGCTGGGGGGGCTATATACCATGCTGGGGGGCTATATACCATGCTGGGGGGCTATATACCACGCTGGGCAGTATTATACCATGCTGGAGGGGGCTATATGCCATGCTGGAGGGGGCTATATACCATGCTGGAAGGGCCTATATACCATGCTGGGGGGCTATATACCATGCTGGAAGGGCCTATATACCATGCTGGACTGTGGGGCCATGCTGGTGGGGCTATATACCATGCTGGGGGGGCTATATACCATGCTGGAATGGCCTATATACCATGCTGGGGGGGCTATATACCATACTGGGGGGGGCTATATACCATGCTGGGCAGTATTATACCATGCTGGGGGGGCTATATACCATACTGGGGGGGGCTATATACCATGCTGGGCTGTATTACACCATGCTGGGGGGGCTATAAACCATGCTGGGCTGTATTATACCATACTGGGGGGGGCTATATACCATACTGGGGGGGGCTATATACCATGCTGGGCTGTATTATACCATGCTGGGGGGGCTATATACCATGCTGGGCTGTATTATACCATGCTGGGGGGGCTATATACCATGCTTGGCTGTATTATACCATGCTGGGGGGCTATATACCATGCTGGGGTGTATTATACCATGCTGGGGGGGGCTATATACCATGCTGGGGGGCTATATACCACGCTGGGCTGTATTATACCATGCTGGGGGGCTATATACCACGCTGGGCAGTATTATACCATGCTGGAGGGGGCTATATGCCATGCTGGAGGGGGCTATATACCATGCTGGACTGTATTATACCATGCTGGGGGGGCTATATACCATGCTGGACTGTATTATACCATGCTGGGGGGGCTATATACCATGCTGGGCTGTATTATACCATGCTGGGGAGGCAATATACCATGCTGGGCTGTATTATACCATGCTGGGGGGCTATGGAAGTCTTCAAACAGAGGCTGGACAGACATCTGACTGGGATGATTTAGCGATTCCTGCTTCGAGCAGGGGGTTGGACCAGATGGCCCAGGAGGTCCCTTCCAACTCTACCATTCTATGATTCTATATACCATGCTGGGGGGGCTAAATATCATGCTGGGGGGACATATACCATGCTGGGCTGTATTATACCATGCTAGGGGACTATATACCATGTTGGGCTGTATTATACCATGCTGAGGGGGCTAAATATCATGCTGGGGGGGCAATATACCATGCTGGGCTGTATTATACCATGCTAGGGGGCTATATACCATGCTGGGCTTTATTATACCATGCTGAGAGGGCTATATACCATGCTGAGAGGGCTATATACCATGCTGGGCTGTAGCATACCATGCTGGGGGGCTATATACCATGCTGGGCTGTATTATGCCATGCTGGGCAGTATTATACCATGCTGGGGGGGCTATATACCATGCTGGGGGGGCTATATACCATGCTGGGCTGTATTATACCATGCTGGGGGGGCTATATACCATGCTGGGCTGTATTATACCATGCTGGGGGGCTATATACCATGCTGGGCTGTATTATACCATGCTGGGGGGGCTATATACCATGCTGGGCTGTATTATACCATACTGGGGGAGCTATATACCATGGTGGGCTGTATTATACCATACTGGGGGAGCTATATACCATGCTGGGGGGGCTATATACCATGCTGGGCTGTATTATAACATGCTGGGGGGGCTATATACCATGCTGGGCTGTATTATAACATGCTGGGGGGCTATATACCATGCTGGGCTGTAGTATACCATGCTGGGCTGTATTATACCATTCTGGGGGGCTATATACCATGCTGGGCTGTATTATACCATGTGGGGGGCTATATACCATGCTGGGCTGTTTTATTCCATGCTGGTGGGCTATATACCATGCTGGGCTGTATTATACCATTCTGGGGGGGCTATATACCATGCTGTTCTGTATTATACCATGCTGGGCTGTATTATACCATTCTGGGGGGGCGATATATTGTGCTGGGCTATATTATACCATTTTGGGGGG
The DNA here is from genome assembly GCF_039654945.1 of Dendrobates tinctorius. Classification (NCBI taxonomy): domain Eukaryota; kingdom Metazoa; phylum Chordata; class Amphibia; order Anura; family Dendrobatidae; genus Dendrobates; species Dendrobates tinctorius. The sequence continues at coordinate 3,464,763 of NW_027362007.1, read as the reverse complement.
ATATATACCATGGTGGGCTGTATTATACCATGCTGGGCTGTATTATACCATGCTGGGCTGCATTATACCATTCTAGGGGGGCTATATACCATGCTGGGCTGTATTATACCATGTGGGGGGCTATATACCATGCTGGGCTGTTTTATTCCATGCTGGGGGGGCTATATACCATGCTGTTCTGTATTATACCATGCTGGGCTGTATTATACCATTCTGGGGGGGCGATATATCGTGCTGGGCTATATTATACCATTTTGGGGGATATATACCATTCTGGGGGGCTGTATTATACCATTCTGGGGGGCTGTATTATACCATGCTTGGCTGTATTATACCATGCTGGGCTGTATTATACAGCCCACCATGGTATGCTGCCTGTATACCTGGTTGGCTGTATTATACCATGGTGGGCTATATACCATGCTGTGCTGTATACCATGGTGGGCTGGGCTATATACCATGTGGTGCTGGGCTATATACCATGTGGTGCTGGGCTATATACTATGCGGCTGTGTTATATACCATGGGGGGTACATTTTAGATTATATTCTATAGGGGAGGCTGTGTTATATAATATGGGGGGGCTACATTATATTCTATGGGGAGGTGGGCTATATTATATTCTATTTGGGGCTACATTATATTCTATAGGGGGCTGTATTATATTTATTATATTCTATGGGGGCTGCACTATACTATATGAGGAGGGCTACATTGTATTCTATGGAGGGGCTACATTATACCATATAAGGGGCTGCATTATATCCTATGAGGGGGTTGCCATATATTCTATGGAGGGGCTGCATTATACTATATGGGGGGGACTGCATTATACTATATGGGGGGTTACATTATATTCTATACAGCTATTATATCCAGCCCTGCATAGGCTCAATATTAGATAACAACAAATAACAAATAATTTTGTTGCGCTATGAAGGGGGGGCCCAAAAACTTTCTTGCACAGGGGCCCACTACAGTCTGTGTCCGCCCCTGAGTCTGGAGGAGGACTAAGGAGTTTGGAGAAGGAGGACAGTGGAATCTGGAGAGGCCAGATGATTATGGAAGATAACAAAGGGATCTGGAGGAAACAAAAGGGCCTGGATGACAGAGGGATTTTGAGGGGAACGGATTGGTCTGGAAGGATAAAGAAATCTGTTAGGGACAGGAGTCTGGAAAGGATAGAAGAGTCTGGAAGAGAACAGATTGGTTTAGAGGGAACAGAATTGTCTGTAAGAGAACAGTGTAATCTGGACTGTACAGAAGAGTCTGGAAGAGACCAGAGATGTTTAGAGGAAGAGGTCAGAGAGGTCTACAAAAAGGAAAAAGTGGTTGGTTTGGAGGAGACAGAGCAGTCTGAAGTGAAATAGAAGAGTCTAGAGGAGTCTGGAGAAGGAGCACAAAGAAGTCTGGTCTTAACAGAGGTTTCTGAATACCTATACCAGTCTAGAGGGAACAGAAAAGTGTGGAGAGGACTAAGGAGCCTGGAGGAGGAGGACAGAGTCGTGATGGGCATTGGAATGAGCGCTCTGCAGACCATTGAGGTGTATGGGCATCCTCAGTCTGAGACTGAATTCCTGGCTGAAATATGAACAGCGGTTCAGCAGAACAATGCTTTGGTCAACATGTTCCTTAAGTTATCAAGCTTCTTCTACCTAGTAAGTATAGATGCCATAAAGGCTGCCGATATATTTGAGGTTGGTTGGCCGCGTGCCTCGTTAATCAGTGACGTCCGTCTGTTTCCTAATTTTACAATTTTGCAAAAAAGAAATAAAAACTTCTCAAATAGCAAAGTGAACTGTGCGGCTGTCAGGAGCTTCTCTTCAAGAAGACGTCTTCTTAGTAAGAGGGAGGCTCAGTAAATGAAACATTTATTGCAGAGCCTTCCTCTGCCGGGCGTCTTGCGATTCCTCGCTGCCTGTCTCTCCAGTACATGATTTTAGTCTAATTTGCTCCCTAGGAAGTTCAGTTGCATCTGTGACGTCTCATCGCCTGGAGCCAAGTGTATGGAAGGTTCTCGATAGCCGGATCGCGATGATCTCTGTGGCAGTCAGAGACTTGCACTAATTCTTCCTGCGATGCTGTCACCGGCTGCGGTCAGTGCTGACGCTGCGGAGCGGCCACGTGGCGCGGAGAGAATATCGGACTGGACCGAAGATCCTTATGGCTGCAGCGCTTCATCGCGCCTCATTCATTTTTTAATTGCATCTAATAAAGAAAAATTACAATTTAAAGGGAAATCGCCGAAAAGTTTTTTTTTTTTTATTTTTAAAATTTCAATTGATACAAAAATAAAAATGTATTTGTCGCGGCTTGAGGTTTTTTTTATGGCTGCAAAAGGTTAATGTTAAAGTGCTGCAGAATATGTTGGTGCTATAGAAATAAAATTATTATTATTATTATTATTATTATTATTATTATTACTGAATCAGGATCCTTATGGGTAGGTTCATTCACAGCCAGTGGGCGGCGCCGTGACAAAAATTTTAATTCTTTATTGTATTTTTTTTTTTGCTTTAGTTACGTTTTTTGGCTGTTTCGGAGCTTTATAATAATTGTATAGGAGTCGCTGTGGATCCTGGCCCATTACACACATCGGGAGACATTTATTAACATCTCCTCCCTTCTCTTCTGAGGACGACAATGATAACGATGAGATTTTTCAGAATTTTTTTAGACCTGAATTCGGGAGAAGCGAGAAGTTAAGAGGAATCGGTTTCACGTAGAATTTCAGTGATGGGAGACAGACAGCCCGAACCTGATCTCCGATGGACTGAGGATGATGGCTGCAGGATAAAGCTCACGTCTTCTCATGGCCTCGGGCTACGGGAGAGACGCGCTACAGAAGACCAGGATGATTTTCTTGAAGGCTCGTAAGTAGGTGGCAATGAAATCACAATGAGGTTTGGCTCTAAATCAAGGAGCCGCTCTTCCACCTCGCCTGCCGCGGTGACAGCGCCTTTAAAAGTGCACGTCTTTGAGACACGCAAGAAAAAAAATAGCAAAAATATTAATTTTGATTTCCCTTCGGAGCTCGTGATCCCGGCGCGGTATTTCCTATGGCAGACATTATGTTCTACAACTAGAAGGAGAATAAAGAGTGCAGCTCTGGAGGTTATTAAAAGGGAGAATATCCAAAAAAATTCATTCTGGGAGAACAAAGCGCCAAAATGTGCCCTGATCCTATCAGGCAGTGCTATCTGTCTGAGAACTAGAACTCCCAGCATGCCCAGACATCTTATGTTATCTGGTAAGATAAGCAGCGTGTGAATCCATCCTACCAAGCATGGTGAATTCGTGGCATAAAAAACGCCATTCCGCCATTGTTCTCCGTGTTTTGTTTTTGCCACGTTCACTGTGTGGTAAGAGTGACCTGGCGGCGTGATTCTCCACGTCAGTGCCATTACAGAGCTGTCAAACTTGGATCTGTTTTTATATATGTTTTAGTGGTTAAAAAAATCTTTTAGAATTTAAAAAAATAAATCATTTTGATCTGAGCCGCCGTATTCTGGGAGCCGTAACTTTATTTATGGAGATTATTTGGGGTAAATACAATGTATTGAGTTTTTTTTTCCAAATTCTTTGATATTTTTTCTTTTCAGTGTTTAATCATTTTCTACTTTCATAGATCAGACTTTACAGAAGCGATGCTGACAAATGTGTTCATTTCATTTATTTTTTTACTTTTAAACTGGGAATAACAGGAGTGAGCGACACTTTTATATATTTTTTAAAACATATTTTTCTTTTATTTTTAGTCCTATTTTTAGCGATCTTTGGATTGCTTGTACCAGATATTGTAATGCAGCGGTCTGATCGCCCAGGAGTCATGGGCGGATATATGACCAAGTCGTCAGTTTTGCAGAAAAAAAGTTCTTTAAATTTTGGAAATGTTTGGCACAACTCATAGTTGTGACGTATCTCACTCCAGTGCTGCCTTCATTTAAAGGCCCTTACCCGTGACACAAGTCCTGCAGCCAAAGACCGCTATGTGCCGCTACTATGTCACAGCGTAATACAAATGAACGGGGCTGCTTTGCAACCCCATAAGTACTGCAAATGCAACAAGCAAGTCACAAAAAAAAATCGGGCTCTTTTGGATGTTTTTCAACTTTTCCATCACAGTAAGGCCTCATTCACATGTCAGTGTTTTTGATCAGTATTTCATCAGTATTTGTATGCCAAAACCAGGAGTGTCTCCAAAACAGAGAACAGGAGTCAGTCTTTCAGGTATAGTTTTTCTATGTAAGTTCCACTCCTGGTTTTGGCATACAAACACTAATGCAAAAATACTGACGTGTGAATGAGGCCTAACCCTGGGTTAGGGATGTTTTTCCGTGCATCCTGTGTTGCAGGTAAAGCATTTGGTCAGGATCTTCCATCAGTATATGTAGCTTAAACCAGGAGTGGTGATGAGTTTCTATTAGACTTTTCTTCTGATTGTTCCTCTCCTGGTTTTGGTTACAAACACTGATGGAAAATACTGACTAGATACTGAACGTGGCGTAAGGCTGTGTGCACACGGTGTGTTTTTCCGGCGTTTTTTCCGTGTGGAAATTGGCCAAAATCGCTATGGAAACCTTATGCAAGCTTATTCACTGAGAATCCTGAAGTGTTGTCCACATGATCTGTAAATTTCCTCAAGTATTTGCAGTGTTTTTTTTCTGCAGCATGTCAATTCTTTGTGTCTTTCTGCAGCATTTTTCACCCATTGACTTTAATTGAGTCAGTCAAATCCGCAGTAAAAATGCCGGTATGAAAAGGTTTGCGGATTTACTGAGTTATTACGGATTTCTTATGGTGTTTCCCACGCTGTCATCTGTGTGACAGCGCAAGAAACACCGTCGCGGTTGTTCTGATTGGCGGTAACGTTATTGCCATCAGAGCCCTGTGGGGTCACACTGTCAGATGTCAGCGTGACCCCACAGAGACACTGTAACCGTAGGTCAGCAAGCTTCGGCTGATCAGAGACTGCTACCCCATCAGGCTACGTCTGCTGTCACTGATAACAGTGAAAGCAGGCAAAGCTAATGGGATAATTAGTCTCTTGTCAGCTGGTGCCTCTGTTCAAACTTAAAAAATAAATAAATAAAACATTTTAAATAATTAAATAAATATACAATTAAAACTAAAAAGCACAATATACTCATCTAACACCAAATCCCCGATGCCCTTGTCCCCTGTAAAGAATCAAAAATAATAAACCACCATATACTGTCCTATCTGCCATAGTACAGGTAATCCAGAGTGTCCCACAGCAATCTCACTTGTAGAACTGCTGTGATAGAGGTCACACGAGTTCATCAGCTGATGAGCTCCCGTGATCTCACAGCACCACTGCTGCGTAAGAAAATTCAGCTGATGAACTTGTGTGACCTCTGTCATGGCATCTCAGTGATACACTGCAAGAGCGATGGTACTCCTGTGGCAGTGTATCGCCGGCTGTGACATCAGTGACTGCTCTCAAAATCATCAGGATCATCGTGGGACATTATGGATTATTATCTTCTTGGTGGATAAGTGAGGAATATTGTTTATTATTTTCAATCTCTTACAGAAGACAATGACTTCAGTGGACTGGGCGATGATGCGAGTATGGTTGTCATGATGAAACGTACATGGCCATATTCAAAGTGCACTTCTAGAACTTCACACTGCTTGACTGACACACATGCCGAGCTCTGCTACATCTCCTTGGTTTTGTGAATGACATGCTCAGCCATGATCCCCCTTGCAGCTTCCCCCCCTTCACAGCTGCATGTGCTAGAATTCCTCAGTGTGCCTGTGTAATTCTATACCACTTCCCCCTCCCTCAAGAATGTGTTGTGAGCAGCCAACTCTGCCATGTGCAGAAGCACACGGCAAGCTAAGATTTCTTTGGCCAGGTACAGTGTTCCTTTAAGACCAAATTTATTAACACAGAATATTCACAGGAATAGGAAGTTCATATTTCTGGAGACCGCAGGGTCAGATCTCCAAACTGGTGGGTTTTGGGAGCTCAGCGCCTATCCGGAACTGAGAAAAGGGTTCTTGCTTACCCCTAGCCGGCAGACAGTTCGTGTTTGGACTTAAATGAATGGCAATCTCATACTCGGAAAATGATAGATTTGCCGTCATCCTATGAGCCTCGCAGCCCAAGTTATGATGGTAACAAGTTTTAGTAAGTTCTTAGTAACTTTGGAAAAAGGGGAGTACATCCCATAGCTCCGCCCCCGAGTGAGGTCACCCAGGGAAAATTATAAGGCTAGGAGGCTCCTTCAGGCGGCATTCAGACCTTGGGGAGACAGCATATACCATCCATGCTGTGGACTGAATCTTTGCCTTTTGGAACCCCTTCCCCCCACCAACCATCTACACATGGCTTGCCAGTAACTGAAATATGCAAGTCTTCCCTTTAATCCCTTTTGTTTTATAATTGTCTGTACATATTGTAATTGTCTCATTCTGTAACATCTTTTTATACTTTTGTACACAATACCTATTCTTTTTGGAGCAAAATATAAAACTTTACTAGCTTTGTTCTCCTTGCTCTAATCGTATCCCCACGTCCTCGGACTAAGTCAACGCTACTGATTGGGTTTGCTCCTGACCAGATATTATTTCAAATCAGGGGCCGGTGGCGGCGAAGTGTGTTCTGGGGTATTGGGGAGACCCTGGCAGTGATGGACAGAGTTTGATAAGTGTATATCCCACCTGGGATCGGGAATAGTTATATTGCCCTCACTGCAGCGTGTCCAGTACGCAGCAAGACAGACTTTCTGGCGACTATTTATCCTAAATGCAGTTCCCTGACTGACCTGAGGGTAAGGGGGGGCGACAGAGAGCTGCAAATTCAAAACCGGAATTGGAAAGTGGGATATAATAAATACCCTCCTGAAGAAGAACTCGGGGCAACCAAACACCCCCAGTTCATGACAATGGTATAATTTAGATTCCATAAAGGAGTCTGTGTCATTCTTTCAATAAAAGGACTTTATTCTGGCTGTGTTTGTGTTTTTTATAATATCACTTTGGGGGCATCTTATAGATGCTTCTCCTTTACTAACTTCTGTGCTTGATGTCACTTAGCAATACAAAGATGACATCAACCCCCCAACTATCACCCCACTTTCCACTGCTACAGGGCTAGTGGGAAGAGCGAAGTTAAGTGCCTGAATTGGTGCATCTAATGGGTACGCAATTTATGGGGCTGCTGAGAGCTGATGTATTCAGTCTGGGAGGAGGACAATATCCATGCCCCCTTCCTAAGCTTTTAATATCAGCCTGCAGCTGTCTGCCTAGCCTTTGCTGGCTAGATTATATAGGGGGACCCTACGTAATTTTTTTTCTATGGTCCCCCTATATTAATAGCCTGGGAACCTTTATGGCTATTGGTTCCTTCCCAGACTAATAACATCTGCCCTTAGCCATCGGCTTTCCCTTTGCTGGTTATAAAATTAAGCAGGAGCCCACACAATTTTTTTTTTATATTTTGTAAGCATTAACAGTTGCTATTTGGTCGCAGCCTATGTAGGTTCATTCTATTAAAGCTCCTACATAGGCTGGTGACATTGTGAGTGTGTGTGTTTGTGTGTTTATTTAACTCTTCACTTACCGGTTTAGTGATGAGGGTGTCGGGCTGCCACCTCTTCATTACTAAACCTAGGGCTTGGTGTCAATGACAGCTGCTGACACCAAGCCCTGATCCCATTACTCTGATGCTACTGCATCAGAATGAATTAGAAGGTGTTGAACTAAGATATTATATCACAAAACATTTTTTTAAAATATCTTTATTTAGCTCAAAAAACACATTCATTGCTGTAAAAAAGTCATGCAAAAATGCATACAAAAATGCAGCAAAATCGTACCAAAAAACACTGCAAAATGCGTGTGGTTGCTGCCAAGAGATGTACCCACACCGCTCTCAGTTACTGTGTCCTGCACATACATTCACACCACCCTCAGTTACTGTGTCCTGCACATACATTCACACCACCCTCAGTCACTGTGTCCTGCACATACATCCACACCACCCTCAGTTACTGTGTCCTGCACATACATTCACACCACCCTCAGTTACTGTGTCCTGCACATACATCTGTGGTAATAGCAGGTACGTGGGTCGCCCTCCCAGGGCTGTGGGGTACTCGGTACCGGACCGGTATCAGCGGGATGTGTCACAGCAGTGGTGACCTGGTCCGTGGCCCTGGGCGCCCAAGTAATGGGGGGAAGTTCGTATTGTAGTTAGTTTGAATGAATAGTTCGTGACGCCACCTGTGGTGTTCGGCAAGTGAGGTGTTAAGCCGACGCTGCCTGCAGATCCTCTAGGGCTGGTGGTGTGTGGCAGCCAAGATGGTGAAGCTCCCCACAGGTGGTGCTGTAGCCCCAGGGCAGTGTAGGTGTAATGGATGAGGAGAAGCGCAGGCAGTGGCAGAGCTGGTACCCAGATGCAGTGGTGCTGAGGATGTAGGCACGATAATGAATGGAGGACACCAGGGCTTGTAGTTCCAAAGCTTTACTCACAGTCTGTAGTGTGCACGCAGGTGCCTGCCTCCGGGCCATGTCCTTCAGGTCAGAGACTCAGTCAACGTCCAAGCAAGATGGTAGGCTCCCCTCCAACACTCCGCCAACATGTACCTTTCTGAACGTCTCCGCTATGGCGCCTAAAAGTATGAAGATCTCCTAGTACTGAGATACACTGGAGTTCCTCTCATCAGATGTTCCCAAGAACTCTACTTGTATGACAGACAGCTGCTAGCCTGCTTCGGGGACTCCCTTCTCCTGAGTCCCGGCTCTATCCAAATGCTGTTGTGCCCCAAGTCTTAGATGGGAGTAGTGCATTTACAGCCAACTACTCCACCGGTGTCTGCTGCAGAACTATAAGTGTCCATACAACCTCGGGGACCGGGCCCTGGCCTTGCGCTTAGAACCTATAGGCAGGGTGCTTCCTTCCAACCCACGTCCTCTTTGTTCTATTCTCCTTCGTTCCGTACTATTCTCTCTTTCTTATGGATGCTTAGGTTACAGATCAATGTCCTTCTTCTTTCCTTCCTTTCCCATGCCAGCTGGCTCAGGTCACTGAGGCAGCTGCAGCACTCCTTCCTCCATCCCTTCTTCCAGGGATCCCCACTCCTCTCCGAGTGGCTTCCTTCCTCTCTCCTGGACTCCCCTAAGGGACTGCCTTCGCAGACTGTCCCCTAATTCTAAACCTTCCCAGTCTTTTATGCAGTCTCACTCCACCCACCTCCCAGCACGTCCAGTGTTCCAAGCAGGGAACCACCAAAGGTGCTCGGCTACTCTCTAAGCACTGAACCGCAATGTGGTTGTGCAGAATTACCCTGGTATGTGGGGTGCGAGTGTTGGAGCGTGGAAAGGAGTTCCCACCTTACCTGGATGGTGGGGCACTACACCTTAGGAGAAGGTGCAGTACCTCTATGGCGACTGAGCCTCAGGGGCGCCACATACGCAGGATGCAGTGACGAGACGCGAGACAGATATGACTTAAAACGTTAACTTTTATAGATAAATGCCGTTAGGGCTATTGTTACGCAACCAACAGAATAACAGTAGTTGTCCTCGCAGGGAGCCAATACACATGAACAAGGATTGGGAGAACACAACTAATCCGGCAAAGATCGGTCACTCTAGGGCCATGGAATGGCCGACTACGGATCCTTAGTCACTATGTATCACTTATCCGTCCTGATGTCCATCGGCGTTCTGTTCCACGGTGTGTCAGCGTCGCAGCCACTGGACCCAGCCACTGAAGATCTGGCATAGTCTTCGGGAGTTCCGACGCCCAGGAGGAGCAGGGTCTCAACAGGCCCGCGGAGAGTTCTTTGGCGGGATGTCCCCCAGCGGAGGCAGCGGGATACCGCCTGGAAGTGGGAGAGTGGAGGTCGCAACTCCCTGACAGGGACTGGAAGCGGCGGTTGATAGGCCACAGGTGAAGTCTGCGGCTGCACTGGAGGATCCGCGGCGGGCGCAGGCCCAGTCTCCACCGTGGACTGGAGCGGGGCGGCGGCAGCTGCGGGTGGCAAAGGAGGAGTCACCGCCGTGGTCGGGAGTGAAGCGGCGGTGGCTGCGGGCGGCAGCGAGGAGGCCGCAGCCGAGAGCTGGAGTGAGACAGCAGTCTTCTTTTGTCAGTAAGCTCGGTGCGGTCTCCCCGCGGTCCACCGAGTGTCTCCCTCCTGTCGTTGTCCTCCTCCCTGGTAGCTGCTTGTGTCTCTCGCTCCCTGGCCCTCACCAAGTCTCCTCTGACTCTGCTGACTCACTCAGTCGGGCCCTCTCCGGCTCCCTGGAAACAGATGCCCCAGGAACCTAGAAGACGGTCCCCTCGGTTCCGGCCCGGGTACTCGGCGGAGGCCTCTACTCCTACACATCCCCACCACTCTCAGTTACTGTGTCCTGCACATACATCCACACCACCCTCAGTTCCTGTGTCCTGCACATACATCTTCACCGCCCTCAGTCACTGTGTCCTGCACATACATCTTCACCGCCCTCAGTCACTGTGTCCTCCACATACATCTACACCCAGTTCCTGTGTCCTGCACATACATCCACACCATCCTCAGTTACTGTGTCCTCCACATACATCCACACCACCCTGAGTTCCTGTGTCCTGTACATACATCCACACTGCCCTCAGTCACTGTGTCCTCCACATAGATCCACACCGCCCTCAGTTACTGTGTACTGCGCATACATCCACACCGCCCTCAGTTACTGTGTCCTGCGCATACATCCAACCGCCCTCAGTTACTGTGTCCTCCACATACATCCACACCACCCTCAGTTACTGTGTCCTCCACATACATTCACACTGCCCTCAGTTACTGTGTCCTGCTGTAACAACCCTGCTGGCATCACTGCATGGCCTCCCATCCCCCACCTGCCTTACACACCAACTTACCCACTACTCCAGGCCATGCTGTGTGTTCTGTCTTCTGCCGGCTCCATGCTGTGTGCCTTTTGTTTCCTGCCTGCCCTCTGCATGCTTCCTGGCTGTGTGCATAGGGGGCGGCGCCGGCGCTCTCTGGTTCTTATGGAATCAGTGTGCACCTGCCTAATGTGCTCCCGGCCAATCACCAAGAGGCAACACTTTACTCACAGGACACAGAATATGTCACACAGATACAGAGGGCCAGACATACATTACAAAAGCCGCAGGTGGCCGGAGCCTGCCGATGTTTACTGTGGGAATTACAAAGGTGGGGGGAGGGCGGACAAAGGAGAATATCATGTCCCCTCTGCCCAGGGGCGCAGCCTGTGGGCTGATGCATTAGGGACATGCATCTCCCATAGAACCTATTATACCTACATATAACTGCACAACATATTCTGGGTGTTGAGTGGTTCTTTAACACTTAGCACGGCTCCCCTTTTCAGCGACGTGATCGGCATACACAGTCTGATCCTCAACAGATCGGTTTGGGGATGACCGAAGTTTATGGGGTTGGTACAAGTTCCGTTTGTCGACTTAGTCCATCGGCGTTACCGTTTTGTTTGCCGGGTCTGTGGTGGATGGTGAAGTCCAGAGGTTGTAGGCCTAAACTCCACCGCAGCAATCTGGCGTTGTCTCCGGAGACCCGATTAAGCCAGACTAGAGGATTATGGTCCGTTAGGAGGGAAAACTGTCTTCCATACCAATATGGTTTCAACTTCTTGAGTGCCCATACTACCGCCAGGCACTCCTTCTTGATGGCCGCATAGCTTACTTCACGGGGCAGTAGTTTCCGACTCAGGTAAGCTACCGGGTGTTCTTGGCCGTCCGGCCCGACTTGGCTCAGTACTGCCCCCAATCCAAACATAGAAGCGTCTGTGTGAACAAGGAAACGTTTAGTTGGATCGAGTGCGGCCAATACAGGGGTATTGGTGAGGGCGTCCTTGAGTTGGCGGAAGGCTTCCTCACACTCTGAGGTCCAGGTTACCTGGCGGGGTTGGTTCTTACGGGTCAGATCAGTGAGGGGCTTGGCTACGCTGCTGTAATTGGGAACGAATTTCCTGTAATACCTCGCTGTCCCTAGAAAAGCCATGACCTGGGTTTTAGAGCGTGGGATGGGCCACTTGGCTATGGCCTCAATCTTGGCTAGTTCTGGTCGCTCTTTTCCACTTCCCACCCAATGCCCTAAATACTGAACCTCTGCTTTGCCCACGTGACACTTGTTTGGGTTCAGGGTGATTCTGGCCTGGTGGATCCTGTCCAATACTGTCTCTAGGTGATTTAGATGCTCTTCCCATGTCGCACTGTAGATGGCGATGTTGTTCAGGTAGGCACAAGCATAGTCCTGGAGACCATCCAGAAGCCGGTCAGCCAGCCTCTGGAAGGTCGCCGGGGCATTCTTCATCCCGAATGGCATAACTCGAAACTGGAATAAGCCGAACGGGGTGACAAATGTCGACTTGGGAATAGCGTCAGAACTAAGGGGAATCTGCCAGTAGCCTTTGCATAGATCGATGGTGGTCAAATACTTTGCCCCCGCCAGCCGGTCAAAGAATTCATCCACACGCAGCATGGAGTATGCATCCGTCACTGTTTTCTCATTGAGCCTACGATAGTCTTCACAAAACCGTGTAGCCCCATCCTTCTTGGGCACTAACACTACGGGGGATGCCCAGGGACTATCTGATTCTTCAATGACCCCTAAACGCAGCATCTCTTGTATCTCTTGTCGCATCCCCTCTCGTACAGACTCAGGGACGCGGAAGGGGTTTTGTCGCAGGGGGGTCTGATCCTGGGTCTCAACCTTGTGTTGTGCCAGGCGAGTGTACCCTCGTCTCCCCGAAAACATCCTCTGTCGCTGTCTCAACAACTCCTCCGCCTGCTGTCTCTCCCGGGGGCCTAGGTCTTCACCCAAGTGTACCTGGTCCCATGTTTTAGACTGAGTCCTTTCCCCTAAGACATCCGGCAAGGGAAGTCCGGCTAAATCCTCTGCTTCAGGTGCACAGATGGCCACTACCTCTTCAGGGCGCTCCCGGTAGGGCTTCAGCATATTCACGTGGAACATGCGGATAACCCTGGGGTCGTCACAATCGGCGACATTATAGGTTGTGTCGGCTATTTTCCCCACTACCTGGTAGGGCCCCTGCCATGCAGCTTGAAACTTTTTCTGCTTAGTGGGCTCTAACACCAGGACCTTCTGTCCTATTTCCAAAGTGCGCTCTCTGGCCCTCCGATCGTACCATATGCGCTGGCGCCGCTGGGTCGCCTGCATGTTCTCACGTACAGCCTGAGTCAGCTCCTGTAGGCGGTCCCGGAATTCCAGCACATAGGGTACAATAGGTACCCCTTCTATGAGGCCCTCCCCTTCCCAGTGTTCCAGCACTAAGTCTAGGGGTCCCCTTACCCGTCTCCCGTATACCAGCTCGAACGGGGAGAACCCCGTGGATTCTTGGGGCACCTCCCGATAGGCAAACAGGAGGTGTGGCAAGAATTTCTCCCAGTCCCTGTATGTCCTGGTAAAAGTCCCAATGAGCTGTTTTAATGTCCCGTTAAAGCGTTTACACAACCCATTGGTTTGCGGGTGGTACAGGGCACTTCTAATGGACTTTACGCCGCACAGCTTCCACAGTTGGTTGGTCACCTCTGCTGTAAACTGGGTACCCTGGTTCGAGATAATCGCCCGGGGAAATCCAACCCGTGAGAACACCTGGAGCAGGGCGGCCGCCACCGTCTCTGCCAGTATGTTAGGTAACGCAACCGCCTCTGGGTACCGTGTGGCATAATCTACCACTGTCAATATATACTTTTTCCTGGACTGACTGGGTTTGGCTAACGGCCCTATCAGATCGACCGCTACTCAGCTAAATGGTTCCTCCACAATGGGGAGGGGCGTAATTTGGCCTTGCATCGATCCCCCCTCTTGCCAATGCGCTGGCAACTGTCACAGGTCTGGCAGTACTGACGAACATCATAGGTTACCCCCGGCCAAAAGAAGTTTTGTGTCAGACGATGCCTGGTGCGACTGACGCCGAAGTGCCCGGCTAAGGGTATATCATGAGAGATTCGCAGTAGCTCCTGCCTATACTTCTTGGGAACTACCAGCTGTCGTTTTATAGTGGGGCTCGTCCCTGTGTGGTGCTGCTCTGTGATCCGGTAGAGGAGTCCCTGCTTCCATACAAACTGTTCTCCTTCCAGTACCCCTCTCCCCTCCTGTGCCTTCCCACGATATCCCTCTAATGAAGGATCCTCAAGTAACTCCCTCTTAAATTCTTCTGGGGTGGCTCAAGAAATGTGTTTGGCTATGGGAATACGTGCTGGGATGTCTTACCTGGGCCTCCTCTGAGTGTGATTCCACCTCCGCAGCTCGAGCTTGTCTCCGGATGGTCACAGGATAGGTCTCAGCCAGAGGGGCCACCGAGAATGCAGACAACATGGGCCCCAAGTCATTTCCCAGCAAGACGTCTGCAGGCAAATTCTCCATCAAGTCGACCTCAACAAGGCCATCCCCGACTCCCCTGTTCAGGTGAATCCTGGCAGTGGGCAGTCGATGTATGGCTCCCCCTGCTACACGGACTGCCACTGTCCAGTGCATCTTCTCTTGGTCCAGGACGAGATGAAGCTTCACAAGGGTCAAAGTTGCTCCGGAATCTCTTAGTCCCTGCATACATTTCCCATTAACCCACACGACCTGTCGATGCTGTTGTCGATTATCTGCCCGGGCTGCCTGCACGGGGTCTACTTCATGCAGCACTTCATCCATCTCTTCCACCCCTTGGGTAGTCGTAGCCCCCAATGCCGGGTCAGCTTCGCCTTGGTAGCAGTGTACAGCAGCCCGGCTGAAGGTAGCTGTTCCTGCCTTTGGCCACTGGGTATGCTGAGTCCGGTTGGGACATTGTCTTTGAAGGTGGCCCAGCTGACGGTAGGTGTGGCATCACGCCCCAGGGGGACTGTGGTAGGCCGAGGTTCTAGCTGGTCCCCCTACAACCTTCGGTGGTTTGGGGCCCTCCAGGTCCATGGGCGGGCCCCTAGTGACCATCTTTGATCCGGACAACTGCGGCCTCCTGGCATCATGATGTTCATCGGCCAGATGAGCGGCTTCCTCAAGAGTCGTTGGCCGCCTGTCCCGAAGCCATTCCTGTGTCTCGGGGGTTAGTCCATTAAAGAATCGTTCTAACAAGAAGAGCTGGAGGACGTCCTCCTTAGTGGTTGCTTGGCTCCCTTGTACCCACTGTAGCAGTGACCGCCGTAATTTACAGGCCCATTCAGCGTGGGTATCGGTTACGCGTTTTATAAGTCCGCGGAACTTTTGGCGGTAGGCCTCTGGTGTCAGCGCATACCGGGCCAAGATCACTTCTTTGATCCACTCATAGTCCATACAGTCCTCATCAGGTACCGTGCGATAGGCGTCCGCTGCCCGGCCTGTCAGCTTGTTGGCCAGAATCTGAACCCGTTCCTCCGGCTTCAATTGATGAAGGGCACACTGCCGCTCAAAGTCCTGCAGAAAACCATCAATGTCTTCCTCTGCCTCCCCCAACTGTCGGAAGGCATTATACTGGATCTATTTGTGGCTTACTGTTGCAGGTACCCGGTCGAAGACCAGAGCTCCCCCTGCTCGCTGACTCTCCTCTCTCCGCTCTGCCATCTCCATCTTGGCCAGCTCCACTTTGGTTCGCTCTGCCATATCCATCTTGGTTAGCTCTATCCTGGTCCGCTCGGCCATCTTTTCCTTCCGATCAGTACGCACATCAGCCATCACCTCTCGTATGATCTCTACCGAAGGGTTTGGGCCATAGAACGCCAATCTGTTCTTTACCTCCCTCTGGAATTCGGTCTCCTCCACGTTCACATTGGGGGGGGCGCTGCACTGTCGTGTTCCATGATGGCTGCTATCAAATCCGCTTTTGTTTTGTTGCTGGCGATCAACCCTCGGGCTTCCACCAGATCTTTTAATGTAGTCCTCTTTAACTTCTGGTTGTTGTTTTCCATTCATTCCTTTCCTCCTGTAGAAGGGGTATCATATCCCGCAGCTGCCACCAGTGTAACGGGGTCTACCAAGCTGGGGTACCTCTTTCAGTACCACCCCGTGTTTTCGGAGGTCCGCTCTGCGTTGGCTGGAGTCTGAATGAATGACGCTGGCTGGAATTCCTTGGTTACATGGGCGCATGTAAAAGATCACTACTTCTCCATGTATTTCCAGTCTGACAACACTTTACTCACAGGACACAGAATATATCACACAGATACAGAGGGCCGGCCAATAGAAAAGCGGCAGGCCAGACATACATTACAAAAGCCGCAGGTGGCCGGAGCCTGCCGATGTTTACTTTGTCGGAATTACAAAGGTGGGTGGAGGGCGGACAAAAGGAGAATATCGTGTCCCCTCTGCCCAGGGGCGCAGCCTGTGAACTGATGCATTAGGGACATGCATCTCACATGGAACCTATTATACATACATATAACTGCACAACATATTCTGGGTGCTGAGTGGTTCTTTAACACGTAACACCGTGGTCATAAGTATTCAGTATTGAGTAGACGCACCTTTTGAGCTAGTACAGCCATGAGTCTTCTTGGGATTGATGCCTCAAGTTTTTCACCCCTGGATTTGGGGATCCTCGGCCATTCTTCCTTGCAGATCCTCTCCAGTTCCGTCAGGTTGGATGGTGAACGTTGGTGGACAGCCATTTTCAGGTCTCTCCAGAGATGCTCAATTGGGTTTAGGCCAGGGCTCTGGCTGGGCCAGTCAGGAATGGTCACAGAGTTGTTCTGAATCCACTCCTTTGTTATTTTAGCTGTGTGCTCAGGGTCATTGTCTTGTTGGAAGGTGAACCTTTGGCCAAGTCTGAGGTTCAGAGCACTCTGGAAGAGGTTTTCATCCAGGATACCTCTGTACTTGGCCGCGTTCATGTTTCCTTCAATTGCATCCAGTCGTCCTGTCCCTGCAGCTGAAAAAAACCCCCTGTAGCATGATGCTGCCACCACCATGTTTCACTGTTGGGATTGTACTGGGCAGGTGATGAGCAGTGCCTGGTTTTCTCCACACATACCGCTTAGAATCATCACCAAAAAGTCTTCGTCTCATCAGACCAGAGAGTCTTATTTCTCATAGTCTGGGAGTCCTTCATGTGTTTTTTAGCAAACTCTATGCGGGCTTTCATATGTCTGGCGCTGAGGAGAGGCTTCCATCGGGCCACTCTGCCATAAAGGCCCGACTGGTGGAGGGCTGCAGTGATAGTTGACTTTGTGGAATTTTCTCCCATCTCCCCGCTGCATCTGTGGAGCTCAGCCACAGTGATCTTGGGGTTCTTCTTTACCTCTCTCACCAAGGCTCTTCTCCAATGATTGCTCAGTTTGGCTGGAGGTCTAGGAAGACTTCTAGTTGTCCCAAACTTCATCCATTTAAGGATTATGGAGGCCACTGTGCTCTTAGGAACCTTGAATACTGCAGAAATTCTTTTGTAGCCTTGGCCAGATCTGTGCCTTGCCACAATTCTGTCTCTGAGCTCCTTGGCCAGTTCCTTTGACCTCATGTTTCTCATTTGGTCTGACATGCACTGTGAGCTGTGAGGTCTTATATAGACAGGTGTGCGCCTTTACAAATCAAGTCCTATCAGTTTAATTACACACAGCTGGACTCCAATGAAGGAGTAGAACCATCTCAAGGAAGATCACAAGGAAATGGACAGCATGGGACCAAAATATGAGTGTCTGAGGAAAGGGTCTGAATACTTATGACCATGTGATATTTTTATTTTTTAATACATTTGCAAAAATTTCTACATTTCTGTTTTTTTTTCAGTCAAGATGGGGTGCAGAGTGCACATTAACGAGAAATATATGAACTTTTTTGAATTTACCAAATGGCTGCAATGAAACAAAGAGTGAAAAATTTAAAGGGGTCAGAATACTTTGTGTCCCTACAAAGGGTATTATAGATAGATGGATAATGGATGGGTACAGGACAGTAATATATATATATATATATATATATATATATATATCAGGTATTATAGATGGATGGGTACAGGACAGTAATATATATATATATATATATATATATATATATATATATATCAGGTATTATAGATGGATGGGTACAGGACAGTAATATATATATATATATCTGGTATTATAGATGGATGGGTACAGGACAGTAATATATATATATATCTGGTATTATAGATGGATGGGTACAGGACAGTAATATATATATGTATATATATCAGGTATTATAGATGGATGGGTACAGGACAGTAATATATATATAATGGCCAGACTGTCCGACCTTAAAAAAGTCAACTACAAGAGACCAAAAGAAAAACAGATCAATGGATGGTTTGACAGAGAATGTAAAGCCGTACGGAAGACCCTGAGAACAGCCTCAAACAAGAAACACAGAGACCCCAACCACCCGGGTCTGAGGGAAGCCTATGAAACCATACAAAGGCAGTACAAAACCATCCTCAGGAGGAAGAAGCAGAGTTACATCTCCACCAAACTTAACCAACTCCAAGACGCCCTCCAAGACAACTCCTTCTGGGAACTATGGAACCACATGGGCACAAAAGACAAGAAAAACAACATCCATATCCAAAATGGCAACATCTGGCTCCAGTACTTCAGAGACCTCTATAAAGACATTCCAAAGGAAGAACTAAGCCAAGAACAGGAAAACATAATGGCAAAACTAAAAGCAATGGAGGAAAAAGTAAAAAATTTCCAAAACCCCGTGGATGCACCTATTACATTACAGGAAGTAGCATAGAGAATCTCTTCCATAAGATGTAGAAAAGCCGGTGGCCTGGATGGAATCCTACCAGAAATGCTGAAGTACAGCCCACCAGAAATACAGGCCGCAATGGTTAAACTCTTCAATATTGTGCTAAGTGCCGGCTACTTCCCTCCTACCTGGAATCAAGGCCTCATCACACCCATCCACAAGAATGGGGACAGGTATGACCCAGCCAACTACAGAGGAATATGTGTCAGCAGCAACCTGGGAAAACTGTTCAACAGCATCCTGAACAAGAGGATCCTCAGTTTCCTCACCGAGCACAACGTCCTCAGCAAGAGCCAAGCAGGGTTCATGCCAAACCACCGCACTACTGACCACATCTACACCCTGCACAGCCTCATTCAGAGCCACGTCCACAATACAAAGAACGGGAAGATATACGCCTGTTTCGTGGACTTTAAAAAGGCCTTTGATTCGGTGTGGCACCCAGGCTTATTCCTGAAACTGCTGGAGAGCGGAATAGGAGGAAAGACCTATGATGTTATCAAAAGCTCCTACACCGAGAACCTCTGCAGTGTCAGTGTGAACGGCAGAAGAACGGCTTATTTCCAGAAGAGCCGGGGAGTCAAACAAGGCTGCAGCCTAAGCCCAACGCTCTTCAACATTTACATCAATGAGCTGGCTACCGCTCTGGAATCTTCCACAGCACCAGGTCTCACCCTCCACAACGTGCAGGTGAAATTCCTGCTGTATGCAGATGACTTGCTGCTTCTGTCACCAACCGAGAAAGGCCTCCAAGACAACCTGAAAATCTTAGAGAAATTCAGCTCCACCTGGGCTCTACCGGTCAACCTAAAGAAAACCAACATCATGGTGTTCCAGAAGAGAAAGAGAAAATCAGACCAGCACCCTTCATTTATCCTCAACAACTGCGCCCTTACAGGAACGGACAAATATACCTATCTGGGCCTAGAGATTCACCGATCAGGGAGCTTCAAACAAGCCATAGAGACCCTGAAAGACAAGGCATGCAAAACCTTCTATGCCATCCGAAGGAAACTCCACCATCTAAAGCCACCAGTGAGGGTCTGGTTAAAAATCTTTGACTCTATCATCGCCCCAATCCTCCTGTATGGCAGCGAAGTCTGGGGCCATCACACCTACCCAGACTGGTCAAGGTGGGATTCAAGCCCAACAGAAATATTCCACCTGGAATTCTGCAAGCACCTTCTCCAAGTCCATCGGAGCACCTCCAACAGTGCTTGCCGGGCCGAGCTGGGCAGATTCCCTCTACACCTAACGGTTCTAAAGAGGGCACTGTCATTCCGGGCTCACCTACGTAGGAGCAATCCAAGCTCCCATCACCATAAAGCCCTGACACATGTAGGGGAAACAGAAAAACCAGGACCCTCGGAACAGCTCACCCAAACCCAACCTGACCAGAAAACCAATCACAACAACCTGACAAAAGCCGGAATCAGGAAGATGGTAGACGAAGGCCAGGAGAGGTACGTAAGTGACTGGAAGAACGACATCATCAGCTCACAGAAACTGACCATGTACCAGAGTCTACAGAGAGACTACAGACTGGCTCCATACCTGGAGAAACTCCAGGACCCCAAAGACCGCAAGATCCTGAGCCGGTATAGACTCAGTGCCCACAGTCTGGCCATCGAATCCAGCCGACACAGGCAGAGCTACAAGCCCAGGGAGGAAAGAGTATGCCAACACTGTGACCAGGAGGCCCTGGAGGATGAGACCCACTTCCTGCTACACTGCTCCAAGTACTCAGCAGTGAGGGACACTCACTTCAGGAGACTCTCACATCTCTTCCCGGATTTCACCACAATGAAGGAGGAAGAGAAAGCATACATCCTGCTGGGGGAAGAAGAGAGAGCAGTGGAGATAGCAGCGCAATATGTGAACGAATGTCATAGACTGCGAGAAAGAGAACTCTGATATGCCATGGACTTCTATGGCACCCACCCTGGATATGCCCCAATCCCCCATCCACTTTCCCTATGCCATGGACTTCTATAGCCCCAACATGGATCTGCCCCATCCACCTTTCCTACAGCCCCTTCCCAACATCCCTACAGTCCCTATCCCTATTCCCTTCTGTACACCTGCTTTGGCAAAACTAATGTGTATTTAGTCCTGCCAATAAAGCTTCTTTGAATCTTGAATCTTGAATCTATATATATATATATATCAGGTATTATAGATGGATGGGTACAGGACAGTAATATATATATATCAGGTATTATAGATGGATGGGTACAGGACAGTAATATATATATATATATGGTATTATAGATGGATGGGTACAGGACAGTAATATATATATATCTGGTATTATAGATGGATGGGTACAGGACAGTAATATATATATATATATATATATATATCTGGTATTATAGATGGATGGGTACAGGACAGTAATATATATATATATCTGGTATTATAGATGGATGGGTACAGGACAGTAATATATATATATATCTGGTATTATAGATGGATGGGTACAGGACAGTAATATATATATATATATCTGGTATTATAGATGGATGGGTACAGGACAGTAATATATATATATATATATATATATATATATATCAGGTAGTATAGATGGATGGGTACAGGACAGTAATATATATATATCAGTTATTATAGATGGATGGGTACAGGACAGTAATATATATATATATATATATATACAGTGGGGAAAAAAAGTATTTAGTCAGTCAGCAATAGTGCAAGTTCCACCACTTAAAAAGATGAGAGGCGTCTGTAATTTACATCATAGATAGACCTCAACTATGGGAGACAAACTGAGAAAAAAAAATCCAGAAAATCACATTGTCTGTTTTTTTTTCATTTTATTTGCATATTATGGTGGAAAATAAGTATTTGGTCAGAAACAAGCAATCAAGATTTCTGGCTCTCACAGACCTGTAACTTCTTCTTTAAGAGTCTCCTCTTTCCTCCACTCATTACCTGTAG
This sequence comes from Dendrobates tinctorius, assembly GCF_039654945.1. Classification (NCBI taxonomy): domain Eukaryota; kingdom Metazoa; phylum Chordata; class Amphibia; order Anura; family Dendrobatidae; genus Dendrobates; species Dendrobates tinctorius. Next base: position 3,443,098 of record NW_027362007.1, on the reverse strand, counting down.
TAATGGCACCTGTTTAAACTTGTTATCAGTATAAAAAGACACCTGTGCACACCCTCAAACAGTCTGGCTCCAAACTCCACTATGGTGAAGACCAAAGAGCTGTCAAAGGACACCAGAAACAAAATTGTAGCCCTGCACCAGGCTGGGAAGACTGAATCTGCAATAGCCAACCAGCTTGGAGTGAAGAAATCAACTGTGGGAGCAATAATTAGAAAATGGAAGACATACAAGACCACTGATAATCTCCCTCGATCTGGTGCTCCACGCAAAATCCCACCCCGTGGGGTCAGAATGATCACAAGAACGGTGAGCAAAAATCCCAGAACCACGCGGGGGGACCTAGTGAATGAACTGCAGAGAGCTGGGACCAATGTAACAAGGCCTACCATAAGTAACACACTACGCCACCATGGACTCAGATCCTGCAGTGCCAGACGTGTCCCACTGCTTAAGCCTGTACATGTCCGGGCCCGTCTGAAGTTTGCTAGAGAGCATTTGGATGATCTAGAGGAGTTTTGGGAGAATGTCCTATGGTCTGATGAAACCAAACTGGAACTGTTTGGTAGAAACACAACTTGTCGTGTTTGGAGGAAAAAGAATACTGAGTTGCATCCATCAAACACCATACCTACTGTAAAGCATGGTGGTGGAAACATCATGCTTTGGGGCTGTTTCTCTGCAAAGGGGCCAGGACGACTGATCCGGGTACATGAAAGAATGAATGGGGCCATGTATCGTGAGATTTTGAGTGCAAACCTCCTTCCATCAGCAAGGGCATTGATGATGAAACGTGGCTGGGTCTTTCAACATGACAATGATCCAAAGCACACCGCCAGGGCAACGAAGGAGTGGCTTTGTAAGAAGCATTTCAAGGTCCTGGAGTGGCCTAGCCAGTCTCCAGATCTCAACCCTATAGAAAACCTTTGGAGGGAGTTGAAAGTCCGTGTTGCCAAGCGAAAAGCCAAAAACATCACTGCTCTAGAGGAGATCTGCATGGAGGAATGGGCCAACATACCAACAACAGTGTGTGGCAACCTTGTGAAGACTTACAGAAAACGTTTGACCTCTGTCATTGCCAACAAAGGATATATCACAAAGTATTGAGATGAAATTTTGTTTCTGACCAAATACTTATTTTCCATATATATATATCAGGTATTATAGATGGATGGGTACAGGACAGTAATATATATATATATATATATCAGGTATTATAGATGGATGGGTACAGGACAGTAATATATATATATCAGGTATTATAGATGGATGGGTACAGGACAGTAATATATATATATATCAGGTATTATAGATGGATGGGTACAGGACAGTAATATATATATATATCAGGTATTATAGATGGATGGGTACAGGACAGTAATATATATATATCAGGTATTATAGATGGATGGGTACAGGACAGTAATATATATATATATATCAGGTATTATAGATGGATGGGTACAGGACAGTAATATATATATATCAGGTATTATAGATGGATGGGTACAGGACAGTAATATATATATATCAGGTATTATAGATGGATGGGTACAGGACAGTAATATATATATATATCAGGTATTATAGATGGATGGGTACAGGACAGCAATATATATATATCAGGTATTATAGATGGATGGGTACAGGACAGTAATATATATATATATCAGGTATTATAGATGGATGGGTACAGGACAGTAATATATATATATCTGGTATTATAGATGGATGGGTACAGGACAGTAATATATATATATCAGGTATTATAGATGGATGGGTACAGGACAGTAATATATATATATCAGGTATTATAGATGGATGGGTACAGGACAGTAATATATATATATATCAGGTATTATAGATGGATGGGTACAGGACAGTAATATATATATATATATATCAGGTATTATAGATGGATGGGTACAGGACAGTAATATATATATATATCAGGTATTATAGATGGATGGGTACAGGACAGTAATATATATATATATATATCAGGTATTATAGATGGATGGGTACAGGACAGTAATATATATATATCAGGTATTATAGATGGATGGGTACAGGACAGTAATATATATATATCAGGTATTATAGATGGATGGGTACAGGACAGTAATATATATATATATCAGGTATTATAGATGGATGGGTACAGGACAGTAATATATATATATCAGGTATTATAGATGGATGGGTACAGGACAGTAATATATATATATCAGGTATTATAGATGGATGGGTACAGGACAGTAATTTATGTATATATCAGGTATTATAGATGGATGGGTACAGGACAGTAATATATATAGATCTGGTATTATAGATGGATGGGTACAGGACAGTAATATATATATATCAGGTATTATAGATGGATGGGTACAGGACAGTAATATATATATATATCAGGTATTATAGATGGATGGGTACAGGACAGTAATATATATATATATCAGGTATTATAGATGGATGGGTACAGGACAGTAATATATATATATATCAGGTATTATAGATGGATGGGTACAGGACAGTAATATATATATATCAGGTATTATAGATGGATGGGTACAGGACAGTAATATATATATATATCAGGTATTATAGATGGATGGGTACAGGACAGTAATATATATATATCAGGTATTATAGATGGATGGGTACAGGACAGTAATATATATACATATATACATATACATATGTATACATATATTACTGTCCTGTACCCATCCATCTATAATACCTGATATATATATATTACTGTCCTGTACCCATCCATCTATAATACCTGATATATATATATTACTGTCCTGTACCCATCCATCTATAATACCTGATATATATATATATTACTGTCCTGTACCCATCCATCTATAATACCTGATATATATATATTACTGTCCTGTACCCATCCATCTATAATACCTGATATAAATATATACTGTATATATATTACTGTCCTGTACCCATCCATCTATAATACCTGATATATATATATATATATATATATATATATTACTGTCCTGTACCCATCCATCTACATATATGTATATATTTATACATATACATATATACATATAATATATATGTTTCGTGGACTTTAAAAAGGCCTTTGATTCGGTGTGGCACCCAGGCTTATTCCTGAAACTGCTGGAGAGCGGAATAGGAGGAAAGACCTACGATGTTATCAAAAGCTCCTACACCGAGAACCTCTGCAGTGTGAGTGTGAACGGCAGAAGAACGGCCTGTTTCCAGCAGAGCCGGGGAGTCAGACAAGGCTGCAGCCTAAGCCCAACGCTCTTCAACATTTACATCAATGAGCTGGCTACCGCTCTGGAATCTTCCACAGCACCAGGTCTCACCCTCCACGACGCGCAGGTGAAATTCCCGCTGTACGCAGATGACCTGCTGCTTTTGTCACCAACCGAGAAAGGTCTCCTAGAAAACCTGAAAATCTTAGAGAAATTCAGCTCCACCTGGGCACTACCGGTCAACCTAAAGAAAACCAACATCATGGTGTTCCAGAAGAGAGAGAGAAAATCAGACCAGCACCCTTCATTTGTCCTCAACAACTGCACCCTTACAGGAACGGACAAATATACCTACCTGGGCCTAGAGATTCACCGGTCAGGGAGCGTCAAACAAGCCATAGAGACCCTGAAAGACAAAGCATGCAAAATCTTCTATGCCATCCGAAGGAAACTCTACCATCTGAAGCCACCAGTGAGGGTCTGGTTAAAAATCTTTGACTCTATCATCGCCCCAATCCTCCTGTATGGCAGCGAAGTCTGGGGTCCTCACACCTACCCAGACTGGTCAAGGTGGGATTCCAGCCCAACAGAAATATTCCACCTGGAATTCTGCTAGCACCTTCTCCAAGTCCATCAGAGCACCTCCAACAGTGCTTGCCGGGCCGAGCTGGGCAGATTCCCTCTACACCTAACGGATCTAAAGAGGGCACTGTCATTCCGGGCTCACCTACGTAGGAGCAATCCAAGCTCCCATCACCATAAAGCCCTGACACATGTAGGTGAAACAGAAAAACCAGGATCCTCAGAACAGCTCACCCAAACCCAACCTGACCAGAACACCAATCACAGCAACCTGACAAAAGCCGGAATCAGGAAGATGGTAGACGAAGGCCAGGAGAGGTACGTAAGTGACTGGAAGAACGAGATCATCAGCTCACAGAAACTGACCATGTACCAGAGTCTACAGAGAGACTACAGACTGGCCCCATACCTGGAGAAACTCCCGGACCCCAGAGACCGCAAGATAATGAGCCGGTATAGACTCAGTGCCCACAGTCTGGCCATCGAGGTCGGCCGACACAGGCAGAGCTACAAGCCCAGGGAGGAAAGACTGTGCCAACACTGTGACCAGGAGGCCCTGGAGGATGAGACCCACTTCCTGCTACACTGCCCCAAATACTCAGCAGTGAGGGACACTCACTTCAGGAGACTCTCACATCTCTTCCCGGATTTCACCACCATGAAGGAGGAAGAGAAAACATATATCCTGCTGGGGGAAGACGAGAGAGCAGTGGCGATAGTGGCGCAATATGTGAGCGAATGTCATAGACTGCGAGAAAGAGAACTATGATATGCCATGGACTTCTATAACCCCCATCCTGGATCTGCCCCATGCCCCCCATTCACCTTCCCTATGCCATGGACTTCTATAGCCCCCACCCTGGATCTGCCCCATGCCCCCCATCCACCTTCCCTATGCCATGGACTTCTATAACCCCCATCCTGGATCTGCCCCATGCCCCCCATTCACCTTCCCTATGCCATGGACTTCTATAACCCCCATCCTGAATCTGCCCCATGCCCCCCATTCACCTTCCCTATGCCATGGACTTCTATGGCCCCCATCCTGGATCTGCCCCCATCCACCTTTCCTACAGCCCCTTCCCAACATCCCTACAGTCCCTATCCCTATTCCCTTCTGTACACTTGCTTTGGCAAAACTAATGATTTTGGGATGATTTAGCGAATCCTGCTTTGAGCAGGGGGTTGGACCAGATGGCCCAGGAGGTCCCTTCCAACTCTACGATTCTATGATTCTATGATTCTAATGTGTATTTAGTCCTGCCAATAAAGCTTCTTTGAATCTTTGAATCTATATATATATATATCAGGTATTATAGATGGATGGGTACAGGACAGGACATATCTCAGGTTTCTGCTTTTTTCCTTGCTTACTCCAGCATTTGCACAAGGACACATAATAATAATGATCGTTTTGTAGTCCGGTTCTCCGGTGTTTCCTGTGGGCCGCCACACTGGACACTTTCAGCTCCGCTCTGTAGAGTTTTCCTTGACTTTCCCGGTAATTCTCGGCAGCAGAACTTCATGCTGGAGATTGGTAAAGTGCCCGGAGTCCAGAGCGTCTCCAGGCGGCTGATAATCACCTGCTCGGGCCGGAGCCGCTCACACAAATAATGCTGAATCTCCCTTTTCTTTATCAACAGCTTCTTCAGGAACGAGACAATTCTTGTTCCGAACTGTTGTGGAGCAGCCGGATGACATTTGATGATGGGGTGGAATTAGACAGGGTGACACATAGCAGATCGCTGCGCTGACAAGGCCTGGGGGGCAATGCATAAGCAATAGCGAGAGACAGGAGCAAGAAAAAATCCTCATTCTCTGCGCACGTTGTTTTTTTCGTCTTGTTGTACGAGTGAATTTGATGACTATATATCCCTCATTGGATGAAACTTGCAATTTATAACATGTGCAATCCGGGCTAAGTGTGAGGGAATGTTCTACAAAGTGCGGGGATGGGAATATTACCCAGCGGTGACTATTAATATCTGTAGGAATGGCAGGTGGTTGTCGCACACGATGCGTCACCTGTTCTGTAAAAGCGGTTACTTTTTGCTTCTATCACTTTTTTGTAGCCCATTTGCTTTTTTTTTCCACTTTCTATACAGTATACTGCATCTCTATATTGCACAGACTTGTTTTATGTTTCCCTCCACTCCAGGAAGCAGGAGATAATTTGTATCACAATTGCCAACATTTGAATTGCGTATCCCAACGGTCCCAAAAATAGGCCCGAAATGTCCCTTTTAGGGCAAGACCACCAGTTAAAATACTGCAGATAGAAAAACTCTACACACCCCAGATGAATAAACTCTACACACCCCAAATGAATTGTCAGGTTTTTGTAATATTAAAAAAAAACCCTACCAAGAAGAATCATTTCAGAACTTTTTTAATGTTGCCCAAAATCTGTAGAATTCAACTGAATATTTTCAGGTGGAAAAATAAAGAAGTAAAATAATGTGGTTGCATAAATCTGCACACCCGTACACTAAATACTGTGTTGCAGTCCTCTATGAGTTTCTGGCAGTGTTCACTCATTTTGGGTTGGGGTCGATCGCTCGAGACACCTAGAATTGGCAATCTTTACTGGCTCCTCTCTGCAGCAGCTCCCCATCTGTCAGATTGCGGGGACATTTTCTGTGTACGGCGCCCTCTTCAGGTCACAACAGATTGTCCCTTGGTTCAGGGCTGGGCTCGGCCGCACCAGAACTTCCATCTTCTCCTGGGAAAGCCGTTATTTTGGTGATTTGGACTTCTCTTAGGGTCGTTGTCGCTGAATGGTGAAATTCCTCCTCATCTTCAACTTTTTAGTAGAGACCTGAAGGTTCTGATGAAAAATTGACTGACATTTTTTTTTTTGTCCATAATCCCTTCCCACTTGGCTAAAGTCCCAGATACAGTTATCAAAAGCCACCCCCAGGGCACAATGTGTGCCCCCACCATGCCTTTCTGTGGGAATGGCGATCTTCTGGTGATGACTGCTGTTGTCTTTGTGCCTTTTGGAGTTATTAACACAAAGTGCCTCCTCAGTCTCATCAGACAGAACATGTTTTTAACTTCTGGCCGACAGGATGGAGATCTTGGCAGAACATCGTTGGATCTGGAAGTTTTTCTATGTATCCAAAGGCTTCCATCTTGCTTCCCGACCCCACAGATGTGAAGAATATGAGAGATTGTGGTCACATGCAGGACACAACCTGGACTGGTCAGAAACTCCTGCAGCTCCTTTAATGTTGCTGCGTGCCTCTTGGCAGCCTCCTAGGACAATTTTCTTCTTCACTTTTCATTAACTCAACTTTTTTCTTTTGCTTTTACAGACTCTGTCCAAAGAAAAAAATCAAACGTGTGCACGGCCCCATAGGATAACGTGGTCCGGCGGATCTTTGCGTTGTGGCAGATCCGCTCCTCTTTCCTCTCTATTCTATCCAGCGCTGTGATATCATTTATGACATTTGATGATACTTGTTTTATATTAGAATTACTTCCTTCTTCTGTTAGGCTACTTTCACACTAGCGTTTTTTTTCGCTGCGCTGCGTGCGCAGTCCAAACGCATACAGAAAAACGCATCAAGCATTTTGTATGCGTTTGCTTATTTTATGTGCATGTGTTTTAACCAGTTTGTAGCCATATTGACTCTTAAAACGCATGCGATTTTAAACGCTGACGTGCACATGTCCATGCACAGGCCAGCGTTCCCATAGACTTTAATGTGATTTTTTTGCGCATTCCGTGCGCATGCTTTTTTTGACACAGGTTGGGCGTGCAAAAAATGCAACAGGGTGCGTCCGGCGCGCATAGGTGCACACTGCAAAAAACCGCATGCGCACAAAAACACTTACAAACGCTAGACCATGCGCACCCATGTTAAACATAGGGGCGCATTGCGCATGCACATGTATGTGCACGATACGCTGCGCTAAAAAACGCTAGTGTGAAACCAGCCTTAGTTTTGGATTTCACTTATAATCAATCTTTTTTATACAGTGGTGTGGGGTGAATAAATCTTCGCAGTTTTTACTTCCACAATTGACAATAACTTATTATTAACCACAAGAATAATAATAATACATTTTATTTCTATAGCGCTGACATATTCCGCAGCACTTTACATTTCAGAGGGGATTTGTACAGACAATAGACATTACAGCATAACAATAATCACATAGATCATAACAGACACCAAGAGGAAAGAGGGCCCTGCTCACAAGCTTACAGTCTATGAGGAAAGAGGGAGACACGAAAGGTGGGTGGTAACAGTTGCCCTGATTGTATGGACCAGCCATAATGTTAAGTGTGTAACAGTACAGACACAGAGGGCTAATGGATGCATAAAGCATGTGGGAACATGATGCGGGGAATCTGGTCATGGTAAAACTTTTGGCTGTGCCACACAGGGATAGATTAGGTTAATGTGTTGAGGCGATAGGCCAGTCTGAATAAATGCGTTTTCAGGGCACGCTTAAAATTGTGGGGATTGGGGACTAATCGTATTGACCTGGGAAGTGGATTCCAAAGAATTGGCGCAGCACGTGTAAAGTCTTGGAGACGGGAGTGGGAGGTTCTGATTATTGAGGATGCTAACCTCAGGTCATCAGCAGAACGGAGGGCGCGGGTAGGGTGGTATACTGAAACAAGGGAGGAGATGTAGGGTGGTGCTGAGCCATGGAGGGCTTTGTGGGTGAGGGTAATAAGTTTATAGTGAATTCTGGAGTGGATGGGTAGCCAGTGTAATGACTGGCACAAGGTAGAGGCATCGGTGTAACGATTGGTGAGGAATATGATCCTGTCTGCAGCATTCAAGACAGATTAGAGGGGGGAGAGTTTGGTAAGAGGGAGACTGATTAGAAGAGAGTTACAATAGTCGAGACGAGAATGAATAAGGCCTGTAATATGGAGAGAAAGAGAGAGACTTTTTCCCGGCATTCAAGGTTAAAAATGTTCCCGCAGCAGAATTTCCGGGCATGCGCTGTTAAAAATAGCAGACCGTCAACAAAAAAAAACATTGCAGAGTCCGTCTCATCCGTCCGGGAGAGGGTGAAATTTTGGCGGATCCATCAAAAAACGGGTGTGACGGACGACCGTCAGTCAAGATCCGCCACTAATGTAAGTCTATGGTGGAAAAAAACGGATCCGCCCCTTTTTTGGTGGATCCGTTTTTTCCGAAATTGGCGGATTTTGACTGATGCAAAAAAACTGAAGTGTGAAACAGGCCTAAGAGAAACAGTAAGAGTTTTTGCAAAGTCAAAAGTAAGAGAAGGTCGAATTCTAGAAATGTTTTTGAGGTGCAGATGACAAGAGCGAGCCAGTGATCGAATGTGGGGGGCAAAGGAAAGATCGGAATCAAGTATGACCCCAAGACAGCGGGCCTGTTGCTGGGGAGTAATAGTGGAACCACACACAGAAATAGCAATGTCGGGTATAGGCACATTAGTAGCCGGAGGAAACACAAGGAGTTCACAAGAACAATAAATGCCCAAACTGTGATCCCGACCATCCGCCATCGCCCGGAAACCTCAGACGATCGTTATCTGGATGTGGAGCTTTACTTCCCTGATAATGAGATACAATTTGCATTAATTACTTTTTTAATTGGTGACATTTCCCTGAATGAGATTTGGTCTTTTGGTCCTGAACATCCTGTTCCCGGTCCTTGTCATTAAAAGCAAAGTAACCTCAGAAATTCCCTGACAATAATTGTAAGTAGCAGCAGGAGTTAAGGAGTTCTTCTTCTTTTCTACCTTATTTCTTTGTCAGTCTCACAATTTTATAACATTTGTAGCTGCAACAAATCTCATCGGACCCCGGATACAATGAACCACAGTCCACCCCCACTTATCTCACTGCTCATACCCTGAGTGGCCACATGGAAGTGATGTAACAGCAGAATAGTGAGTGCAGCTCTGGAGGTGACTGGAGGATGAGACATGATGTAACAGCAGAATAGTGACCGCAGCTCTGGAGGTGACTGGAGGATAAGACATGATGTAACAGCAGAATAGTGACCGCAGCGCTGGAGGTGACTGGAGGATAAGACAATATAACAGCAGGATAGTGACTGCAGCTCTGGAAGTGACTGGAGGATAAGGCACAATTTAACAGCAGAATAGTGACTGCAGCTCTGGAGGTGACTGGAGGATAAGTCATGATGTAACAGCAGAATAGTGAGTTCAGCTCTGGAGGTGACTGGAGGATAAGACACGATGTAACAGCAGAATAGTGAGTGCAGCTCTGGAGGTGACTGGAGGAAAAGCCATGATGTAACAGCAGAATAGTGAGTGCAGCTCTGGAGGTGACTGGAGGAAAAGCCATGATGTAACAGCAGAATAGTGAGTGCAGCTCTGGAGGTGACTGGAGGATAAGCCATGATGTAACAGCAGAATAGTGAGTGCAGCTCTGGAGGAGACTGTTCTTTGTTGGACCTTTGGCCAGCGCTGATCTCGTTCCTTATTCTTCAGACCCCGAGCTGTTCCCCCCTCAGCCTCGTCCCACCACCCTTTGAACTCCACCATTATTCCTCAGCATCCTGCACTCAAGCCTCAAGGTGATTGACAGGAGGAGACTGACAAGAATCCAGCGGATTGTTGGGGACAGAAACTCATGGACATCACGATGCAGCAATGTAGCGCCTGAATTCTGGCATAAACTGTGAAATGTCGTTACATTGTTGTACGACCGCGAGCATTGGATTTTTTTGCCGGTCTCAGCAATCTCAGGCAGACTGTTCAAACCGTGCGGAGTTTTGCTGGAAGAGGGCGTGGCCAAACACAGCTAAAGGCGGAGCCAGCTGGAGCGCCAAATCCATTTAACGGTGCATGCTTCTAAATTGGCGCATCTTCCTTCATCAGCACCGGAGCACAAGCCACACAACGTGCCATCAGCCTTAATGACGTGGGGCCTAAGTGTATTCATCTAGAAATAGGGAAACCAAGGAAGGGTCCAAAGGCAAGAAGTGCAGCCGCCATATTGTGCACGCGCCGTGCAGAAATGTAACGGCGGTTGATGTTATCCAGGATACATAAGAGAATAAATGCCAGGAAGATACGGTCACCAGAGGAGAAATGTGAAAAGTTACAGAAATAGTGTCAGAAATGATTCCTGCCCCCACATTGCGCCCGGTGGTCTCATTGCCCAGAACACAGAGGGCTACTCTGCCAATGTTGCTGATGTGAAGCCATAGAGACCCCCAGATTCCAGGCCCTGTGTGCAGTTGCTGTTTTTGTGACATCCAGCAATGGAGGGTACCCGTACATTCAGAAAGCGGCGGGGGACGCCCTCGAGTTTGGTGAAATGTTTTATAGTTGGGTCCAGCTCATAAAGCTGCGGGAGTCACTGTATGTGAGAAGAGCCGTCCACAGCCGAGGACACCAGAGATCAAATCAGAGAAGATTATACTGCTACATTGTAACAAACCCTCAGATTTCTGAGCAGGGCCAGTCAAAATAAGAGCTGATGACATCACAAGTGACCCTGTAACTGCTGATGATATCACTGTTGACCCTGCAACTGCTGATGACATCACTTGTGACCCTGAAACTGCTAATGACATCACTGGTGATCCTGTAACTGCTGATGACATCACTGGTGACCCTGTAACTGCTGATGACATCACTGGTGACCCTGTAACTGCTGATGACATCACTGATGACCCTGTAACTGCTGATGACATCACTGGTGACCCTGTAACTGCTGATGACCTCACTGGTGACCCTGTAACTGCTGATGACCCTGTAACTGCTGATCACATCACTGGTGATCCTGTAACTGCTGATGACATCACTGGTGATCCTGTATCTGCTAATGACATCACTGATGACCCCGTAACTGCTGAAGACATCACTGGTGATCCTGTAACTGCTGATGACATCACTGGTGACCCTGTAACTGCTGATGACAACTGGTGACCCTGTATCTGCTAATGACATCACTGATGACCCTGCAACTGCTGATGACATCACTGCTGATCCTGTAACTGCTGATGACATCACTGGTGACACAGTAACTGCTGATGACAACTGGTAACACTGTATCTGCTAATGACATCACTGATGACCCTGCAACTGCTGATGACATCACTGGTGATCCTGTAACTGCTGATGACATCACTGGTGACCCTGTAACTGCTGATGACAACTGGTGACCCTGTATCTGCTAATGACATCACTGATGACCCTGCAACTGCTGATGACATGACTGGTGATCCTGTATCTGTTGATGACATCACTGGTGACCCTGTAACTGCTGATGACAACTGGTGACCCTGTATCTGCTAATGACATCACTTATGACCCTGCAACTGCTGATGACATCACTGGTGATCCTGAAACTGCTGATGACATCACAGGTGACCCTGTAACTGCTGATTACATCACTGATGACCCTGTAACTGCTGATGACATCACTTGTGATCCTGTATCAGCTAATGACATCACTGATGACCCTGTAACTGCTGATGACATCACTGGTGATCCTGTAACTGCTGATGACATCACTGGTGACCCTGTAACTGCTGATGACAACTGGTGACTCTGTATCTGCTAATGACATCACTGATGACCCTGTTACTGCTGATGACATCACTGTTGATCCTGTAACTGTTGATGACATCACAGGTGACCCTGTAAATGCTGATGATATCACTGTTAACCCTGTAACTGCTGATGACATCACTGGTGACCCTGTAACCGCTGATGACATCATTGTTGATCCTGTATCTGTTGATGACATCACTGGTGACCCTGTAACCGCTGATGACATCATTGTTGATCCTGTATCTGTTGATGACATCATGGGTGTTACTCTTGTCTTTTGCTCTATTGTTGGTAAAACATGACTGAAGGATTACAATACCATGAATTAGGCAAAAATCTGAAACCAGACATATAGGACTGTGTGATGGTGTGATATGCTATATGGATGTCATTTTTTGTATATTCCTATTTTTCTATTTCAGTTATTTTCACAGTGTTTTTCTTATTACATTGTAAGTCTATAGTCTCACTGTATCTGTCTCTTGATGACCCCCCTGTAGTGCATTAATCCCTAAGGCCATTTGTTCTCCTCTGGGGGGGCCTGGAAACCGCCCCAACTTGTTTGACTTTCCCTGGACAAGGAAGGGGGTAGAGAGAGAACAGGAGCTTGGCAAGTCAGTTCCGGTGTGGAGAGGATTGTGTAAGACTGCATTTCAGAGAGAAGGACCCATTTTATCCTCTGGTGCTAGAGTTTTGGAATCTCGTTTCCCTGGACATTTTATCCTGTTACTGGACTGTATTCTTATTCTGGAGTATCTTATCCTTTGTGTGGTGGACTGAATATGGACCTTTTCGTATTTTTGCCTGAATAAAGGTCTTGGAATTGTTCACTCTTCACTTGCTCTGTTGATTGTGTGATACCAGAGAAGGGCCCCATGACAGACTGCAGCAGAGTTGTATGCAAAATTGACTATGTGCAAAGTTGCTTCATTTTATATTTTACATAAACTGCAGGAATAAGAAAATAAAAATGTCATAGCACGATTTTTTTTTTATTTTTTTTTATTTTCCAATAATCTATATTAGATTTCTAAAGAACTTCTATGAGGGAAGGGATACAAAAACAAAGGGATAGGAAGGGAGAAAAAAATTTCCCTGTTTAGAAAAATATCTCTGTATGCAGAATTACTGGTCGATTAAATGACAAAAGGCAAAACTCCATCTCACTTGTTTCTTTCAATCTGTTACAGTGATAATAAGAACCAAACATCAATGTACAAAACCCATTTCTGACATTGCCACTAGATATCAGTAATATACACTCACTGGCCACTTTATTAGGTACACCTGTCCAACTGTGTGTTAAGACTTAATTTCTAATCAGCCAATCACATGGCGGCAACTCAGTGCATTTAGGCATGTAGACATGGTCAAGACAATCTCCTGCAGTTCAAACCGAGCATCAGTATGGGGAAGAAAGGTGATTTGAGTGCCTTTGAACGTGGCATGATTGTTGGTGCCAGAAGGGCTGGTCTGAGAATTTCAGAAACTGCTGATCTACTGGGATTTTCACGCACAACCATCTCTAGGGTTTACAGAGAATGGTCCGAAAAAGAAAAAAAATCCAGTGAGCGGCAGTTCTGTGGCCGGAAATGCCTTGTTGATGCCAGAGGTCAGAGGAGAATGGGCAGACTGGTTCGAGCTGAGAGAAAGGCAACAGTGACTCAAATTGCCACCCGTTACAACCAAGGTAGGCAGAAGAGCATCTCTGAACGCACAGTGCGTCGAACTTTGAGGCAGATGGGCTACAGCAGCAGAAGACCACACTGGGTACCACTCCTCTCAGCTAAGAACAGGAAACTGAGGCTACAATTTGCACAAGCTCATCGAAATTGGACAGTAGAAGATTGGAAAAACGTTGCCTGGTCTGATGAGTCTCGATTTCTGCTGCGACATTCGGATGGTAGGGTCAGAATTTGGCGTAAACAACATGAAAGCATGGATCCATCCTGCCTTGTATCAACGGTTCAGGCTGGTGGTGGTGGTGTCATGGTGTGGGGAATTTTTTCTGGGCACTCTTTGGGCCCCTTGGTACCAATTGAGCATCGTTGCAACGCCACAGCCTACCTGAGTATTGTTGCTGACCATGTCCATCCCTTTATGACCACAATGTACCCAACATCTGATGGCTACTTTCAGCAGGATAATGCGCCATGTCATAAAGCTCGAATCATCTCAGATTGGTTTCTTGAACATGACAATGAGTTTACTGTACTCAAATGGCCTCCTCAGTCACCAGATCTCAATCCAATAGAGCATCTTTGGGATGTGGTGGAACGGGAGATTCGCATCAGGGATGTGCAGCCGACAAATCTGCGCCAACTGTGTGATGCCATCATGTCAATATGGTCCAAAATCTCTGAGGAATGCTTCCAGCACCTTGTTGAATCTCTGCCACGAAGAATTGAGGCAGTTCTGAAGGCAAAAGGGGGTCCAACCCCTTACTAGCATGGTGTACCTAATAAAGTGGCCAGTGAGTGTATATGTAGTAATATGGCCGCCCTTCTCCTCAGTGTGATATAGTAATATATATAGTAATATGGCCGCCCTTCTCCTCAGTGTGATATAGTAATATATATAGTAATATGATCGCCCTTCTCCTCAGTGTGATATAGTAATATATATAGTAATATGGCTGCCCTTCTCCTCAGTGTGATATAGTAATATATATATAGTAATATGGCTGCCCTTCTCCTCAGAGTGATATAGTAATATATATATATAGTAATATGGCCGCCCTTCTCCTCAGTGTGATATAATAATATATATAGTAATATGGCCGTCCTTCTCTTCAGTGTGATATAGTAATATATATATAGTAATATGGCCGCCCTTCTCCTCAGAGTGATATAGTAATATATATATATATAGTAATATGGCCGCCCTTCTCCTCAGTGTGATATAATAATATATATAGTAATATGGCCGCCCTTCTCCTCAGTGTGATATAGTAATATATATATAGTAATATGGCTGCCCTTCTCCTCAGAGTGATATAGTAATATATATATATAGTAATATGGCCGCCCTTCTCCTCAGTGTGATATAATAATATATATAGTAATATGGCCGCCCTTCTCCTCAGTGTGATATAGTAATATATATAGTAATATGATCGCCCTTCTCCTCAGTGTGATATAGTAATATATATAGTAATATGGCTGCCCTTCTCCTCAGTGTGATATAGTAATATATATATAGTAATATGGCCGCCCTTCTCCTCAGAGTGATATAGTAATATATATATATAGTAATATGGCCGCCCTTCTCCTCAGTGTGATATAATAATATATATAGTAATATGGCCGTCCTTCTCTTCAGTGTGATATAGTAATATATATATAGTAATATGGCCGCCCTTCTCCTCAGAGTGATATAGTAATATATATATATATAGTAATATGGCCGCCCTTCTCCTCAGTGTGATATAATAATATATATAGTAATATGGCCGCCCTTCTCTTCAGTGTGATATAGTAATATATATATAGTAATATGGCTGCCCTTCTCCTCAGAGTGATATAGTAATATATATATATAGTAATATGGCCGCCCTTCTCCTCAGTGTGATATAATAATATATATAGTAATATGGCCGCCCTTCTCCTCAGTGTGATATAGTAATATATATAGTAATATGATCGCCCTTCTCCTCAGTGTGATATAGTAATATATATAGTAATATGGCTGCCCTTCTCCTCAGTGTGATATAGTAATATATATATAGTAATATGGCCGCCCTTCTCCTCAGAGTGATATAGTAATATATATATATAGTAATATGGCCGCCCTTCTCCTCAGTGTGATATAATAATATATATAGTAATATGGCCGTCCTTCTCTTCAGTGTGATATAGTAATATATATATAGTAATATGGCCGCCCTTCTCCTCAGAGTGATATAGTAATATATATATATATATAGTAATATGGCCGCCCTTCTCCTCAGTGTGATATAATAATATATATAGTAATATGGCCGCCCTTCTCCTCAGTGTGATATAGTAATATATATATAGTAATATGGCCGCCCTTCTCCTCAGAGTGATATAGTAATATATATATATAGTAATATGGCCGCCCTTCTCCTCAGAGTGATATAGTAATATATATATATAGTAATATGGCCGCCCTTCTCCTCAGTGTGATATAATAATATATATAGTAATATGGCCGCCCTTCTCCCCAGTGTGATATAGTAATATATATAGTAATATGGCCGCCCTTCTCCTCAGTGTGATATAATAATATATATAGTAATATGGCCGCCCTTCTCCTCAGAGTGATATAGTAATATATATATATATAGTAATATGGCCGCCCTTCTCCTCAGTGTGATATAATAATATATATAGTAATATGGCCGCCCTTCTCCTCAGAGTGATATAGTAATATATATATATAGTAATATGGCCGCCCTTCTCCTCAGTGTGATATAATAATATATATAGTAATATGGCCGCCCTTCTCCTCAGTGTGATATAGTAATATATATATAGTAATATGGCCGCCCTTCTCCTCAGAGTGAAATAGTAATATATATATATAGTAATATGGCCGCCCTTCTCCTCAGTGTGATATAATAGTATATATAGTAATATGGCCGTCCTTCTCTTCAGTGTGATATAGTAATATATATATAGTAATATGGCCGCCCTTCTCAGTGTGGTATAGTAATATATATAGTAATATGGCCGCCCTTTTCCTCAGTGTAATATAGTAATATATATATATAGTAATATGGACGCCCTTCTCCTCAGAGTGATATAGTAATATATATAGTAATATGGCCGCCCTTCTCTTCAGTGTGATATAGTAATATATATATAGTAATATGGCCGCCCTTCTCAGTGTGGTATAGTAATATATATAGTAATATGGCCGCCCTTTTCCTCAGTGTAATATAGTAATATATATATATATAGTAATATGGACGCCCTTCTCCTCAGAGTGATATAGTAATATATATAGTAATATGGCCGCCCTTCTCCTCAGTGTGATATAGTAATATATATAGTAATATGGCCGCCCTTCTCCTCAGTGTGATATAGTAATATATATATAGTAATATGGCCGTCCTTCTCTTCAGTGTGATATAGTAATATATATATAGTAATATGGCCGCCCTTCTCAGTGTGGTATAGTAATATATATAGTAATATGGCCGCCCTTTTCCTCAGTGTAATATAGTAATATATATATATATAGTAATATGGACGCCCTTCTCCTCAGAGTGATATAGTAATATATATAGTAATATGGCCGCCCTTCTCAGTGTGATATAGTAATATATATAGTAATATGGCCGCCCTTATCCTCAGTGTGATATAGTAATATATATATGGAAATATAAGAGAATTGGGATCCACCAAAAAGATGAAAGTTCACCAGGACCGTGAAGAAGGCACATAGTGCTGAAACATGTAGTCCCTTGCTGGAATGTTACCAATTGATTGGAGTTCCTCATATATTTTTTATATGATTTAATGGATTAATAAAGAAGAAGATTTTATAATTCTGGTGAACTTTCATCTTTTTGCTGGATCCCAATTCTCTTATATTTCTATTTGTTGGGGCATACTCCCTGCCTGGATCCGTGCAGAATATAAGGTGAACACCGACTATTGCATTAAGAGGAACTCCTTTATGGTGAGCTGGCTATATGTTTTTTACATTGTTTGAATACAGTAATATATATATAGTAATATGGTCGCCCTTCTCCTCAGTGTGATATAGTAATATATAAATAGTAATATGGCCGCCCTTCTCCTCAGTGTGATATAGTAATATATATAGTAATATGGCCGCCCTTCTCCTCAGTGTGATATAGTAATATATATATAGTAATATGGCCGCCCTTCTCCTCAGTGTGATATAGTAATATATATATAGTAATATGGCCGCCCTTCTCCTCAGAGTGATATAGTAATATATATATATAGTAATATGGCCGCCCTTCTCCTCAGAGTGATATAGTAATATATATAGTAATATGGCCGCCCTTCTCCTCAGTGTGATATAGTAATATATATAGTAATATGGTCGCCCTTCTCCTCAGTGTGATATAGTAATATATATAGTAATATGGCCGCCCTTCTCCTCAGAGTGATATAGTAATATATATAGTAATATGGCCGCCCTTCTCCTCAGAGTGATATAGTAATATATATATATATATATAGTAATATGGCCGCCCTTCTCCTCAGAGTGATATAGTAATATATATAGTAATATGGCCGCCCTTCTCCTCAGTGTGATATAGTAATATATAGTAATATGGCCGCCCTTCTCCTCAGAGTTATATAGTAATATATATAGTAATATGGCCGCCCTTCTCCTCAGTGTGATATAGTAATATATATAGTAATATGGTCGCCCTTCTCCTCAGTGTGATACAGTAATTTATATAGTAATATGGCCGCCCTTCTCCTCAGTGTGATATAGTAATATATATATAGTAATATGGCCGCCCTTCTCCTCAGTGTGATATAGTAATATATATAGTAATATGGCCGCCCTTCTCCTCAGTGTGATATAGTAATATATATAGTAATATGGCCGCCCTTCTCCTCAGTGTGATATAGTAATATATATATATATAGTAATATGGCCGCCCTTCTCCTCAGTGTGATATAGTAATATATATAGTAATATGGCAGCCCTTTTCCTCAGTGTGATATAGTAATATATATAGTAATATGGCCGCCCTTCTCCTCAGTGTGATATAGTAATATATATAGTAATATGGCCGCCCTTCTCCTCAGTGTGATATAGTAATATATATATAGTAATATGGCCGCCCTTCTCCTCAGTGTGATATAGTAATATATATATAGTAATATGGCCGCCCTTCTCCTCAGAGTGATATAGTAATATATATATATAGTAATATGGCCGCCCTTCTCCTCAGAGTGATATAGTAATATATATAGTAATATGGCCGCCCTTCTCCTCAGTGTGATATAGTAATATATATAGTAATATGGTCGCCCTTCTCCTCAGTGTGATATAGTAATATATATAGTAATATGGCCGCCCTTCTCCTCAGAGTGATATAGTAATATATATAGTAATATGGCCGCCCTTCTCCTCAGAGTGATATAGTAATATATATATATATATATATATAGTAATATGGCCGCCCTTCTCCTCAGTGTGATATAGTAATATATATAGTAATATGGCCGCCCTTCTCCTCAGTGTGATATAGTAATATATATAGTAATATGGCCGCCCTTCTCCTCAGTGTGATATAGTAATATATATATATAGTAATATGGCCGCCCTTCTCCTCAGTGTGATATAGTAATATATATAGTAATATGGCCGCCCTTCTCCTCAGTGTGATATAGTAATATATATATATATATATATAGTAATATGGCCGCCCTTCTCCTCAGAGTGATATAGTAATATATATAGTAATATGGCCGCCCTTCTCCTCAGTGTGATATAGTAATATATATAGTAATATGGCCGCCCTTCTCCTCAGAGTTATATAGTAATATATATAGTAATATGGCCGCCCTTCTCCTCAGTGTGATATAGTAATATATATAGTAATATGGCCGCCCTTCTCCTCAGTGTGATATAGTATTATATATAGTAATATGGCCGCCCTTCTCCTCAGTGTGATATAGTAATATATATAGTAATATGGCCGCCCTTCTCCTCAGAGTGATATAGTAATATATATAGTAATATGGCCGCCCTTCTCCTCAGTGTGATATAGTAATATATATATATAGTAATATGGCCGCCCTTCTCCTCAGTGTGATATAGTAATATATATAGTAATATGGCCGCCCTTCTCCTCAGTGTGATATAGTAATATATATATATAGTAATATGGCCGCCCTTCTCCTCAGAGTGATATAGTAATATATATAGTAATATGGCCGCCCTTCTCCTCAGTGTGATATAGTAATATATATAGTAATATGGCCGCCCTTCTCCTCAGAGTTATTTAGTAATATATATAGTAATATGGCCGCCCTTCTCCTCAGTGTGATATAGTAATATATTTAGTAATATGGCCGCCCTTCTCCTCAGTGTGATATAGTATTATATATAGTAATATGGCCGCCCTTCTCCTCAGTGTGATATAGTATTATATATAGTAATATGGCCGCCCTTCTCCTCAGTGTGATATAGTAATATATATAGTAATATGGCCACCCTTCTCAGTGTGATATAGTAATATATATAGAAATATGACCGCTCATCTCCTCAGTGTGATATAGTAATATATATAGTAATATGGCCGCCCTTCTCAGTGTGATATAGTAATATATATAGAAATATTAAACTTCTATCTTTCACTTCCTACTTCGGCCTCACTCAATGGTCTTCTACATCCACCCATAAAGATGGCCACACACTGGACCTCATCTTCACCCGCCTCTGCTCCCTATCTAACCTCTCTAACTCACCTCTTCCTCTCTCCGACCACAACCTTCTCACATTCTCTTCCCTCTCCACTCCATGTCTACAATCCCCACCCCACAAACTTTCACACCCTCGCAGGAATCTTAAACACCTTGACCTACACTCATTCTCTGAATCCCTCCTCCCTCTCACAGATATAAGTTCCTTACACAATGCAGATGACGCTGCTGCTCTATATAACACCACAATAGCTGTAGCTTTGG
Source organism: Dendrobates tinctorius (assembly GCF_039654945.1). Classification (NCBI taxonomy): domain Eukaryota; kingdom Metazoa; phylum Chordata; class Amphibia; order Anura; family Dendrobatidae; genus Dendrobates; species Dendrobates tinctorius. The sequence continues at coordinate 3,422,085 of NW_027362007.1, read as the reverse complement.
AATCCGCTGCCCCACTTACACATACCAAAACTCGCAAAATCAACAGACAGCCCTGGCACACCAGCCTGACCAAAGAGCTGAGGCGAGCTTCCAGGGCTGCTGAGCGCAGATGGAAAAGATCCCACTCCAACGAGCACTTTATCGCATTCAAACAGTCCCTCACTACTTTCAAGACCACACTCGCCACAGCTAAACAAACCTACTTCTCATCTCTCATATCCTCCCTGTCTCACAACCCTAAACAGTTATTCAACACCTTCAATTCTCTCCTCCGTCCCCCAGCACCTCCTCCCTCCCCACTCATCTCAGCTGAAGACTTTGCCTCATTTTTCAAGCAGAAAATTGATAACATCAGGGACAGTTTTGGTCAACAACCCCCAGAGCCCTTCCTCCTGACTTCCCAGCCCTCCACCTTCAAAACCAACTTCTCCACCATTACAGAAGATCGACTCTCCACTCTACTCTCAAGATCACATCTCACCACCTGTGCACTCGACCCGATCCCATCCCACTTCATACCAAACCTCACCACAGTCTTCATCACAACCCTAACCCATCTCTTCAACCTATCACTAACAACTGGTGTTTTCCCCTCAAGCTTTAAACATGCCTCCATCACACCTATCCTCAAAAAGCCCTCTCTTGACCCATCCTCTGTATCTAGCTATCGCCCTATATCACTTCTCCCCTACGCCTCCAAGCTACTGGAACAACACGTCTACCTTGAACTGTCCTCCCATCTCTCTTCTTGCTCCCTCTTCGACCGCTTACAATCTGGCTTCCGGTCACACCACTCCACTGAAACTGCCCTTACTAAGGTCACCAATGACCTCTTAACCGCCAAGAGCAAGCGACACTACTCTGTCCTCCTCCTCCTGGACCTGTCGGCTGCCTTTGACACAGTGGACCATTCCCTATTATTACAGACCCTCTCATCCCTCGGCATCACAGACTTGGCCCTATCCTGGATCTCATCATACCTAACAGACCGGACATTCAGCGTCTCCCACTCACACACCACCTCCTCACCTCGCCCCCTATCTGTCGGAGTCCCACAAGGTTCAGTCCTTGGGCCCCTGCTGTTCTCTATTTACACCTTTGGCCTGGGACAGCTCATAGAATCTCATGGCTTTCAGTATCATCTTTACGCTGATGACACACAGATCAACATCTCTGGACCAGATATCACCTCCCTACTAAACAGAATCCCTCAATGTCTGTCCACTATTTCATCCTTCTTCTCCGCTAGATTTCTGAAACTCAACATGGACAAAACAGAATTCATCATCTTTCCCCCATCTCACGTGACCCCCCCTACGAACCTATCCATTACAGTAAATGGCTGCCCACTCTCCCCAGTCCCACAAGCTCGCTGCCTCGGGGTAATCCTTGACGCTGATCTCTCCTTTAAACCACATATCCAAGCCCTTTCTACTTCCTGCCGACTTCAACTCAAAAATATTTCACGAATCCGTTCATTCCTCACCCAAGAATCTGCAAAAACCCTAGTCCATGCCCTCATCATCTCTCGCCTTGACTACTGCAACCTCATGCTCTGTGGCCTCCCCTCAAACACTCTCGCACCCCTCCAATCTATTCTAAACTCTGCTGCCCGACTAATCCACCTGTCCCCCCGCTATTCCCCAGCTTCTCCCCTCTGTCAATCCCTTCACTGGCTCCCAATTGCCCAGAGACTCCATTACAAAACCCTAACCATGACATACAAAGCCATCCACAACCTGTCTCCTCCTTACATCTGTGACCTCGTCTCCCGGTACTTTCCCGCACGCAACCTCCGATCCTCACAAGATCTCCTTCTCTACTCCCCTCTTATCTCCTCTTCCCACAATCGCATACAAGATTTCTCTCGCGCATCACCCCTACTCTGGAACTCTCTACCACAACATATCAGACTCTCACCTACCATCGAAACCTTCAAAAAGAGCCTGAAGACCTACCTCTTCCGACAAGCCTACAACCTGCAGTAACCACAGATCGACCAAACCGCTGCACGACCAGTTCTACCCTCGCCTACTGTATTACCACCCATCCCTTGAAGATTGTGAGCCCTCGCGGGCAGTGTCCTCTCTCCTCCTGTACCAGTTATGACTTGTATTGTTTAAGATTATTGTACTTGTTTTATGTATACTCCTCCTTACATGTAAAGCGCCATGGAATAAATGGCGCTATAACAATAAATAATAATAATAATAATAAATATGACCGCTCGTCTCCTCAGTGTGATATATAATATATATATATAGTAATATGGCCGCCCTTCTCCTCAGTGTGATATAGTAATATATATAGTAATATGGCCGCTCTTCTCCTCAGTGTGATACAGTAGTATATATAGTAATATGGCCACCCTTCTCCTCAGTGTGATATAGTAATATAAATAGTAATATGGCTGCCCTTCTCCTCAGTGTGATATAGTAATATATATAGTAATATGGTCGCCCTTCTACTCAGTGTGATATAGTAATTTATATAGTAATATGGCCACCCTTCTCCTCAGTGTGATATAGTAATATATATAGTAATATGGCCGCCCTTCTCCTCAGAGTGATATAGTAATATATATATATAGTAATATGGCCGCCCTTCTCCTCAGAGTGATATAGTAATATGGCCGCCCTTCTCCTCAGTGTGATATAGTAATATATATAGTAATATGGCCGCCCTTCTCCTCAGAGTGATAAAGTAATATATATATAGTAATATGGCCGCCCTTCTCCTCAGTGTAATATAGTAATATATATATATAGTAATATGGCCGCCCTTCTCCTCAGAGTGATATAGTAATATATATAGTAATATGGCCGCCCTTCTCAGTGTGATATAGTAATATATATAGAAATATGACCACTCGTCTCCTCAGTGTGATATAGTAATATATATAGTAATATGGCCGCCCTTCTCTGTGTGATATAGTAATATATATAGAAATATGACCGCTCGTCTCCTCAGTGTGATATAGTAATATATATATAGTAATATGGCCGCCCTTCTCCTCAGTGTGATATAGTAGTATATATAGTGATATGGTCGCCCTTCTTCTCAGTGTGGTATAGTAATATATATAGTAATATGGCCGCCCTTCTCCTCAGTGTGATATAGTAATATATATAGTAATATGGTCGCCCTTCTTCTCAGTGTGATATAGTAATTTATATAGTAATATGGCCACCCTTCTCCTCAGTGTGATATAGTAATATATATAGTAATATGGCCGCCCTTCTCCTCAGTGTGATATAGTAATATATATAGTAATATGGCCGCCCTTCTCCTCAGTGTGATATAGTAATATATATAGTAATATGGCCACCCTTCTCCTCAGTGTGATATAGTAATATATATAGTAATACGGCCGCCCTTCTCCTCAGTGTGATATAGTAATATATATAGTAATATGGCCGCTCTTCTCCTCAGTGTGATATAGTAATATATATAGTAATATGGCCACCCTTCTCCTCAGTGTGATATAGTAATATATATAGTAATATGGCCGCCCTTCTCCTCAGTGTGATATAGTAATATATATAGTAATATGGCCGCTCTTCTCCTCAGTGTGATATAGTAATATATATAGTAATATGGCCACCCTTCTCCTCAGTGTGATATAGTAATATATATAGTAATATGGTCACCCTTCTCCTCAGTGTGATATAGTAATATATATAGTAAAATGGCCGCTCTTCTCCTCAGTGTGATATAGTAATATATATAGTAATATGGCCACCCTTCTCCTCAGTGTGATATAGTAATATATATAGTAATATGGCCACCCTTCTCCTCAGTGTGATATAGTAATATATATAGTAATATGGCCGCTCTTCTCCTCAGTGTGATATAGTAATATATATAGTAATATGGCCGCCCTTCTCCTCAGTGTGATATAGTAATATATATAGTAATATGGCCCCTCTTCTCCTCAGTGTGATATAGTAATATATATAGTAATATGGCCGCCCTTCTCCTCAGTGTGATATAGTAATATATATAGTAATATGGCTGCCCTTCTCCTCAGTGTGATATAGTAATATATATATAGTAATATGGCCGCCCTTCTCCTCAGTGTGATATAGTAATATATATAGTAATATGGCCGCCCTTCTCCTCAGTGTGATATAGTAATATATATAGTAATATGGCTGCCCTTCTCCTCAGTGTGATATAGTAATATATATAGTAATATGGCCACCCTTCTCCTCAGTGTGATATAGTAATATATATAGTAATATGGCCGCCCTTCTCCTCAGTGTGATATAGTAATATATATAGTAATATGGCCGCCCTTCTCCTCAGTGTGATATAGTAATATATATAGTAATATGGCCGCCCTTCTCCTCAGTGTGATATAGTAATATATATAAAGCTCAAAGTGTGTATGTGTGTGGGTATGTGTGTGTGTATATGTTTGTTTGTATGTCCGGGATAGGCATCCGCACCGTCGCAGCTACAGCCACAAAATTTGGCACAGTCACACGTCTGGACCCTGAGAGCGTCCTAAGCTATGTTGTGAGGCGAAATTTTAACCCCGCGCGTTCCAATTCAAACAATTTTGCCCCTATCTACATACTGGGGGAAAAAGTGTGTGCGCGTCAAGCCCCGCCCCTCATTGTGATGTCACAATGCCCCTATTTGCATACTGGGGAAGCAGTGTGTGCGTATCAAGCCCCGCCCCTCATTATGATGTCACAATGGTTGCCATGGCGACGCTGATGTCATCAAAGGTTGCAAGCCCTGCTGACGCTCATTATGATATCATAATGGTTGACTATGGATTGGAGGATGTGTGATGAGTAGTGTTGAGCATTCCGATACCGCAAGTATCGGGTATCGGCCGAAACTTGCTGTATCGGAATTCCGATACCGACTTCCGATATTTTTTCAATATCGGAATTCGGCATCGGAATCGGAAGTTCAGTTGATTGACGGCCTGACGTCATCATGATGCGCGGTGTGTGCGCATCATGATGCGCCGTCATTTCGGGCCTTCCGGGGGTCTCTGCCGGCCTGCCGGGGGGCTGTGCCGGCCTGCCGGGGGGCTGTGTGGACTGCCCGGGGTCTGTACCGGCCTGCCGGGGGGCTGTGCCGGCCTGCCGGTGGTCTGTGCACCCTGTGGGGGTCTGTACCGGCCTGCCGGGGGGCTGTGCCGGCCTGCCGGGGGGCTATGCTGATGTCCGGGGGTCTGTGCAAGCATCGTCCGATGGGACTACAAGTCCCATCGGGCGATGCCTGCTACCATGACAGTGATTGACACATTAGCCAATGATGGGACAGTAGTAGTCCCATCATCCGGCTAATGTGTTAAATGTTAAAAAAAAAAAAAAAATACTACATACATACTACATGCATGCTACATACATACTACATGCTACATACATACTACATATATACTACATACATACTACATACATGCTACATACATACTACATGCATGCTACATACATACTACATGCTACATACATACTACATGCATGCTACATACATACTACATATATACTACATACATACTACATACATGCTACATACATACTGCATGCTACATACATACTACATACATACTACATGCATGCTACATACATACTACATATATACTACATGCATGCTACATACATACTACATGCTACATACATACTACATATATACTACATACATACTGCATGCTACATACATACTACATACATACTACATACATACTACATGCATGCTACATACATACTACATGCATGCTACATACATACTACATGCATGCTACATGCATGCTACATACATACTACATGCTACATACATACCACATACATACTACATACATACTACATACTACATATATACTACATGCATGCTACATACATACTACATGCTACATACATACCACATACATACTACATACATACTACATACATACTACATGCTACATACATACTACATATATACTACATGCATGCTACATACATACTACATGCTACATACATACCACATACATACTACATACATGCTACATATATACTACATGCATGCTACATACATACTACATATATACTACATGCATGCTACATACATACTACATGCTACATGCATGCTACATACATACTACATACATACTACATGCTACATACATACCACATATATACTACATACATACAATACATTCATACAATACATACATAGACATACAGTACATATAACATAGAGTAACATACTTACCAATACTTGTCACATTGTTCCCCGAAGCCATTGTCTTTTCCGGAATAAATATTAACATAACAAACCACAAAAATACTCACCCACGATCCGAAGCAGTCCACGAGTGTGTCCCACGACGATCTTGGGTAGAGAACTGCAGCATCAGATGATGCTGCCGTTCTCTACGGGCTGCAGGAATCCAATGACGGAAGGTAGGTATTTCCCACACAGCAATGGCATAAAGTGAGACTAGGGACTTTTTTTTTTTTTAAGTGGCGGAGGAATACAGTGCGGAAGGATACCTACCTTCCGTCATTGGATTCCTGCAGCCCGTAGAGAACGGCAGCAACAGCTGATGCTGCAGTTCTCTACCCGAGATCGTCGTGGGACACACTCGTGGACTGCTTCGGATCGTGGTTTGTGGTTTGTTATGTTAATATTTATTCCGGAAAAGACAATGGCTTCGGGGAACAATGTGACAAGTATTGGTAAGTATGTTACTCTATGTTATATGTACTGTATGTCTATGTATGTATTGTATGAATGTATTGTATGTATGTAGTATATATGTGGTATGTATGTAGCATGTAGTATGTATGTAGTATGTATGTAGCATGCATGTAGCATGCAGTATGTATGTAGCATGCATGTAGTATATATGTAGTATGTATGTGGTATGTATGTAGCATGTAGTATATATGTAGTATGTATGTGGTATGTATGTAGCATGTAGTATGTATGTAGCATGCATGTAGTATATATGTAGTATGTATGTGGTATGTATGTAGCATGTAGTATATATGTAGTATGTATGTGGTATGTATGTAGCATGTAGTATGTATGTAGCATGCATGTAGTATGTATGTAGCATGCATGTAGTATGTATGTAGCATGTAGTATGTAGCATGCATGTAGTATATATGTAGTATGTATGTAGCATGTAGTATGTATGTAGCATGCATGTAGTATATATGTAGTATGTATGTAGTATATATGTAGTATGTATGTAGCATGTAGTATGTATGTAGCATGCATGTAGTATGTATGTAGTATGTATGTAGTATATATGTAGTATGTATGTAGCATGTAGTATGTATGTAGTATGTATGTAGCATGCATGTAGTATATATGTAGTATGTATGTAGCATGTAGTATGTAGCATGCATGTAGTATATATGTAGTATGTAGCATGTAGTATGTATGTAGCATGCATGTAGTATATATGTGTTATGTATGTAGCATGTAGCATGCATGTAGCATGCATGTAGTATGTATGTAGTATATATGTGGTATGTATGTAGCATGCAGTATGTATGTAGCATGCATGTAGTATATATGTAGTATGTATGTTGCATGTAGTATTTATGTAGTATGAATGTAGCATGTATGTAGTATGTAGTATGAATGTAGCACGTATGTAGTATGCATGTTGTATGTATGTAGCATGTAATTTTTTTTTTTTTTTTTTTTTTACATTTAACACATTAGCCGGATGATGGGACTACTACTGTCCCATCATTGGCTAATGTGTCAATCACTGTCATGGTAGCAGGCATCGCCCGATGGGACTTGTAGTCCCATCGGACGATGCCTGCACAGACCCCCGGAGCCTGCACAGACCACCGGCAGGCCGGCACAGCCCCCCGGCAGGCCGGCACAGCCCCCCGGAGCCTGCACAGCCCCCCGGCAGGCCGGCACAGCCCCCCGGCAGGCCGGCACAGCCCCCCGGAGCCTGCACAGACCACCGGCAGGCCGGCACAGACCACCGGAGCCTGCACAGACCCCCTGGCAGGCCGGCACAGCCCCCCGAAAGGCCCGTACAGACCCCAGAGAGGCTGTACAAGGGCAGGAAAGGTTTTTTCTTATTCCGATACCGGAAGTCCCATAGACTTGAATGGGACTTCCGGTATCGGAATCGGCGATACCGATACTTTTTTTAAAGATCGGCCGATACCATCCGATACGATACTTTGAAGTATCGGACGGTATCGCTCAACTCTAGTGATGAGTATATGGGCACCGGACTATGGGATGGAGGATATGTATGACAAGTATATGGGCACGGGACTATGGGATGGAGGATATGTATGATGGGTATATGGGCACGGGACTATGGGATGGCGGATATGTATATGGGCATGGGACTGTGGGATGGAGGATGTGTGATGGGTATATGGGCACTGGACTATGGGATGGAGAATATGTATGATGGGTATATGGGCACGGGACTATGGGATGGCGGATATGTATATGGGCACGGGCCTATGGGATGGAGGATGTGTGATGGGTATATGGGCACTGGACTATGGGATGGAGCATATGTATGACGGGTATATGGGCACGGGACTATGGGATGGCGGATATGTATATGGGCACTGGACTATGGGATGGAGGATATGTATGACGGGTATATGGGCACGGGACTATGGGATGGAGGTTATGTATGATGGGTATATGGGCACGGGACTATGGGATGGAGGTTATGTATGATGGGTATATGGGCACTGGACTATGGGATGGAGGATATGTGTGATGGGTATATGGGCACGGGACTATGAGATGGTGGATATGTATGATGGGTATATGGGCACGGGACTATGGGATGGAGGATATGTATGACAAGTATATGGGCACGGGACTATGAGATGAAGGATGTGTGATGGGTATATGGGCACTCGACTATGGGATGGCAAATATGTATGATGGGTATATGAGCATGGGACTATGGGATGGAGAATATGTATGATGGGTATATGGGCATAGGACTATGGGATGGAGAATATGTATGATGGGTATATGGGCATGGGACTATGGGATGGAGGACGTGTGATGGGTATATGGGCACTCGACTATGGGATGGAGGATATGTATGATGGGTATATGGGCACGGGCCTATGGGATCGTGGATATGTATGATGGGTATATGGGCACGGGACTATGGGATGGAGGATAGTTATAATTTTCTATAACTAACCACAGTTAGCTACTATGTCCGGGCAGCGCCGGGCTCTTCAGCTAGTAGTAATATATATAGTAATATGGTTGCCCTTCTCCTCAGAGTGATATAGTAATACAGTCATATGTAAAAGTTTGGGCACCCCTATTAATGTTAACCTTTTTTCTTTATAACAATTTTGGTTTTTGCAACAGCTATTTCAGTTTCATATATCTAATAACTGATGGACTCAGTTATATTTCTGGATTCAAATGAGGTTTATTGTACTAACAGAAAATGTGCAATCTGCATTTAAACAAAATTTGACCAGTGCAAAAGTATTGGCACCCTTATCATTTTCTTGATTTGAACACTCCTAACTACTTTTTACTGACTTCCTGAAGCACTAAATTGGTTTTGTAACCTCATTGAGCTTTGATCTTCATAGCCAGGTGTATCAAATCATGAGAAAAGGTATTTAAAGTGGCCAATTGCAAGTAGTTCTCCTATTTGATTCTCCTATGAAGAGTGGCATCATGGGCTCCTCAAAACAACTCTCAAATGATCTGAAAACAAAGATTATTCAACATAGCTTTTCAGGGGAAGGATACAAAAAGTTGTCTCAGAGATTTAACCTGTCAGTTTCCACTGTGAGGAACTTAGTAAGAACATGGAAGAACACAGGTACAGTTCTTGTTAAGCCCAGAAGTGGCAGGCCAAGAAAAATATCAGAAAGGCAGAGAAGAAGAATGGTGAGAACAGTCAAGGACAATCCACAGACCACCTCCAAAGACCTGCAGCATCATCTTGCTGCATATGGTGTCACTGTGCATCGGTCAACAATACAGCGCATGCATAACGCCTTTTTGTATGACCAAACAACTCAATCTTTGTTTCATCAGTCCACAGGACCTTCTTCCAAAATGTAACTGGCTTGTCCAAATGTGCTTTTGCATACCTCAGGCGACTCTGTTTGTGGCGTGCTTGCAGAAACGGCTTCTTTCGCATCACTCTCCCATACAGCTTCTCCTTGTGCAAAGTGCGCTGTATTGTTGACCGATGCACAGTGACACCATATGCAGCAAGATGATGCTGCAGGTCTTTGGAGGTGGTCTGTGGATTGTCCTTGACTGTTCTCACCATTCTTCTTCTCTGCCTTTCTGATATTTTTCTTGGCCTGCCACTTCTGGGCTTAACAAGAACTGTACCTGTGTTCTTCCATGTCCTTACTATGTTCCTCACAGTGGAAACTGACAGGTTAAATCTCTGAGACAACTTTTTGTATCCTTCCCCTGAAAAGCTATGTTGAATAATCTTTGTTTTCACATCATTTGAGAGTTGTTTTGAGGAGCCCATGATGCCACTCTTCATAGGAGAATCAAATAGGAGAACTACTTGCAAGTGGCCACTTTAAATACCTTTTCTCATGATTTGATACACCTGGCTATGAAGATCAAAGCTCAATGAGGTTACAAAACCAATTTAGTGCTTCAGGAAGTCAGTAAAAAGTAGTTAGGAGTGTTCAAATCAAGAAAATGATAAGGGTGCCCATACTTTTGCACCGGTGAAATTTTGTTTAAATGCAGATTGCACATTTTCTGTTAGTACAATAAACCTCATTTGAATTCCAGAAATATAACTGAGTCCATCAGTTATTAGATATATGAAACTGAAATACCTGTTGCAAAAACCAAAATTGTTATAAAGAAAAAAGGTTAACATTAATAGGGGTGCCCAAACTTTTACATATGACTGTATATAAAGTAATATGGCCGCCCTTCTCCTCAGTGTGATATAGTAATATATATATATATATATATAGTAATATGGCCGCCCTTATCCTCAGAGTGATATAGTAATATATATAGTAATATGGTCGCCCTTCTCCTCAGTGTGATATAGTAATATATATAGTAATATGGTCGCCCTTCTCCTCAGTGTGATATAGTAATATATATAGTAATATGGCCGCCCTTCTCCTCAGTGTGATATAGTAATATATATAGTAATATGGCCGCCCTTCTCCTCAGAGTCATATAGTAATATATATAGTAATATAGCCTCCCTTCTCCTCAGTGTGATATAGTAATATATATAGTAATATGGCCGCCCTTCTCCTCAGTGTGATATAGTAATATATATAGTAATATGGCTGCCCTTCTCCTCAGTGTGATTTAGTAATATATATAGTAATATGGCCGCCCTTATCCTCAGAGTGATATAGTAATATATATAGTAATATGGCCGCCCTTCTCCTCAGTGTGATATAGTAATATATATAGTAATATGGTCGCCCTTCTCCTCAGTGTGATATAGTAATATATATAGTAATATGGCCGCCCTTCTCCTCAGTGTGATATAGTAATATATATAGTAATATGGCTGCCCTTCTCCTCAGTGTGATATAGTAATATATATAGTAATATGGCCGCCCTTCTCCTCAGTGTGATATAGTAATATATATAGTAATATGGCCGCCCTTCTCCTCAGTGTGATATAGTAATATATATAGTAATATGGCCGCCCTTCTCCTCACTGTGATATAGTAATATATATAGTAATATGGCCGCCCTTCTCCTCAGTGTGATATAGTAATATATATAGTAATATGGCCGCCCTTCTCCTCAGTGTGATATAGTAATATATATAGTAATATGGCCGCCCTTCTCCTCACTGTGATATAGTAATATATATAGTAATATGGCCGCCCTTCTCCTCAGTGTGATATAGTAATATATATAGTAATATGGCCGCCCTTCTCCTCAGTGTGATATAGTAATATATATAGTAATAAGGCTGCCCTTCTCCTCAGTGTGATTTAGTAATATATATAGTAATATGGCCGCCCTTCTCCTCAGTGTGATATAGTAATATATATAGTAATATGGCCGCCCTTCTCTGTGTGATATAGTAATATATATAGAAATATGACCGCTCGTCTCCTCAGTGTGATATAGTAATATATATATAGTAATATGGCCGCCCTTCTCCTCAGTGTGATATAGTAGTATATATAGTGATATGGTCGCCCTTCTTCTCAGTGTGGTATAGTAATATATATAGTAATATGGCCGCCCTTCTCCTCAGTGTGATATAGTAATATATATAGTAATATGGTCGCCCTTCTTCTCAGTGTGATATAGTAATTTATATAGTAATATGGCCACCCTTCTCCTCAGTGTGATATAGTAATATATATAGTAATATGGCCGCCCTTCTCCTCAGTGTGATATAGTAATATATATAGTAATATGGCCGCCCTTCTCCTCAGTGTGATATAGTAATATATATAGTAATATGGCCACCCTTCTCCTCAGTGTGATATAGTAATATATATAGTAATACGGCCGCCCTTCTCCTCAGTGTGATATAGTAATATATATAGTAATATGGCCGCTCTTCTCCTCAGTGTGATATAGTAATATATATAGTAATATGGCCACCCTTCTCCTCAGTGTGATATAGTAATATATATAGTAATATGGCCGCCCTTCTCCTCAGTGTGATATAGTAATATATATAGTAATATGGCCGCTCTTCTCCTCAGTGTGATATAGTAATATATATAGTAATATGGCCACCCTTCTCCTCAGTGTGATATAGTAATATATATAGTAATATGGTCACCCTTCTCCTCAGTGTGATATAGTAATATATATAGTAAAATGGCCGCTCTTCTCCTCAGTGTGATATAGTAATATATATAGTAATATGGCCACCCTTCTCCTCAGTGTGATATAGTAATATATATAGTAATATGGCCACCCTTCTCCTCAGTGTGATATAGTAATATATATAGTAATATGGCCGCTCTTCTCCTCAGTGTGATATAGTAATATATATAGTAATATGGCCGCCCTTCTCCTCAGTGTGATATAGTAATATATATAGTAATATGGCCGCTCTTCTCCTCAGTGTGATATAGTAATATATATAGTAATATGGCCGCCCTTCTCCTCAGTGTGATATAGTAATATATATAGTAATATGGCTGCCCTTCTCCTCAGTGTGATATAGTAATATATATATAGTAATATGGCCGCCCTTCTCCTCAGTGTGATATAGTAATATATATAGTAATATGGCCGCCCTTCTCCTCAGTGTGATATAGTAATATATATAGTAATATGGCTGCCCTTCTCCTCAGTGTGATATAGTAATATATATAGTAATATGGCCACCCTTCTCCTCAGTGTGATATAGTAATATATATAGTAATATGGCCGCCCTTCTCCTCAGTGTGATATAGTAATATATATAGTAATATGGCCGCCCTTCTCCTCAGTGTGATATAGTAATATATATAGTAATATGGCCGCCCTTCTCCTCAGTGTGATATAGTAATATATATAAAGCTCAAAGTGTGTATGTGTGTGGGTATGTGTGTGTGTATATGTTTGTTTGTATGTCCGGGATAGGCATCCGCACCGTCGCAGCTACAGCCACAAAATTTGGCACAGTCACACGTCTGGACCCTGAGAGCGTCCTAAGCTATGTTGTGAGGCGAAATTTTAACCCCGCGCGTTCCAATTCAAACAATTTTGCCCCTATCTACATACTGGGGGAAAAAGTGTGTGCGCGTCAAGCCCCGCCCCTCATTGTGATGTCACAATGCCCCTATTTGCATACTGGGGAAGCAGTGTGTGCGTATCAAGCCCCGCCCCTCATTATGATGTCACAATGGTTGCCATGGCGACGCTGATGTCATCAAAGGTTGCAAGCCCTGCTGACGCTCATTATGATATCATAATGGTTGACTATGGATTGGAGGATGTGTGATGAGTAGTGTTGAGCATTCCGATACCGCAAGTATCGGGTATCGGCCGAAACTTGCTGTATCGGAATTCCGATACCGACTTCCGATATTTTTTCAATATCGGAATTCGGCATCGGAATCGGAAGTTCAGTTGATTGACGGCCTGACGTCATCATGATGCGCGGTGTGTGCGCATCATGATGCGCCGTCATTTCGGGCCTTCCGGGGGTCTCTGCCGGCCTGCCGGGGGGCTGTGCCGGCCTGCCGGGGGGCTGTGTGGACTGCCCGGGGTCTGTACCGGCCTGCCGGGGGGCTGTGCCGGCCTGCCGGTGGTCTGTGCACCCTGTGGGGGTCTGTACCGGCCTGCCGGGGGGCTGTGCCGGCCTGCCGGGGGGCTATGCTGATGTCCGGGGGTCTGTGCAAGCATCGTCCGATGGGACTACAAGTCCCATCGGGCGATGCCTGCTACCATGACAGTGATTGACACATTAGCCAATGATGGGACAGTAGTAGTCCCATCATCCGGCTAATGTGTTAAATGTTAAAAAAAAAAAAAAAATACTACATACATACTACATGCATGCTACATACATACTACATGCTACATACATACTACATATATACTACATACATACTACATACATGCTACATACATACTACATGCATGCTACATACATACTACATGCTACATACATACTACATGCATGCTACATACATACTACATATATACTACATACATACTACATACATGCTACATACATACTGCATGCTACATACATACTACATACATACTACATGCATGCTACATACATACTACATATATACTACATGCATGCTACATACATACTACATGCTACATACATACTACATATATACTACATACATACTGCATGCTACATACATACTACATACATACTACATACATACTACATGCATGCTACATACATACTACATGCATGCTACATACATACTACATGCATGCTACATGCATGCTACATACATACTACATGCTACATACATACCACATACATACTACATACATACTACATACTACATATATACTACATGCATGCTACATACATACTACATGCTACATACATACCACATACATACTACATACATACTACATACATACTACATGCTACATACATACTACATATATACTACATGCATGCTACATACATACTACATGCTACATACATACCACATACATACTACATACATGCTACATATATACTACATGCATGCTACATACATACTACATATATACTACATGCATGCTACATACATACTACATGCTACATGCATGCTACATACATACTACATACATACTACATGCTACATACATACCACATATATACTACATACATACAATACATTCATACAATACATACATAGACATACAGTACATATAACATAGAGTAACATACTTACCAATACTTGTCACATTGTTCCCCGAAGCCATTGTCTTTTCCGGAATAAATATTAACATAACAAACCACAAAAATACTCACCCACGATCCGAAGCAGTCCACGAGTGTGTCCCACGACGATCTTGGGTAGAGAACTGCAGCATCAGATGATGCTGCCGTTCTCTACGGGCTGCAGGAATCCAATGACGGAAGGTAGGTATTTCCCACACAGCAATGGCATAAAGTGAGACTAGGGACTTTTTTTTTTTTAAGTGGCGGAGGAATACAGTGCGGAAGGATACCTACCTTCCGTCATTGGATTCCTGCAGCCCGTAGAGAACGGCAGCAACAGCTGATGCTGCAGTTCTCTACCCAAGATCGTCGTGGGACACACTCGTGGACTGCTTCGGATCGTGGTTTGTGGTTTGTTATGTTAATATTTATTCCGGAAAAGACAATGGCTTCGGGGAACAATGTGACAAGTATTGGTAAGTATGTTACTCTATGTTATATGTACTGTATGTCTATGTATGTATTGTATGAATGTATTGTATGTATGTAGTATATATGTGGTATGTATGTAGCATGTAGTATGTATGTAGTATGTATGTAGCATGCATGTAGCATGCAGTATGTATGTAGCATGCATGTAGTATATATGTAGTATGTATGTGGTATGTATGTAGCATGTAGTATATATGTAGTATGTATGTGGTATGTATGTAGCATGTAGTATGTATGTAGCATGCATGTAGTATATATGTAGTATGTATGTGGTATGTATGTAGCATGTAGTATATATGTAGTATGTATGTGGTATGTATGTAGCATGTAGTATGTATGTAGCATGCATGTAGTATGTATGTAGCATGCATGTAGTATGTATGTAGCATGTAGTATGTAGCATGCATGTAGTATATATGTAGTATGTATATAGCATGTAGTATGTATGTAGCATGCATGTAGTATATATGTAGTATGTATGTAGTATATATGTAGTATGTATGTAGCATGTAGTATGTATGTAGCATGCATGTAGTATGTATGTAGTATGTATGTAGTATATATGTAGTATGTATGTAGCATGTAGTATGTATGTAGTATGTATGTAGCATGCATGTAGTATATATGTAGTATGTATGTAGCATGTAGTATGTAGCATGCATGTAGTATATATGTAGTATGTAGCATGTAGTATGTATGTAGCATGCATGTAGTATATATGTGTTATGTATGTAGCATGTAGCATGCATGTAGCATGCATGTAGTATGTATGTAGTATATATGTGGTATGTATGTAGCATGCAGTATGTATGTAGCATGCATGTAGTATATATGTAGTATGTATGTTGCATGTAGTATTTATGTAGTATGAATGTAGCATGTATGTAGTATGTAGTATGAATGTAGCACGTATGTAGTATGCATGTTGTATGTATGTAGCATGTAATTTTTTTTTTTTTTTTTTTTTTTACATTTAACACATTAGCCGGATGATGGGACTACTACTGTCCCATCATTGGCTAATGTGTCAATCACTGTCATGGTAGCAGGCATCGCCCGATGGGACTTGTAGTCCCATCGGACGATGCCTGCACAGACCCCCGGAGCCTGCACAGACCACCGGCAGGCCGGCACAGCCCCCCGGCAGGCCGGCACAGCCCCCCGGCAGGCCGGCACAGCCCCCCGGAGCCTGCACAGCCCCCCGGCAGGCCGGCACAGCCCCCCGGCAGGCCGGCACAGCCCCCCGGAGCCTGCACAGACCACCGGCAGGCCGGCACAGACCACCGGAGCCTGCACAGACCCCCTGGCAGGCCGGCACAGCCCCCCGAAAGGCCCGTACAGACCCCAGAGAGGCTGTACAAGGGCAGGAAAGGTTTTTTCTTATTCCGATACCGGAAGTCCCATAGACTTGAATGGGACTTCCGGTATCGGAATCGGCGATACCGATACTTTTTTTAAAGATCGGCCGATACCATCCGATACGATACTTTGAAGTATCGGACGGTATCGCTCAACTCTAGTGATGAGTATATGGGCACCGGACTATGGGATGGAGGATATGTATGACAAGTATATGGGCACGGGACTATGGGATGGAGGATATGTATGATGGGTATATGGGCACGGGACTATGGGATGGCGGATATGTATATGGGCATGGGACTGTGGGATGGAGGATGTGTGATGGGTATATGGGCACTGGACTATGGGATGGAGAATATGTATGATGGGTATATGGGCACGGGACTATGGGATGGCGGATATGTATATGGGCACGGGCCTATGGGATGGAGGATGTGTGATGGGTATATGGGCACTGGACTATGGGATGGAGCATATGTATGACGGGTATATGGGCACGGGACTATGGGATGGCGGATATGTATATGGGCACTGGACTATGGGATGGAGGATATGTATGACGGGTATATGGGCACGGGACTATGGGATGGAGGTTATGTATGATGGGTATATGGGCACGGGACTATGGGATGGAGGTTATGTATGATGGGTATATGGGCACTGGACTATGGGATGGAGGATATGTGTGATGGGTATATGGGCACGGGACTATGAGATGGTGGATATGTATGATGGGTATATGGGCACGGGACTATGGGATGGAGGATATGTATGACAAGTATATGGGCACGGGACTATGAGATGAAGGATGTGTGATGGGTATATGGGCACTCGACTATGGGATGGCAAATATGTATGATGGGTATATGAGCATGGGACTATGGGATGGAGAATATGTATGATGGGTATATGGGCATAGGACTATGGGATGGAGAATATGTATGATGGGTATATGGGCATGGGACTATGGGATGGAGGACGTGTGATGGGTATATGGGCACTCGACTATGGGATGGAGGATATGTATGATGGGTATATGGGCACGGGCCTATGGGATCGTGGATATGTATGATGGGTATATGGGCACGGGACTATGGGATGGAGGATAGTTATAATTTTCTATAACTAACCACAGTTAGCTACTATGTCCGGGCAGCGCCGGGCTCTTCAGCTAGTAGTAATATATATAGTAATATGGTTGCCCTTCTCCTCAGAGTGATATAGTAATACAGTCATATGTAAAAGTTTGGGCACCCCTATTAATGTTAACCTTTTTTCTTTATAACAATTTTGGTTTTTGCAACAGCTATTTCAGTTTCATATATCTAATAACTGATGGACTCAGTTATATTTCTGGATTCAAATGAGGTTTATTGTACTAACAGAAAATGTGCAATCTGCATTTAAACAAAATTTGACCAGTGCAAAAGTATTGGCACCCTTATCATTTTCTTGATTTGAACACTCCTAACTACTTTTTACTGACTTCCTGAAGCACTAAATTGGTTTTGTAACCTCATTGAGCTTTGATCTTCATAGCCAGGTGTATCAAATCATGAGAAAAGGTATTTAAAGTGGCCAATTGCAAGTAGTTCTCCTATTTGATTCTCCTATGAAGAGTGGCATCATGGGCTCCTCAAAACAACTCTCAAATGATCTGAAAACAAAGATTATTCAACATAGCTTTTCAGGGGAAGGATACAAAAAGTTGTCTCAGAGATTTAACCTGTCAGTTTCCACTGTGAGGAACTTAGTAAGGACATGGAAGAACACAGGTACAGTTCTTGTTAAGCCCAGAAGTGGCAGGCCAAGAAAAATATCAGAAAGGCAGAGAAGAAGAATGGTGAGAACAGTCAAGGACAATCCACAGACCACCTCCAAAGACCTGCAGCATCATCTTGCTGCATATGGTGTCACTGTGCATCGGTCAACAATACAGCGCATGCATAACGCCTTTTTGTATGACCAAACAACTCAATCTTTGTTTCATCAGTCCACAGGACCTTCTTCCAAAATGTAACTGGCTTGTCCAAATGTGCTTTTGCATACCTCAGGCGACTCTGTTTGTGGCGTGCTTGCAGAAACGGCTTCTTTCGCATCACTCTCCCATACAGCTTCTCCTTGTGCAAAGTGCGCTGTATTGTTGACCGATGCACAGTGACACCATATGCAGCAAGATGATGCTGCAGGTCTTTGGAGGTGGTCTGTGGATTGTCCTTGACTGTTCTCACCATTCTTCTTCTCTGCCTTTCTGATATTTTTCTTGGCCTGCCACTTCTGGGCTTAACAAGAACTGTACCTGTGTTCTTCCATGTCCTTACTATGTTCCTCACAGTGGAAACTGACAGGTTAAATCTCTGAGACAACTTTTTGTATCCTTCCCCTGAAAAGCTATGTTGAATAATCTTTGTTTTCACATCATTTGAGAGTTGTTTTGAGGAGCCCATGATGCCACTCTTCATAGGAGAATCAAATAGGAGAACTACTTGCAAGTGGCCACTTTAAATACCTTTTCTCATGATTTGATACACCTGGCTATGAAGATCAAAGCTCAATGAGGTTACAAAACCAATTTAGTGCTTCAGGAAGTCAGTAAAAAGTAGTTAGGAGTGTTCAAATCAAGAAAATGATAAGGGTGCCCATACTTTTGCACCGGTGAAATTTTGTTTAAATGCAGATTGCACATTTTCTGTTAGTACAATAAACCTCATTTGAATTCCAGAAATATAACTGAGTCCATCAGTTATTAGATATATGAAACTGAAATACCTGTTGCAAAAACCAAAATTGTTATAAAGAAAAAAGGTTAACATTAATAGGGGTGCCCAAACTTTTACATATGACTGTATATAAAGTAATATGGCCGCCCTTCTCCTCAGTGTGATATAGTAATATATATATATATATATATAGTAATATGGCCGCCCTTATCCTCAGAGTGATATAGTAATATATATAGTAATATGGTCGCCCTTCTCCTCAGTGTGATATAGTAATATATATAGTAATATGGTCGCCCTTCTCCTCAGTGTGATATAGTAATATATATAGTAATATGGCCGCCCTTCTCCTCAGTGTGATATAGTAATATATATAGTAATATGGCCGCCCTTCTCCTCAGAGTCATATAGTAATATATATAGTAATATAGCCTCCCTTCTCCTCAGTGTGATATAGTAATATATATAGTAATATGGCCGCCCTTCTCCTCAGTGTGATATAGTAATATATATAGTAATATGGCTGCCCTTCTCCTCAGTGTGATTTAGTAATATATATAGTAATATGGCCGCCCTTATCCTCAGAGTGATATAGTAATATATATAGTAATATGGCCGCCCTTCTCCTCAGTGTGATATAGTAATATATATAGTAATATGGTCGCCCTTCTCCTCAGTGTGATATAGTAATATATATAGTAATATGGCCGCCCTTCTCCTCAGTGTGATATAGTAATATATATAGTAATATGGCTGCCCTTCTCCTCAGTGTGATATAGTAATATATATAGTAATATGGCCGCCCTTCTCCTCAGTGTGATATAGTAATATATATAGTAATATGGCCGCCCTTCTCCTCAGTGTGATATAGTAATATATATAGTAATATGGCCGCCCTTCTCCTCACTGTGATATAGTAATATATATAGTAATATGGCCGCCCTTCTCCTCAGTGTGATATAGTAATATATATAGTAATATGGCCGCCCTTCTCCTCAGTGTGATATAGTAATATATATAGTAATATGGCCGCCCTTCTCCTCACTGTGATATAGTAATATATATAGTAATATGGCCGCCCTTCTCCTCAGTGTGATATAGTAATATATATAGTAATATGGCCGCCCTTCTCCTCAGTGTGATATAGTAATATATATAGTAATAAGGCTGCCCTTCTCCTCAGTGTGATTTAGTAATATATATAGTAATATGGCCGCCCTTCTCCTCAGTGTGATATAGTAATATATATAGTAATATGGCTGCCCTTCTCCTCAGTGTGATATAGTAATATATATAGTAATATGGCCGCCCTTCTCCTCACTGTGATATAGTAATATATATAGTAATATGGCCGCCCTTCTCCTCAGTGTGATATAGTAATATATATAGTAATATGGCCGCCCTTCTCCTCAGTGTGATATAGTAATATATATAGTAATAAGGCTGCCCTTCTCCTCAGTGTGATTTAGTAATATATATAGTAATATGGCCGCCCTTCTCCTCAGTGTGATATAGTAATATATATAGTAATATGGCCGCCCTTCTCCTCAGTGTGATATAGTAATATATATAGTAATATGGTCGCCCTTCTCCTCAGTGTAATATAGTAATATATATACTAATATGGCCGCCCTTCTCCTCAGTGTGATATAGTAATATATATATAGTAATATGGTGGCACTTCTCCTCAGTGTGATATAGTAATATATATAGTAATATGGTCGCCCTTCTCCTCAGTGTGATATAGTAATATATATAGTAATATGGCCGCCCTTCTCCTCAGTGTGATATAGTAATATATATAGTAATATGGCCGCCCTTCTCCTCAGTGTGATATAGCATTATATATAGTAATATGGCCACCCTTCTCCTCAGTGTGATATAGTAATATATATAGTAATATGGTCGCCCTTCTCCTCATTGTGATATGGTAATATATATAGTAATATGACTTCCCTTCTCAGTGTGATATAGTAATATATATAGTAATATGGTCGCCCTTCTCCTCAGTGTGATATAGTAATATATATAGTAATATGGCCAACCTTCTCCTCAGTGTGATATAGTAATATATAGAGTAATATGGCCACCCTTATCCTCAGTGTGATATAGTAATATATAAAGTAAAATGGCCGCCCTTCTCCTCAGTGTGATATAGTAATATATATAGTAATATGGCTGCCCTTCTCCTCAGTGTGATATAGTAATATATATAGTAATATGGCCGCCCTTCTCCTCAGTGTGATATAGTTATATATTTAGTAATATGGTTACCCTTCTCCTCAGAGTGATACAGTAATTTATATAGTAATATGGCCGCCGTTCTCCTCAGTGTGATATAGTAATATATATATATATATATATATATAGTAATATGGCTGCCCTTCTCCTCACTGTGATATAGTATTATATATAGTAATATGGCCGCCCTTCTCCTCAGTGTGATATAGTATTATATATAGTAATATGGCCGCCCTTCTCCTCAATGTGATATAGTAATATATATAGTAATATGGCCACCCTTCTCCTCAGTGTGATATAGTAATATATATAAAGCTCAAAGTGTGTATGTGTGTATGTATGTGTGTATGTGTGTGTGTGTGTGTGTATGTTTGTTTGTATGTCCGGGATAGGCATCCGCACCGTCGCAGCTACAGCCACAAAATTTGGCACAGTCACACGTCTGGACCCCGAGAGCGTCCTAAGCTATGTTGTGAGGCGAAATTTTAGCCCCGCGCGTTCCAATTCACCAAACAATTTTGCCCCTATCTACATACTGGGGGAAAAAGTGTGTGCGCGTCAAGCCCCGACCCTCATTGTGATGTCACAATGCCCCTATTTGCATACTGGGGAAGCAGTGTGTGCGTATCAAGCCCCGCCCCTCATTATGATGTCACAATGGTTGCCATGGCGACGCTGATGTCATCAAAGGTTGCAAGCCCTGCTGCCGCTCATTATGATATCATAATGGTTGACTATGGATTGGAGGATGTGTGATGAGTATATGGGCACCGGACTATGGGATGGAGGATATGTATGACAGGTATATGGGCACGGGACTATGGGATGGAGGATATGTATGATGGGTATATGGGCTCGTGACTATGGGATGGCGGATATGTATATGGGCACGGGACTATGGGATGGAGGATGTGTGATGGGTATATGGGCACTGGACTATGGGATGGAGGATATGTATGATGGGTATATGGGCACGGGCCTATGGGATCGTGGATATGTATGATGGGTATATGGGCACGGGACTATGGGATGGCGGATATGTATATGGGCACTGGACTATGGGATGGAGGATATGTATGACGGGTATATGGGCACGGGACTATGGGATGGAGGTTATGTATGATGGGTATATGGGCACGGGACTATGGGATGGAGGTTATGTATGATGGGTATATGGGCACTGGACTATGGGATGGAGGATATGTGTGATGGGTATATGGGCACGGGACTATGAGATGGTGGATATGTATGATGGGTATATGGGCACGGGACTATGGGATGGAGGATATGTATGACAAGTATATGGGCACGGGACTATGAGATGAAGGATGTGTGATGGGTATATGGGCACTCGACTATGGGATGGCAAATATGTATGATGGGTATATGAGCATGGGACTATGGGATGGAGAATATGTATGATGGGTATATGGGCATAGGACTATGGGATGGAGAATATGTATGATGGGTATATGGGCATGGGACTATGGGATGGAGGACGTGTGATGGGTATATGGGCACTCGACTATGGGATGGAGGATATGTATGATGGGTATATGGGCACGGGCCTATGGGATCGTGGATATGTATGATGGGTATATGGGCACGGGACTATGGGATGGAGGATAGTTATAATTTTCTATAACTAACCACAGTTAGCTACTATGTCCGGGCAGCGCCGGGCTCTTCAGCTAGTAGTAATATATATAGTAATATGGTTGCCCTTCTCCTCAGAGTGATATAGTAATACAGTCATATGTAAAAGTTTGGGCACCCCTATTAATGTTAACCTTTTTTCTTTATAACAATTTTGGTTTTTGCAACAGCTATTTCAGTTTCATATATCTAATAACTGATGGACTCAGTTATATTTCTGGATTCAAATGAGGTTTATTGTACTAACAGAAAATGTGCAATCTGCATTTAAACAAAATTTGACCAGTGCAAAAGTATTGGCACCCTTATCATTTTCTTGATTTGAACACTCCTAACTACTTTTTACTGACTTCCTGAAGCACTAAATTGGTTTTGTAACCTCATTGAGCTTTGATCTTCATAGCCAGGTGTATCAAATCATGAGAAAAGGTATTTAAAGTGGCCAATTGCAAGTAGTTCTCCTATTTGATTCTCCTATGAAGAGTGGCATCATGGGCTCCTCAAAACAACTCTCAAATGATCTGAAAACAAAGATTATTCAACATAGCTTTTCAGGGGAAGGATACAAAAAGTTGTCTCAGAGATTTAACCTGTCAGTTTCCACTGTGAGGAACTTAGTAAGGACATGGAAGAACACAGGTACAGTTCTTGTTAAGCCCAGAAGTGGCAGGCCAAGAAAAATATCAGAAAGGCAGAGAAGAAGAATGGTGAGAACAGTCAAGGACAATCCACAGACCACCTCCAAAGACCTGCAGCATCATCTTGCTGCATATGGTGTCACTGTGCATCGGTCAACAATACAGCGCATGCATAACGCCTTTTTGTATGACCAAACAACTCAATCTTTGTTTCATCAGTCCACAGGACCTTCTTCCAAAATGTAACTGGCTTGTCCAAATGTGCTTTTGCATACCTCAGGCGACTCTGTTTGTGGCGTGCTTGCAGAAACGGCTTCTTTCGCATCACTCTCCCATACAGCTTCTCCTTGTGCAAAGTGCGCTGTATTGTTGACCGATGCACAGTGACACCATATGCAGCAAGATGATGCTGCAGGTCTTTGGAGGTGGTCTGTGGATTGTCCTTGACTGTTCTCACCATTCTTCTTCTCTGCCTTTCTGATATTTTTCTTGGCCTGCCACTTCTGGGCTTAACAAGAACTGTACCTGTGTTCTTCCATGTCCTTACTATGTTCCTCACAGTGGAAACTGACAGGTTAAATCTCTGAGACAACTTTTTGTATCCTTCCCCTGAAAAGCTATGTTGAATAATCTTTGTTTTCACATCATTTGAGAGTTGTTTTGAGGAGCCCATGATGCCACTCTTCATAGGAGAATCAAATAGGAGAACTACTTGCAAGTGGCCACTTTAAATACCTTTTCTCATGATTTGATACACCTGGCTATGAAGATCAAAGCTCAATGAGGTTACAAAACCAATTTAGTGCTTCAGGAAGTCAGTAAAAAGTAGTTAGGAGTGTTCAAATCAAGAAAATGATAAGGGTGCCCATACTTTTGCACCGGTGAAATTTTGTTTAAATGCAGATTGCACATTTTCTGTTAGTACAATAAACCTCATTTGAATTCCAGAAATATAACTGAGTCCATCAGTTATTAGATATATGAAACTGAAAT
Source organism: Dendrobates tinctorius (assembly GCF_039654945.1). Taxonomy (NCBI): domain Eukaryota; kingdom Metazoa; phylum Chordata; class Amphibia; order Anura; family Dendrobatidae; genus Dendrobates; species Dendrobates tinctorius. Next base: position 3,396,676 of record NW_027362007.1, on the reverse strand, counting down.
ACCTGTTGCAAAAACCAAAATTGTTATAAAGAGAAAAGGTTAACATTAATAGGGGTGCCCAAACTTTTACATATGACTGTATATAAAGTAATATGGCCGCCCTTCTCCTCAGTGTGATATAGTAATATATATATATATATATATAGTAATATGGCCGCCCTTATCCTCAGAGTGATATAGTAATATATATAGTAATATGGTCGCCCTTCTCCTCAGTGTGATATAGTAATATATATAGTAATATGGTCGCCCTTCTCCTCAGTGTGATATAGTAATATATATAGTAATATGGCCGCCCTTCTCCTCAGTGTGATATAGTAATATATATAGTAATATGGCCGCCCTTCTCCTCAGAGTCATATAGTAATATATATAGTAATATAGCCTCCCTTCTCCTCAGTGTGATATAGTAATATATATAGTAATATGGCCGCCCTTCTCCTCAGTGTGATATAGTAATATATATAGTAATATGGCTGCCCTTCTCCTCAGTGTGATTTAGTAATATATATAGTAATATGGCCGCCCTTATCCTCAGAGTGATATAGTAATATATATAGTAATATGGCCGCCCTTCTCCTCAGTGTGATATAGTAATATATATAGTAATATGGTCGCCCTTCTCCTCAGTGTGATATAGTAATATATATAGTAATATGGCCGCCCTTCTCCTCAGTGTGATATAGTAATATATATAGTAATATGGCTGCCCTTCTCCTCAGTGTGATATAGTAATATATATAGTAATATGGCCGCCCTTCTCCTCAGTGTGATATAGTAATATATATAGTAATATGGCCGCCCTTCTCCTCAGTGTGATATAGTAATATATATAGTAATATGGCCGCCCTTCTCCTCACTGTGATATAGTAATATATATAGTAATATGGCCGCCCTTCTCCTCAGTGTGATATAGTAATATATATAGTAATATGGCCGCCCTTCTCCTCAGTGTGATATAGTAATATATATAGTAATATGGCCGCCCTTCTCCTCACTGTGATATAGTAATATATATAGTAATATGGCCGCCCTTCTCCTCAGTGTGATATAGTAATATATATAGTAATATGGCCGCCCTTCTCCTCAGTGTGATATAGTAATATATATAGTAATAAGGCTGCCCTTCTCCTCAGTGTGATTTAGTAATATATATAGTAATATGGCCGCCCTTCTCCTCAGTGTGATATAGTAATATATATAGTAATATGGCTGCCCTTCTCCTCAGTGTGATATAGTAATATATATAGTAATATGGCCGCCCTTCTCCTCACTGTGATATAGTAATATATATAGTAATATGGCCGCCCTTCTCCTCAGTGTGATATAGTAATATATATAGTAATATGGCCGCCCTTCTCCTCAGTGTGATATAGTAATATATATAGTAATAAGGCTGCCCTTCTCCTCAGTGTGATTTAGTAATATATATAGTAATATGGCCGCCCTTCTCCTCAGTGTGATATAGTAATATATATAGTAATATGGCCGCCCTTCTCCTCAGTGTGATATAGTAATATATATAGTAATATGGTCGCCCTTCTCCTCAGTGTAATATAGTAATATATATACTAATATGGCCGCCCTTCTCCTCAGTGTGATATAGTAATATATATATAGTAATATGGTGGCACTTCTCCTCAGTGTGATATAGTAATATATATAGTAATATGGTCGCCCTTCTCCTCAGTGTGATATAGTAATATATATAGTAATATGGCCGCCCTTCTCCTCAGTGTGATATAGTAATATATATAGTAATATGGCCGCCCTTCTCCTCAGTGTGATATAGCATTATATATAGTAATATGGCCACCCTTCTCCTCAGTGTGATATAGTAATATATATAGTAATATGGTCGCCCTTCTCCTCATTGTGATATGGTAATATATATAGTAATATGACTTCCCTTCTCAGTGTGATATAGTAATATATATAGTAATATGGTCGCCCTTCTCCTCAGTGTGATATAGTAATATATATAGTAATATGGCCAACCTTCTCCTCAGTGTGATATAGTAATATATAGTAATATGGCCGCCCTTATCCTCAGTGTGATATAGTAATATATAAAGTAAAATGGCCGCCCTTCTCCTCAGTGTGATATAGTAATATATATAGTAATATGGCTGCCCTTCTCCTCAGTGTGATATAGTAATATATATAGTAATATGGCCGCCCTTCTCCTCAGTGTGATATAGTAATATATTTAGTAATATGGTTACCCTTCTCCTCAGAGTGATACAGTAATTTATATAGTAATATGGCCGCCGTTCTCCTCAGTGTGATATAGTAATATATATATATATATATATATAGTAATATGGCTGCCCTTCTCCTCACTGTGATATAGTATTATATATAGTAATATGGCCGCCCTTCTCCTCAGTGTGATATAGTATTATATATAGTAATATGGCCGCCCTTCTCCTCAATGTGATATAGTAATATATATAGTAATATGGCCACCCTTCTCCTCAGTGTGATATAGTAATATATATAAAGCTCAAAGTGTGTATGTGTGTATGTATGTGTGTATGTGTGTGTGTGTGTGTGTATGTTTGTTTGTATGTCCGGGATAGGCATCCGCACCGTCGCAGCTACAGCCACAAAATTTGGCACAGTCACACGTCTGGACCCCGAGAGCGTCCTAAGCTATGTTGTGAGGCGAAATTTTAGCCCCGCGCGTTCCAATTCACCAAACAATTTTGCCCCTATCTACATACTGGGGGAAAAAGTGTGTGCGCGTCAAGCCCCGACCCTCATTGTGATGTCACAATGCCCCTATTTGCATACTGGGGAAGCAGTGTGTGCGTATCAAGCCCCGCCCCTCATTATGATGTCACAATGGTTGCCATGGCGACGCTGATGTCATCAAAGGTTGCAAGCCCTGCTGCCGCTCATTATGATATCATAATGGTTGACTATGGATTGGAGGATGTGTGATGAGTATATGGGCACCGGACTATGGGATGGAGGATATGTATGACAGGTATATGGGCACGGGACTATGGGATGGAGGATATGTATGATGGGTATATGGGCTCGTGACTATGGGATGGCGGATATGTATATGGGCACGGGACTATGGGATGGAGGATGTGTGATGGGTATATGGGCACTGGACTATGGGATGGAGGATATGTATGATGGGTATATGGGCACGGGCCTATGGGATCGTGGATATGTATGATGGGTATATGGGCACGGGACTATGGGATGGCGGATATGTATATGGGCACTGGACTATGGGATGGAGGATATGTATGACGGGTATATGGGCACGGGACTATGGGATGGAGGTTATGTATGATGGGTATATGGGCACGGGACTATGGGATGGAGGTTATGTATGATGGGTATATGGGCACTGGACTATGGGATGGAGGATATGTGTGATGGGTATATGGGCACGGGACTATGAGATGGTGGATATGTATGATGGGTATATGGGCACGGGACTATGGGATGGAGGATATGTATGACAAGTATATGGGCACGGGACTATGAGATGAAGGATGTGTGATGGGTATATGGGCACTCGACTATGGGATGGCAAATATGTATGATGGGTATATGAGCATGGGACTATGGGATGGAGAATATGTATGATGGGTATATGGGCATAGGACTATGGGATGGAGAATATGTATGATGGGTATATGGGCATGGGACTATGGGATGGAGGACGTGTGATGGGTATATGGGCACTCGACTATGGGATGGAGGATATGTATGATGGGTATATGGGCACGGGCCTATGGGATCGTGGATATGTATGATGGGTATATGGGCACGGGACTATGGGATGGAGGATAGTTATAATTTTCTATAACTAACCACAGTTAGCTACTATGTCCGGGCAGCGCCGGGCTCTTCAGCTAGTAGTAATATATATAGTAATATGGTTGCCCTTCTCCTCAGAGTGATATAGTAATACAGTCATATGTAAAAGTTTGGGCACCCCTATTAATGTTAACCTTTTTTCTTTATAACAATTTTGGTTTTTGCAACAGCTATTTCAGTTTCATATATCTAATAACTGATGGACTCAGTTATATTTCTGGATTCAAATGAGGTTTATTGTACTAACAGAAAATGTGCAATCTGCATTTAAACAAAATTTGACCAGTGCAAAAGTATTGGCACCCTTATCATTTTCTTGATTTGAACACTCCTAACTACTTTTTACTGACTTCCTGAAGCACTAAATTGGTTTTGTAACCTCATTGAGCTTTGATCTTCATAGCCAGGTGTATCAAATCATGAGAAAAGGTATTTAAAGTGGCCAATTGCAAGTAGTTCTCCTATTTGATTCTCCTATGAAGAGTGGCATCATGGGCTCCTCAAAACAACTCTCAAATGATCTGAAAACAAAGATTATTCAACATAGCTTTTCAGGGGAAGGATACAAAAAGTTGTCTCAGAGATTTAACCTGTCAGTTTCCACTGTGAGGAACTTAGTAAGGACATGGAAGAACACAGGTACAGTTCTTGTTAAGCCCAGAAGTGGCAGGCCAAGAAAAATATCAGAAAGGCAGAGAAGAAGAATGGTGAGAACAGTCAAGGACAATCCACAGACCACCTCCAAAGACCTGCAGCATCATCTTGCTGCATATGGTGTCACTGTGCATCGGTCAACAATACAGCGCATGCATAACGCCTTTTTGTATGACCAAACAACTCAATCTTTGTTTCATCAGTCCACAGGACCTTCTTCCAAAATGTAACTGGCTTGTCCAAATGTGCTTTTGCATACCTCAGGCGACTCTGTTTGTGGCGTGCTTGCAGAAACGGCTTCTTTCGCATCACTCTCCCATACAGCTTCTCCTTGTGCAAAGTGCGCTGTATTGTTGACCGATGCACAGTGACACCATATGCAGCAAGATGATGCTGCAGGTCTTTGGAGGTGGTCTGTGGATTGTCCTTGACTGTTCTCACCATTCTTCTTCTCTGCCTTTCTGATATTTTTCTTGGCCTGCCACTTCTGGGCTTAACAAGAACTGTACCTGTGTTCTTCCATGTCCTTACTATGTTCCTCACAGTGGAAACTGACAGGTTAAATCTCTGAGACAACTTTTTGTATCCTTCCCCTGAAAAGCTATGTTGAATAATCTTTGTTTTCACATCATTTGAGAGTTGTTTTGAGGAGCCCATGATGCCACTCTTCATAGGAGAATCAAATAGGAGAACTACTTGCAAGTGGCCACTTTAAATACCTTTTCTCATGATTTGATACACCTGGCTATGAAGATCAAAGCTCAATGAGGTTACAAAACCAATTTAGTGCTTCAGGAAGTCAGTAAAAAGTAGTTAGGAGTGTTCAAATCAAGAAAATGATAAGGGTGCCCATACTTTTGCACCGGTGAAATTTTGTTTAAATGCAGATTGCACATTTTCTGTTAGTACAATAAACCTCATTTGAATTCCAGAAATATAACTGAGTCCATCAGTTATTAGATATATGAAACTGAAATACCTGTTGCAAAAACCAAAATTGTTATAAAGAAAAAAGGTTAACATTAATAGGGGTGCCCAAACTTTTACATATGACTGTATATAAAGTAATATGGCCGCCCTTCTCCTCAGTGTGATATAGTAATATATATATATATATATATAGTAATATGGCCGCCCTTATCCTCAGAGTGATATAGTAATATATATAGTAATATGGTCGCCCTTCTCCTCAGTGTGATATAGTAATATATATAGTAATATGGTCGCCCTTCTCCTCAGTGTGATATAGTAATATATATAGTAATATGGCCGCCCTTCTCCTCAGTGTGATATAGTAATATATATAGTAATATGGCCGCCCTTCTCCTCAGAGTCATATAGTAATATATATAGTAATATAGCCTCCCTTCTCCTCAGTGTGATATAGTAATATATATAGTAATATGGCCGCCCTTCTCCTCAGTGTGATATAGTAATATATATAGTAATATGGCTGCCCTTCTCCTCAGTGTGATTTAGTAATATATATAGTAATATGGCCGCCCTTATCCTCAGAGTGATATAGTAATATATATAGTAATATGGCCGCCCTTCTCCTCAGTGTGATATAGTAATATATATAGTAATATGGTCGCCCTTCTCCTCAGTGTGATATAGTAATATATATAGTAATATGGCCGCCCTTCTCCTCAGTGTGATATAGTAATATATATAGTAATATGGCTGCCCTTCTCCTCAGTGTGATATAGTAATATATATAGTAATATGGCCGCCCTTCTCCTCAGTGTGATATAGTAATATATATAGTAATATGGCCGCCCTTCTCCTCAGTGTGATATAGTAATATATATAGTAATATGGCCGCCCTTCTCCTCACTGTGATATAGTAATATATATAGTAATATGGCCGCCCTTCTCCTCAGTGTGATATAGTAATATATATAGTAATATGGCCGCCCTTCTCCTCAGTGTGATATAGTAATATATATAGTAATATGGCCGCCCTTCTCCTCACTGTGATATAGTAATATATATAGTAATATGGCCGCCCTTCTCCTCAGTGTGATATAGTAATATATATAGTAATATGGCCGCCCTTCTCCTCAGTGTGATATAGTAATATATATAGTAATAAGGCTGCCCTTCTCCTCAGTGTGATTTAGTAATATATATAGTAATATGGCCGCCCTTCTCCTCAGTGTGATATAGTAATATATATAGTAATATGGCTGCCCTTCTCCTCAGTGTGATATAGTAATATATATAGTAATATGGCCGCCCTTCTCCTCACTGTGATATAGTAATATATATAGTAATATGGCCGCCCTTCTCCTCAGTGTGATATAGTAATATATATAGTAATATGGCCGCCCTTCTCCTCAGTGTGATATAGTAATATATATAGTAATAAGGCTGCCCTTCTCCTCAGTGTGATTTAGTAATATATATAGTAATATGGCCGCCCTTCTCCTCAGTGTGATATAGTAATATATATAGTAATATGGCCGCCCTTCTCCTCAGTGTGATATAGTAATATATATAGTAATATGGTCGCCCTTCTCCTCAGTGTAATATAGTAATATATATACTAATATGGCCGCCCTTCTCCTCAGTGTGATATAGTAATATATATATAGTAATATGGTGGCACTTCTCCTCAGTGTGATATAGTAATATATATAGTAATATGGTCGCCCTTCTCCTCAGTGTGATATAGTAATATATATAGTAATATGGCCGCCCTTCTCCTCAGTGTGATATAGTAATATATATAGTAATATGGCCGCCCTTCTCCTCAGTGTGATATAGCATTATATATAGTAATATGGCCACCCTTCTCCTCAGTGTGATATAGTAATATATATAGTAATATGGTCGCCCTTCTCCTCATTGTGATATGGTAATATATATAGTAATATGACTTCCCTTCTCAGTGTGATATAGTAATATATATAGTAATATGGTCGCCCTTCTCCTCAGTGTGATATAGTAATATATATAGTAATATGGCCAACCTTCTCCTCAGTGTGATATAGTAATATATAGAGTAATATGGCCACCCTTATCCTCAGTGTGATATAGTAATATATAAAGTAAAATGGCCGCCCTTCTCCTCAGTGTGATATAGTAATATATATAGTAATATGGCTGCCCTTCTCCTCAGTGTGATATAGTAATATATATAGTAATATGGCCGCCCTTCTCCTCAGTGTGATATAGTAATATATTTAGTAATATGGTTACCCTTCTCCTCAGAGTGATACAGTAATTTATATAGTAATATGGCCGCCGTTCTCCTCAGTGTGATATAGTAATATATATATATATATATATATAGTAATATGGCTGCCCTTCTCCTCACTGTGATATAGTATTATATATAGTAATATGGCCGCCCTTCTCCTCAGTGTGATATAGTATTATATATAGTAATATGGCCGCCCTTCTCCTCAATGTGATATAGTAATATATATAGTAATATGGCCACCCTTCTCCTCAGTGTGATATAGTAATATATATAAAGCTCAAAGTGTGTATGTGTGTATGTATGTGTGTATGTGTGTGTGTGTGTGTGTATGTTTGTTTGTATGTCCGGGATAGGCATCCGCACCGTCGCAGCTACAGCCACAAAATTTGGCACAGTCACACGTCTGGACCCCGAGAGCGTCCTAAGCTATGTTGTGAGGCGAAATTTTAGCCCCGCGCGTTCCAATTCACCAAACAATTTTGCCCCTATCTACATACTGGGGGAAAAAGTGTGTGCGCGTCAAGCCCCGACCCTCATTGTGATGTCACAATGCCCCTATTTGCATACTGGGGAAGCAGTGTGTGCGTATCAAGCCCCGCCCCTCATTATGATGTCACAATGGTTGCCATGGCGACGCTGATGTCATCAAAGGTTGCAAGCCCTGCTGCCGCTCATTATGATATCATAATGGTTGACTATGGATTGGAGGATGTGTGATGAGTATATGGGCACCGGACTATGGGATGGAGGATATGTATGACAGGTATATGGGCACGGGACTATGGGATGGAGGATATGTATGATGGGTATATGGGCTCGTGACTATGGGATGGCGGATATGTATATGGGCACGGGACTATGGGATGGAGGATGTGTGATGGGTATATGGGCACTGGACTATGGGATGGAGGATATGTATGATGGGTATATGGGCACGGGCCTATGGGATCGTGGATATGTATGATGGGTATATGGGCACGGGACTATGGGATGGAGGATAATTATAATTTTCTATAACTAACCACAGTTAGCTACTATGTCCGGGCAGCGCCGGGCTCTTCAGCTAGTAGTAATATATATAGTAATATGGTTGCCCTTCTCCTCAGAGTGATATAGTAATATATATAGTAATATGGCCGCCCTTCTCCTCAGTGTGATATAGTAATATATATATATATATATATAGTAATATGGCCGCCCTTATCCTCAGAGTGATATAGTAATATATATAGTAATATGGCCGCCCTTCTCCTCAGTGTGATATAGTAATATATATAGTAATATGGTCGCCCTTCTCCTCAGCGTGATATAGTAATATATATAGTAATATGGCCGCCCTTCTCAGTGTGATATAGTAATATATATAGTAATATGGCCGCCATTCTCCTCAGTGTGATATAGTAATATATATAGTAATATGGCCGCCCTTCTACTCAGTGTGATATAGTAATATATATAGTAATATGGCCGCCCTTCTCCTCAGTGTGATATAGTAATATATATCGTAATATGGCTGCCCTTCTCCTCAGTGTGATTTAGTAATATATATAGTAATATGGCCGCCCTTCTCCTCAGTGTGATATAGTAATATATATAGTAATATGGCTGCCCTTCTCCTCAGTGTGATATAGTAATATATATAGTAATATGGCCGCCCTTCTCCTCAGTGTGATATAGTATTATATATAGTAATATGGCCACCCTTCTCCTCAGTGTGATATAGTAATATATATAGTAATATGGTCGCCCTTCTCCTCAGTGTGATATGGTAATATATATAGTAATATGACTTCCCTTCTCAGTGTGATATAGAAATATATATAGTAATATGGTCATCCTTCTCCTCAGTGTGATATAGTAATATATATAATAATATAGCCACCCTTCTCCTCAGTGTGATATAGTAATATATATAGTAATATGGCCGCCCTTCTCCTCAGTGTGATATAGTAATATATATAGAAATATGGCTGCCCTTCTCCTCAGTGTGATATAGTAATATATTTAGTAATATGGATACCCTTCTCCTCAGAGTGATACATTAATTTATATAGTGATATGGCCGCCCTTCTCCTCAGTGTGATATAGTAATATATATATAGTAATATGGCTGCCCTTCTACTCACTGTGATATAGTATTATATATAGTAAAAAGGCTTCCCTTCTCCTCAGTGTGATATAGTAATATATATATATAGTAATATGGCCGCCCTTCTCCTCACTGTGATATAGTATCATATATAGTAATATGGCCGCCCTACTCCTCAGTGTGATATAGAAATATATATAGTAATATGGTCGCCCTTCTCCTCAGTGTGATATAGTAATATATATATAGTAATATGGCCGCCCTTCTCCTCAGTGTGATATAGTAATATATATAGTAATATGGCCGCCCTTCTCCTCAGTGTGATATAGTAATATATAGTAATATGGCCGCCCTTCTCCTCAGTGTGATATAGTATTATATATAGTAATATGGCCGCCCTTCTCCTCAGTGTGATACAGTAATATATATATAGTAATATGGCCGCCCTTCTCCTCAGTGTGATATAGTAATATATATATAATAATATGGCCGCCCTTCTCCTCAGTGTGATATAGTAATATATATATAGTAATATGGCCGCTCTTCTCCTCAGTGTGATATAGTATTATATATAGTAATATGGCCGCCCTTCTCCCCAGTGTGATATAGTAATATGGCCAATCTTCTCCTCAGTGTTATATAGTATTATATATAGTAATATGGCCGCTGTTCTCCTCAGTGTGATATAGTAATATATAGTAATATGGCCGCCCTTCTCCGCAGTGTGATATAGTAATATATAGTAATATGGTCGCCCTTCTCCTCAGTGTGATATAGTAATATATATAGTAATATGGCCGCCCTTCTCCTCAGTGTGATATAGTAATATATATAGTAATATGGCCTCCCTTCTCCTCAGTGTGATATAGTAATATATATATATAGTAATATGGCCGCCCTTCTCCTCACTGTGATATAGTATTATATATAGTATTATGGCCGCCCTACTCCTCAGTGTGATATAGTAATATATATAGTAATATGGTCGCCCTTCTCCTCAGTGTGATATAGTAATATATATATAGTAATATGGCCGCCCTTCTCCTCAGTGTGATATAGTAATATATATAGTAATATGGCCGCCCTTCTCCTCAGTGTGATATAGTAATATATAGTAATTTGGCCGCCCTTCTCCTCAGTGTGATATAGTATTATATATAGTAATATGGCCGCCCTTCTCCTCAGTGTGATATAGTAATATATATAGTAATATGGCCGCCCTTCTCCTCAGTGTGATATAGTAATATATACATAATAATATGGCCGCCCTTCTCCTCAGTGTAATATAGTAATATATATATAGTAATATGGCCACCCTTCTCCTCAGTGTGATATAGTATTATATATAGTAATATGGCCGCCCTTCTCCCCAGTGTGATATAGTAATATGGCCACTCTTCTCCTCAGTGTTATATAGTATTATATATAGTAATATGGCCTATGCTCTCCTCAGTGTGATATAGTAATATATAGTAATATGGTCGCCCTTCTCCTCAGTGTGATATAGTAATATATAGTAATATGGCCGCCCTTCTCCTCAGTGTGATATATTAATATATATAGTAATATGGTCGCCCTTCTCCTCAGTGAGATGTAGTAATATATATAGTAATATGGTCGCCCTTCTCCTCAGTGTGATATAGTAATATATATAGTAATATGGCCGCCCATCTCCTCAGTGGTGATATAGTAATATATATAGTAATATGGCCGCCCTTCTCCTCAGTGGTGATATACTAATATATATAGTAATATGGCCCCCTTCTCCTCAGTGGTGATATAGTAATATGTATAGTAATATGGTCGCCCTTTTCCTCAGTGTGATATAGTAATATATATAGTCATATGGCCGCCCTTCTCCTCAGTGTGATATAGTAATATATATAGTAATATGGTCACCCTTCTCCTCAGTGTGATATAGTAATATATATAGTAATATGGCCGCCCTTCTCCTCAGTGTGATATAGTAATATATATATAGTAATATGGTCGCCCTTTTCCTCAGTGTGATATAGTAATATATATATTAATATGGCCGCCCTTCTCCTCAGTGTGATATAGTAATATATATAGTAATATGGTCACCCTTCTCCTCAGTGTGATATAGTAATATATATAGTAATATGGCCGCCCTTCTCCTCAGTGTGATATAGTAATATATATAATAATATGGCCGCCCTTCTCCTCAGTGGTGATATAGTAATATATATAGTAATATGGCCCCCTTCTCCTCAGTGGTGATATAGTAATATGTATAGTAATATGGTCGCCCTTTTCCTCAGAGTGATATAGTAATATATATAGTAATATGGCCGCCCTTCTCCTCAGTGTGATATAGTAATATATATCGTAATATGGTCACCCTTCTCCTCAGTGTGATATAGTAATCTATATAGTAATATGGCCGCCCTTCTCCTCAGTGTGATATAGTAATATATATATAGTAATATGGTCGCCCTTTTCCTCAGTGTGATATAGTAATATATATAGTAATATGGCCGCCCTTCTCCTCAGTGTGATATAGTAATATATATAGTAATATGGACACCCTTCTCCTCAGTGTGATATAGTAATATATATAGTAATATGGCCGCCCTTCTCCTCAGTGTGATATAGTAATATATATAGTAATATGGCCGCCCTTCTCCTCAGTGGTGATATAGTAATATATATAGTAGTATGGCCCCCTTCTCCTCAGTGGTGATATAGTAATATATATAGTAATATGGCCCCCTTCTCCTCAGTGGTGATATAGTGATATGTATAGTAATATGGTTGCCCTTTTCCTCAGTGTGATATAGTAATATATATATATTAATATGGCCGCCCTTCTCATCAGTGTTATATAGTAATATATATAGTAATATGGTCACCCTTCTCCTCAGTGTGATATAGTAATATATATAGTAATATGGCCGCCCTTCTCCTTAGTGTGATATAGTAATATATATATATAGTAATAAGGTCGCCCTTTTCCTCAGTGTGATATAGTAATATATATAGTAATATGGCCGCCCTTCTCCTCAGTGTGATATAGTAATATATATAGTAATATGGCCGCCATTCTCCTCAGTGTGATATAGTAATATATATATATTAATATGACCGCCCTTCTCCTCAGTGTGATATAGTAATATATATAGTAATATGGCCGCCCTTCTCCTCAGTGTGATATAGTAATATATAGTAATATGGCCGCCCGTCTCCTCAGTGTGATATAGTAATATATATAGTAATATGGCCGCCCTTCTCCTCAGTGTGATATAGTAATATATATAGTAATATGGCCGCCCTTCTCAGTGTGATATAGTAATATATATAGTAATATGGTCACCCTTCTCCTCAGTGTGATATAGTAATATATATATACTAATATGGTCGCCCGTCTCCTCAGTGTGATATAGTAATATATATAGTAATATGGCCTCCCTTCTCCTCAGTGTGATATAGTAATATATAGTAATATGGCCGCCCTTCTCCTCAGTGTGATATATAGTAATATATATAGTAATATGGCCGCCCTTCTCCTCAGTGTGATATAGTAATATATAGCAATATGGCTGCTCCTCTCCTCAGTGTGATATAGTAACATATATAGTAATATGGTCGCCCTTCTCCTCCGTGTGATATAGTAATATATATAGTAATATGGCCGCCCTTCTCCTCAGTGTAATATAGTAATAGATATAGTAATATGGCCCCCTTCTCCTCAGTGGTGATATAGTAATATGTATAGTAATATGGTCGCCCTTTTCCTCAGTGTGATATAGTAATATATATAGTAATATGGCCGCCCTTCTCCTCAGTGTGATATAGTAATATATATAGTAATATGGTCACCCTTCTCCTCAGTGTGATATAGTAATATATATAGTAATATGGCCGCCCTTCTCCTCAGTGTGATATAGTAATATATATATAGTAATATGGTCGCCCTTTTCCTCAGTGTGATATAGTAATATATATAGTAATATGGCCGCCCTTCTCCTCAGTGTGATATAGTAATAAATATAGTAATATGATCACCCTTCTCCTCAGTGTGATATAGTAATATATATAGTAATATGGCCGCCCTTCTCCTCAGTGTGATATAGTAATATATATAGTAATATGGTCGCCCTTTTCCTCAGTGTGATATAGTAACATATATAGTAATATGGCCACCCTTCTCCTCAGTGTGATATAGTAATATATATAGTAATATGGCCGCCCTTCTCCTCAGTGTGATATAGTAATATATATATAGTAATATGGTCGCCCTTTTCCTCAGTGTGATATAGTAATATATATAGTAATATGGCCGCCCTTCTCCTCAGTGTGATATAGTAATATATATAGTAATATGGCCGCCCTTCTACTCAGTGTGATATAGTAATATATATATAGTAATATGGCCGCCCTTCTCCTCTGTGTGATATAGTAATATATATAGTAATATGGCCGCCCTTCTCCTCAGTGTGATATAGTAATATATATAGTAATATGTCCGCTCATCTCCTCAGTGTGATATAGTAATATATATAGTAATATGGCCGCCCTTCTCCTCAGTGTGATATAGTAATATATATAGTAATATGGTCACCCTTCTCCTCAGTGTGATATAGTAATATATATTGTAATATGGTCGCCCGTCTCCTCAGTGTGATATAGTAATATAGTAATATATATAGTAATATGGCCGCCCTTCTCCTCAGTGTGATATAGTAATATATATAGTAATATGGCCGCCCATCTCCTCAGTGTGATATAGTAATATATAGTAATATGGCAGCCCTTTTCCTCAGTGTGATATAGTAATATATATAGTAATATGGCCGCCCTTCTCCTCAGTGTGATATAGTAATATATATAGTAATATGGCCGTCCTTCTACTCAGTGTGATATAGTAATATATATATAGTAATATGGCCGCCCTTCTCCTCTGTGTGATATAGTAATATATATAGTAATATGGCCGCCCTTCTCCTCAGTGTGATATAGTAATATATAGTAATATGGCTGCTCTTCTCCTCAGTGTGATATAGTAATATATATAGTAATATGGTCGCCGTTCTCCTCAGTGTGATGTAGTAATATATATAGTAATATGGCCACCCTTCTCCTCAGTGTAATATAGTAATAGATATAGTAATATGGCTGCCCTTCTCCTCAGTGTAATATAGTAATATATATAGTAATATGGTCGCCCTTCTCCTCAGTGTGATATAGTAATAAATATAGTAATATGGCCACCCTTCTCCTCAGTGTAATATAGAAATAGATATAGTAATATGGCCGCTCTTCTCCTCAGTGTAATATAGTAATAGATATAGTAATATGGCCGCTCTTCTCCTCAGTGTGATATAGTAATATATATAGTAATATGACCGCCCTTCTCCTCAGTGTAATATAGTAATACATAAAGTAATATGGTCGCCCTTCTCCTCAGAGTGATATAGTAATATAAATAGTAATATGGCCGCCCTTCTCCTCAGTGTAATATAGTAATAGATATAGTAATATGGCCACCCTTCTACTCAGTGTGATATAGATATATATTGTAATATAGCCACCCTTCTCCTCAGTGTGATATAGTAATGTATATAGTAATATGGCCGCCCTTCTCCTCAGTGTGATATAGTAATATATATAGTAATATGGCCGCCCTTCTCCTCAGTGTGATATAGTAATATATATAGTAATATGGCCGCCCTTCTCCTCAGTGTGATATAGTAATATATAGTAATATGGCCGCCCTTCTCCTCAGTGTGATATATAGTAATATATATAGTAATATGGCCGCCCTTCTCCTCAGTGTGATATAGTAAAATATAGTAATATGGCTGCTCTTCTCCTCAGTGTGATATAACAATATATATAGTAATATGGCTGCCCTTCTCCTCACTGTAATATAGTAATATATATAGTAATATGGTCGCCCTTCTCCTCAGTGTGATATTGTAATATATATAGTAATATGGCCACCCTTCTCCTCACTGTAATATAGTAATAGATATAGTAATATGGCCGCTCTTCTCCTCAGTGTAATATAGTAATAGATATAGTAAAATGGCCGCTCTTCTCCTCAGTGTGATATAGTAATACATATAGTAATATGGCCGCCCTTCTCCTCAGTGTAATATAGTAATACATAAAGTAATATGGTCGCCCTTCTCCTCAGAGTGATATAGTAATATATATAGTAATATGGCCGCCCTTCTCAGTGTAATATAGTAATAGATATAGTAATATGGCCACCCTTCTACTCAGTGTGATATAGATATATATATTGTAATATAGCCGCCCTTCTCCTCAGTGTGATATAGTAATGTATATAGTAATATGGCCGCCCTTCTCCTCAGTGTGGTACAGTAATATATATAGTAATATGGCCGCCCTTTTCCTCAGTGTAATATAGTAATATATATATATAGTAATATAGCCGCCCTTCTCCTCAGTGTGATATAGTAATATATATAGTAATATGGCGGCCCTTCTCCTCAGTGTGATATAGTAATATATATAGTAATATGGCCGCCCTTCTCCTCAGTGTGATATAGTAATATATATAGTAATATGGCCGCCCTTCTACTCAGTGTGATATAGTAATATATATAGTAATATAGCCGCCCTTCTCCTCAGTGTGATATAGTAATATATATAGTAATATGGCCGCCCTTCTCCTCAGTGGTGATATAGTAATATATATAGTAATATGGTCGCCCTTCTCCTCAGTGGTGATATAGTAATATATATAGTAATATGGCCCCCTTCTCCTCAGTGGTGATATAGTAATATATATATAGTGATATGGCCGCCCTTCTCCTCAGTGTGATATAGTAATATATATAGTAATATGGTCGCCCTTCTCCTCAGTGTGATATAGAAATATATAGTAATATGGCCGCCCTTCTCCTCAGTGTGATATAGTAATATATATAGTAATATGGCCGCCCTTCTCCTCAGTGTGATATAGTAATATATATAGTAATATGGCCGCCCTTCTCCTCAGTGTGATATAGTAATATATAGTAATATGGCCGCCCTTCTCCTCAGTGTGATATATAGTAATATTTATAGTAATATGGCCGCCCTTCTCCTCAGTGTGATATAGTAATATATAGTAATATGGCTGCTCTTCTCCTCAGTATGATATAGTAATATATATAGTAATATGGTCGCCCTTCTCCTCAGTGTGATATAGTAATATATATAGTAATATGGCCGCCCTTCTCCTCAGTGTAATATAGTAATAGATATAGTAATATGGCTGCCCTTCTCCTCAGTGCAATATAGTAATATATATAGTAATATGGTCGCCCTTCTCAGTGTGATATAGTAATATATATAGTAATATGGCCACCCTTCTCCTCAGTGTAATATAGTAATAGATATAGTAATATGGCTGCCCTTCTCCTCAGTGTAATATAGTAATATAAAAAGTAATAAGGTCGCCCTTCTCCTCAGTGTGATATAGTAATATATATAGTAATATGGCCGCCCTTCTCCTCAGTGTAATATAGTAATAGATATAGTAATATGGCTGCCCTTCTCCTCAGTGTAATATAGTAATATAAAAAGTAATAAGGTCGCCCTTCTCCTCAGTGTGATATAGTAATACATATAGTAATATGGCCGCCCTTCTCCTCAGTGTAATATAGTAATAGATATAGTAATATGGCCACCCTTCTACTCTGTGTGATATAGATATATATATTGTAATATAGCCGCCCTTCTCCTCAGTGTGATATAGTAATGTATATAGTAATATGGCCGCCCTTCTCCTCAGTGTGATATAGTAATATATATAGTAATATGGCCGCCCTTCTCCTCAGTGTGATCTAGTAATATATAGTAATATGGCCGCCCTTCTCCTCAGTGTGATATATAGTAATATATATAGTAATATGGCTGCCCTTCTCCTCAGTGTGATATAGTAATATATAAAGTAATATGGTCGCCCTTCTCCTCAGTGTGATATAGTAATATATATAGTAATATGTCCACCCTTCTCCTCAGTGTAATATAGTAATAGATATAGTAATATGGCTGCCCTTCTCCTCAGTGTAATATAGTAATATAAAAAGTAATATGGCCGCCCTTCTCCTCAGTGTAATATAGTAATAGATATAGTAATATGGCCGCTCTTCTCCTCAGTGTAATATAGTAATAGATATAGTAATATGGCCGCTCTTCTCCTCAGTGTGATATAGTAATACATATAGTAATATGGCCGCCCTTCTCCTCAGTGTAATATAGTAATACATAAAGTAATATGGTCGCCCTTCTCCTCAGAGTGATATAGTAATATATATAGTAATATGGCCGCCCTTCTCCTCAGTGTAATATAGCAATAGATATAGTAATATGGCCACCCTTCTACTCAGTGTGATATAGATATATATATTGTAATATAGCCGCCGTTCTCCTCAGTGTGGTATAGTAATGTATATAGTAATATGGCCGCCCTTTTCCTCAGTGTGGTATAGTAATATATATAGTAATATGGCCGCCCTTTTCCTGAGTGTAATATAGTAATATATATATAAAGTAATATAGCCGCCCTTCTCCTCAGTGTGATATAGTAATATATATAGTAATATGGCCGCCCTTCTCCTCAGTGTGATATAGTAATATATATAGTAATATGGCCGCCCTTCTCCTCAGTGTGATATAGTAATATATATAGTAATATGGCCGCCCTTCTACTCAGTGTGATATAGTAATATATATAGTAATATAGCCGCCCTTCTCCTCAGTGTGATATAGTAATATATATAGTAATATGGCCGCCCTTCTCCTCAGTGGTGATATAGTAATATATATAGTAATATGGTCGCCCTTCTCCTCAGTGTGATATAGTAATATATATAGTAATATGGCCGCCCTTCTCCTCAGTGTGATATAGTAATATATATAGTAATATGGCCGCACTTCTCCTCAGTGTGGTATAGTAATATATATAGTAATATGGTTGCCCATCTCCTCAGTGTGATATAGTAATATATAGTAATATGGCCGCCCTTCTCCACAGTGTGATATAGTAATATATATAGTAATATGGCCGCCCTTCTCCTCAGTGTGATATAGTAATATATATAGTAAAATGGCCGCCCTTCTCCTCAGTGGTGATATAGTAATATATATAGTAATATGGCCGCCCTTCTCCTCAGTGGTGATATAGTAATATATATATAGTGATATGGCCTCCCTTCTCCTCTGTTTGATATAGTAATATATATAGTAATATGGTCGCCCTTTTCCTCAGTGTGGTATAGTAATATATATAGTAATATGGTCGCCCTTCTCCTCAGTGTGATATAGTAATATATATAGTAATATGGCCGCACTTCTCCTCAGTGTGGTATAGTAATATATATAGTAATATGGTTGCCCATCTCCTCAGTGTGATATAGTAATATATAGTAATATGGCCGCCCTTCTCCACAGTGTGATATAGTAATATATATAGTAATATGGCCGCCCTTCTCCTCAGTGGTGATATAGTAATATATATAGTGATATGGCCGCCCTTCTCCTCTGTGTGATATAGTAATATATATAGTAATATGGTCGCCCTTTTCCTCAGTGTGATATAGTAATATATATAGTAATATGGTCGCCCTTCTCCTCAGTGTGATATAGTAATGTATATAGTAATATGGCCGCCCTTCTCCTCAGTGGTGATATAGTAATATATATAGTAATATGGCCGCCCTTCTCCTCAGTGGTGATAAAGTAATATATATATAGTGATATGGCCGCCCTTCTCCTCAGTGTGATATAGTAATATATATAGTAATATGGTCGCCCTTTTCCTCAGTGTGATATAGTAATATATATAGTAATATGGTCACCCTTTTCCTCAGTGTGATATAGTAATATATATAGTAATATGGTCGCCCTTCTCCTCAGTGTGATATAGTAATATATAGTAATATGGCCGCCCTTCTCCTCAGTGGTGATATAGTAATATATATAGCAATATGATCGCCCTTCTCCTCTGTGTGATATAGTAATATATATAGTAATATGGTTGCCCTTCTCCTCAGTGTGATATAGTAATATATATAGTAATATGGCCGCCCTTCTCCTCAGTGGTGATATAGTAATATATATAGTAATATGGCCCCCTTCTCCTCAGTGGTGATATAGTAATATATGTAGTAATATGGTCGCCCTTCTCCTCAGTGTGATATAGTAATATATATAGTAATATGGCCCCCTTCTCCTCAGTGGTGATATAGTAATATATATAGTAATATGGCCCCCTTCTCCTGAGTGGTGATATAGTAATATGTATAGTAAAATGGTCGCCCTTTCCCTCAGTGTGATATAGTAATATATATAGTCATATGGCCGCCCTTCTCCTCAGTGTGATATAGTAATATATATAGTAATATGGTCACCCTTCTCCTCAGTGTGATATAGTAATATATATAGTAATATGGCCGCCCTTCTCCTCAGTGTGATATAGTAATATATATATAGTAATATGGCCGCCCTTCTCCTCAGTGGTGATATAGTAATATATATAGTAATATGGCCCCCTTCTCCTCAGTGGTGATATAGTAATATATATATAGTGATATGGCCGCCCTTCTCCTCAGTGTGATATAGTAATATATATAGTAATATGGTCGCCCTTCTCCTCAGTGTGATATAGAAATATATAGTAATATGGCCGCCCTTCTCCTCAGTGTGATATAGTAATATATATAGTAATATGGCCGCCCTTCTCCTCAGTGTGATATAGTAATATATATAGTAATATGGCCGCCCTTCTCCTCAGTGTGATATAGTAATATATAGTAATATGGCCGCCCTTCTCCTCAGTGTGATATATAGTAATATTTATAGTAATATGGCCGCCCTTCTCCTCAGTGTGATATAGTAATATATAGTAATATGGCTGCTCTTCTCCTCAGTATGATATAGTAATATATATAGTAATATGGTCGCCCTTCTCCTCAGTGTGATATAGTAATATATATAGTAATATGGCCGCCCTTCTCCTCAGTGTAATATAGTAATAGATATAGTAATATGGCTGCCCTTCTCCTCAGTGCAATATAGTAATATATATAGTAATATGGTCGCCCTTCTCAGTGTGATATAGTAATATATATAGTAATATGGCCACCCTTCTCCTCAGTGTAATATAGTAATAGATATAGTAATATGGCTGCCCTTCTCCTCAGTGTAATATAGTAATATAAAAAGTAATAAGGTCGCCCTTCTCCTCAGTGTGATATAGTAATATATATAGTAATATGGCCGCCCTTCTCCTCAGTGTAATATAGTAATAGATATAGTAATATGGCTGCCCTTCTCCTCAGTGTAATATAGTAATATAAAAAGTAATAAGGTCGCCCTTCTCCTCAGTGTGATATAGTAATACATATAGTAATATGGCCGCCCTTCTCCTCAGTGTAATATAGTAATAGATATAGTAATATGGCCACCCTTCTACTCTGTGTGATATAGATATATATATTGTAATATAGCCGCCCTTCTCCTCAGTGTGATATAGTAATGTATATAGTAATATGGCCGCCCTTCTCCTCAGTGTGATATAGTAATATATATAGTAATATGGCCGCCCTTCTCCTCAGTGTGATCTAGTAATATATAGTAATATGGCCGCCCTTCTCCTCAGTGTGATATATAGTAATATATATAGTAATATGGCTGCCCTTCTCCTCAGTGTGATATAGTAATATATAAAGTAATATGGTCGCCCTTCTCCTCAGTGTGATATAGTAATATATATAGTAATATGTCCACCCTTCTCCTCAGTGTAATATAGTAATAGATATAGTAATATGGCTGCCCTTCTCCTCAGTGTAATATAGTAATATAAAAAGTAATATGGCCGCCCTTCTCCTCAGTGTAATATAGTAATAGATATAGTAATATGGCCGCTCTTCTCCTCAGTGTAATATAGTAATAGATATAGTAATATGGCCGCTCTTCTCCTCAGTGTGATATAGTAATACATATAGTAATATGGCCGCCCTTCTCCTCAGTGTAATATAGTAATACATAAAGTAATATGGTCGCCCTTCTCCTCAGAGTGATATAGTAATATATATAGTAATATGGCCGCCCTTCTCCTCAGTGTAATATAGCAATAGATATAGTAATATGGCCACCCTTCTACTCAGTGTGATATAGATATATATATTGTAATATAGCCGCCGTTCTCCTCAGTGTGGTATAGTAATGTATATAGTAATATGGCCGCCCTTTTCCTCAGTGTGGTATAGTAATATATATAGTAATATGGCCGCCCTTTTCCTGAGTGTAATATAGTAATATATATATAAAGTAATATAGCCGCCCTTCTCCTCAGTGTGATATAGTAATATATATAGTAATATGGCCGCCCTTCTCCTCAGTGTGATATAGTAATATATATAGTAATATGGCCGCCCTTCTCCTCAGTGTGATATAGTAATATATATAGTAATATGGCCGCCCTTCTACTCAGTGTGATATAGTAATATATATAGTAATATAGCCGCCCTTCTCCTCAGTGTGATATAGTAATATATATAGTAATATGGCCGCCCTTCTCCTCAGTGGTGATATAGTAATATATATAGTAATATGGTCGCCCTTCTCCACAGTGTGATATAGTAATATATATAGTAATATGGCCGCCCTTCTCCTCAGTGTGATATAGTAATATATATAGTAATATGGCCGCACTTCTCCTCAGTGTGGTATAGTAATATATATAGTAATATGGTTGCCCATCTCCTCAGTGTGATATAGTAATATATAGTAATATGGCCGCCCTTCTCCACAGTGTGATATAGTAATATATATAGTAATATGGCCGCCCTTCTCCTCAGTGTGATATAGTAATATATATAGTAAAATGGCCGCCCTTCTCCTCAGTGGTGATATAGTAATATATATAGTAATATGGCCGCCCTTCTCCTCAGTGGTGATATAGTAATATATATATAGTGATATGGCCTCCCTTCTCCTCTGTTTGATATAGTAATATATATAGTAATATGGTCGCCCTTTTCCTCAGTGTGGTATAGTAATATATATAGTAATATGGTCGCCCTTCTCCTCAGTGTGATATAGTAATATATATAGTAATATGGCCGCACTTCTCCTCAGTGTGGTATAGTAATATATATAGTAATATGGTTGCCCATCTCCTCAGTGTGATATAGTAATATATAGTAATATGGCCGCCCTTCTCCACAGTGTGATATAGTAATATATATAGTAATATGGCCGCCCTTCTCCTCAGTGGTGATATAGTAATATATATAGTGATATGGCCGCCCTTCTCCTCTGTGTGATATAGTAATATATATAGTAATATGGTCGCACTTTTCCTCAGTGTGATATAGTAATATATATAGTAATATGGTCGCCCTTCTCCTCAGTGTGATATAGTAATGTATATAGTAATATGGCCGCCCTTCTCCTCAGTGGTGATATAGTAATATATATAGTAATATGGCCGCCCTTCTCCTCAGTGGTGATAAAGTAATATATATATAGTGATATGGCCGCCCTTCTCCTCAGTGTGATATAGTAATATATATAGTAATATGGTCGCCCTTTTCCTCAGTGTGATATAGTAATATATATAGTAATATGGTCACCCTTTTCCTCAGTGTGATATAGTAATATATATAGTAATATGGTCGCCCTTCTCCTCAGTGTGATATAGTAATATATAGTAATATGGCCGCCCTTCTCCTCAGTGGTGATATAGTAATATATATAGCAATATGATCGCCCTTCTCCTCTGTGTGATATAGTAATATATATAGTAATATGGTTGCCCTTCTCCTCAGTGTGATATAGTAATATATATAGTAATATGGCCGCCCTTCTCCTCAGTGGTGATATAGTAATATATATAGTAATATGGCCCCCTTCTCCTCAGTGGTGATATAGTAATATATGTAGTAATATGGTCGCCCTTCTCCTCAGTGTGATATAGTAATATATATAGTAATATGGCCCCCTTCTCCTCAGTGGTGATATAGTAATATATATAGTAATATGGCCCCCTTCTCCTGAGTGGTGATATAGTAATATGTATAGTAAAATGGTCGCCCTTTCCCTCAGTGTGATATAGTAATATATATAGTCATATGGCCGCCCTTCTCCTCAGTGTGATATAGTAATATATATAGTAATATGGTCACCCTTCTCCTCAGTGTGATATAGTAATATATATAGTATTATGGCCGCCCTTCTCCTCAGTGTGATATAGTAATATATATATAGTAATATGGTCGCCCTTTTCCTCAGTGTGATATAGTAATATATATATTAATATGGCCGCCCTTCTCCTCAGTGTGATATAGTAATATATATAGTAATATGGCCGCCCTTCTCCTCAGTGGTGATATAGTAATATATATAGTAATATGGCCCCCTTCTCCTCAGTGGTGATATAGTAATATGTATAGTAATATGGTCGCCCTTTTCCTCAGAGTGATATAGTAATATATATAGTAATATGGCCGCCCTTCTCCTCAGTGTGATATAGTAATATACATAGTAATATGGTCGCCCTTCTCCTCAGTGTGATATAGTAATATATATAGTAATATTGCCGCCCTTCTCCTCAGTGTGATATAGTAATATATATATAGTAATATGGTCGCCCTTTTCCTCAGTGTGATATAGTAATATATATAGTTATATGGCCGCCCTTCTCCTCAGTGTGATATAGTAATAAATATAGTAATATGGTCACCCTTCTCCTCAGTGTGATATAGTAATATATATAGTAATATGGCCGCCCTTCTCCTCAGTGTGATATAGTAATATATATAGTAATATGGCCGCCCTTCTCCTCAGTGGTGACATAGTAATATATATAGTAATATGCCCCCCTTCTCCTCAGTAGTGATTTAGTAATATATATAGTAATATGGCCCCCTTCTCCTCAGTGGTGATATAGTAATATGTATAGTAATATGGTCGCCCTTTTCCTCAGTGTGATATAGTAATATATATAGTAATATGGTCACACTTCTCCTCAGTGTGATATAGTAATATATATAGTAATATGGTCACCCTTCTCCTCAGTGTGATATAGTAATATATATAGTAATATGGCCGCCCTTCTCCTCAGTGTGATATAGTAATATATATATAGTAATATGGTCGCCCTTTTCCTCAGTGTGATATAGTAATATATATAGTAATATGGCCGCCCTTCTCCTCAGTGTGATATAGTAATATATATAGTAATATGGCCGCCCTTCTCCTCAGTGTGATATAGTAATATATATATAGTAATATGGCCGCCCTTCTCCTCAGTGTGATATAGTAATATATATAGTAATATGGCCACCCTTCTCCTCAGTGTGATATAGTAATATATATAGTAATATGGCCGCCCATCTCCTCAGTGTGATATAGTAATATATATAGTAATATGGCCACCCTTCTCCTCATTGTGATATAGTAATATATATAGTAATATGGCCGCCCTTCTCCTCAGTGTGATATAGTAATATATATAGTAATATGGTCGCCCGTCTCCTCAGTGTGATATAGTAATATATATAGTAATATGGCCGCCCTTCTCCTCAGTGTGATATAGTAATATATAGTAATATGGCCGCCCTTCTCCTCAGTGTGATATATAGTAATATATATAGTAATATGGCCGCCCTTCTCCTCAGTGTGATATAGTAATATATAGTAATATGGCTGCTCTTCTCTTCAGTGTGATATAGTAACATATGTAGTAATATGGTCGCCCTTCTCCTCAGTGTAATATAGAAATAGATATAGTAATATGGCCCCCTTCTCCTCAGTGGTGATATAGTAATATGTATAGTAATATGGTCGCGCTTTTACTCAGTGTGATATAGTAATATATATAGTAATATGGCCGCCCTTCTCCTCAGTGTGATATAGTAATATATATATTAATGTGGTCACTCTTCTCCTCAGTGTGATATAGTAATATATATAGTAATATGGCCGCCCTTCTCCTCAGTGTGATATAGTATTATATATATAGTAATATGGTCGCCCTTTTCCTCAGTGTGATATAGTAATATATATAGTAATATGGCCGCCCTTCTCCTCAGTGTGATATAGTAATATATATAGTAATATGATCACCCTTCTCCTCAGTGTGATATAGTAATATATATAGTAATATGGCCGCCCTTCTCCTCAGTGTGATATAGTAATATATATATTAATATGGCCGCCCTTCTCCTCAGTGGTGATATAGTAATATATATAGTAATATGGCCCCCTTCTCCTCAGTGGTGATATAGTAATATATATAGTAATATGCCCCCCTTCTCCTCAGTGTGCTATAGTAATATATATATAGTAATATGGTCGCCTTTTTCCTCAGTGTGATATAGTAATATAGATAGTAATATGGCCGCCCTTCTCCTCAGTGTGATATAGTAATATATATAGTAATATGGCCGCCCTTCTCCTAAGTGGTGATATAGTAATATATATAGTAATATGGTCGCCCTTCTCCTCAGTGGTGATATAGTAAAATATATAGTAATATCGCCTCCTTCTCCTCAGTGGTGATATAGTAATATATATAGTAATATGGCCCCCTTCTCCTCAGTGGTGATATAGTAATATGTATAGTAATATGGTCGCCCTTTTCCTCAGTGTGATATAGTAATATATATAGTAATATGGTCACCCTTCTCCTCAGTGTGATATAGTAATATATATAATAATATGGTCACCCTTCTCCTCAGTGTGACATAGTAATATATATAGTAATATGGCCGCCCTTCTCCTCAGTGTGATATAGTAATATATATTGTAATATGGCCGCCCTTCTCCTCAGTGTGATATAGTAATATATATATAGTAATATGGCCGCCCTTCTCCTCAGTGTGATATAGTAATATATATAGTAATATGGCCGCCCTTCTCCTCAGTGTGATATAGTAATATATATAGTAATATGGCCGCCCATCTCCTCAGTGTGATATAGTAATATATATAGTAATATGGCCGCCCTTCTCCTCATTGTGATATAGTAATATATATAGTAATATGGCCGCCCTTCTCCTCAGTGAGATATATTAATTTTTATAGTAATATGGTCGCCCGTCTGTTCAGTGTGATATAGTAATATATATAGTAATATGGCCGCCCTTCTCCTCAGTGGTGATATAGTAATATATATAGTAATATGGCCGCCCTTCTCCTCAGTGGTGATATAGTAATATATATAGTGATATGACCGCCCTTCTCCTCTGTGTGATATAGTAATATATATAGTAATATGGTCGCCCTTTTCCTCAGTGTGATATAGTAATATATATAGTAATATGGTCGACCTTCTCCTCAGTGTGATATAGTAATGTATATAGTAATATGGCCGCCCTTCTCCTCAGTGGTGATATAGTAATATATATAGTAATATGGCCGCCCTTCTCCTCAGTGGTGATAAAGTAATATATATATAGTGATATGGCCGCCCTTCTCCTCAGTGTGATATAGTAATATATATAGTAATATGGTCGCCCTTTTCCTCAGTGTGATATAGTAATATATATAGTAATATGGTCACCCTTTTCCTCAGTGTGATATAGTAATATATATAGTAATATGGTCGCCCTTCTCCTCAGTGTGATATAGTAATATATAGTAATATGGCCGCCCTTCTCCTCAGTGGTGATATAGTAATATATATAGCAATATGATCGCCCTTCTCCTCAGTGTGATATAGTAATATATATAGTAATATGGTCGCCCGTCTCCTCAGTGTGATATAGTAATATATATAGTAATATGGCCGCCCTTCTCCTCAGTGTGATATAGTAATATATAGTAATATGGCCGCCCTTCTCCTCAGTGTGATATATAGTAATATATATAGTAATATGGCCGCCCTTCTCCTCAGTGTGATATAGTAATATATAGTAATATGGCTGCTCTTCTCTTCAGTGTGATATAGTAACATATGTAGTAATATGGTCGCCCTTCTCCTCAGTAGTGATTTAGTAATATATATAGTAATATGGCCCCCTTCTCCTCAGTGGTGATATTGTAATGTATAGTAATATGGTCGCCCTTTTCCTCAGTGTGATATAGTAATATATATAGTAATATGGTCACACTTCTCCTCAGTGTGATATAGTAATATATATAGTAATATGGCCGCCCTTCTCCTCAGTGTGATATAGTAATATATATATTAATATGGTCACTCTTCTCCTCAGTGTGATATAGTAATATATATAATAATATGGCCGCCCTTTTCCTCAGTGTGATATAGTAATATATATAGTCATATGGTCACCCTTTTCCTCAGTGTGATATAGTAATATATATAGTAATATGGTCGCCCTTCTCCTCAGTGTGATATAGTAATATATAGTAATATGGCTGCCCTTCTCCTCAGTGGTGATATAGTAATATATATAGTAATATGGCCGCCCTTCTCCTCAGTGTGATATAGTAATATATATAGTAATATGGTCGCCCGTCTCCTCAGTGTGATATAGTAATATATATAGTAATATGGCCGCCCTTCTCCTCAGTGTGATATATAGTAATATATATAGTAATATGGCCGCCCTTCTCCTCAGTGTGATATAGTAATATATAGTAATATGGCTGCTCTTCTCTTCAGTGTGATATAGTAACATATGTAGTAATATGGTCGCCCTTCTCCTCAGTAGTGATTTAGTAATATGTATAGTAATATGGCCCCCTTCTCCTCAGTGGTGATATAGTAATATGTATAGTAATATGGTCGCCCTTTTCCTCAGTGTGATATAGTAATATATATAGTAATATGGTCGCGCTTTTCCTCAGTGTGATATAGTAATATATATAGTAATATGGCCGCCCTTCTCCTCAGTGTGATATAGTAATATATATATTAATATGGTCACTCTTCTCCTCAGTGTGATATAGTAATATATATAGTAATATGGCCGCCCTTCTCCTCAGTGTGATATAGTAATATATATATAGTAATATGGTCGCCCTTTTCCTCAGTGTGATATAGTAATATATATAGTAATATGGCCGCCCTTCTCCTCAGTGTGATATAGTAATATATATAGTAATATGATCACCCTTCTCCTCAGTGTGATATAGTAATATATATAGTAATATGGCCGCCCTTCTCCTCAGTGTGATATAGTAATATATATATTAATATGGCCGCCCTTCTCCTCAGTGGTGATATAGTAATATATATAGTAATATGGCCCCCTTCTCCTCAGTGGTGATATAGTAATATATATAGTAATATGCCCCCCTTCTCCTCAGTGTGCTATAGTAATATATATATAGTAATATGGTCGCCTTTTTCCTCAGTGTGATATAGTAATATATATAGTAATATGGCCGCCCTTCTCCTCAGTGTGATATAGTAATATATTTAGTAATATGGCCGCCCTTCTCCTAAGTGGTGATATAGTAATATATATAGTAATATGGCCCCCTTCTCCTCAGTGGTGATATAGTAACATATATAGTAATATGGCCGCCCTTCTCCTCAGTGTGATATAGTAATATATATATAGTAATATGGTCGCCCTTCTCCTCAGTGGTGATATAGTAAAATATATAGTAATATCGCCTCCTTCTCCTCAGTGGTGATATAGTAATATATATAGTAATATGGCCCCCTTCTCCTCAGTGGTGATATAGTAATATGTATAGTAATATGGTCGCCCTTCTCCTCAGTGTGATATAGCAATATATATAGTAATATGGCTGCCCTTCTCCTCAGTGGTGATATAGTAATATATATAGTAATATGGCCCCCTTCTCCAGAGTGGTGATATAGTAATATATATAGTAATATGGCCCTCTTCTCCTCAGTGTGATATAGTAATATATATATAGTAATATGGTCGCCCTTTTCCTCAGTGTGATATAGTAATATATATAGTAATATGGCCGCCCTTCTCCTCAGTGGTGATATAGTAATATATATAGTAGTATGGCCCCCTTCTCCTCAGTGGTGATATAGTAATATATATAGTAATATGGCCGCCCTTCTCCTCAGTGTGATATAGTAATATATATATACTAATATGGTCGCCCTTTTCCTCAGTGTGATATAGTAATATATATAGTAATATGGCTGCCCTTCTCCTCAGTGGTGATATAGTAATATATATAGTAATATGGCCCCCTTCTCCAGAGTGGTGATATAGTAATATATATAGTAATATGGCCCTCTTCTCCTCAGTGTGATATAGTAATATATATATAGTAATATGGCCGCCCTTCTACTCAGTGTAATATAGTAATATATATATAGTAATATGGCCGCCCTTCTCCTCTGTGTGATATAGTAATATATATATAGTAATATTGTCACCCTTCTCCTCAGTGTGATATAGTAATATATATAGTAATATGGTCGCCCGTCTCCTCAGTGTGATATAGTAATATATATAGTAATATGGCCGCCCTTCTCCTCAGTGTGATATAGTAATGTATAGTAATATGGCCGCCCTTCTCCTCAGTGTGATATAGTAATATATAGTAATATGGCCGCTCTTCTCCTCTGTGTGATATAGTAATATATATAGTAATATGGCCGCCCTTCTCCTCAGTGTAATATAGTAATAGATATAGTAATATGGCCCCCTTCTCCTCAGTGGTGATATAGTAATATGTATAGTAATATGGTCGCCCTTTTCCTCAGTGTGATATAGTAATATATATAGTAATATGGCCGCCCTTCTCCTCAGTGTGATATAGTAATATATATAGTAATATGGTCACCCTTCTCCTCAGTGTGATATAGTAATATATATATAGTAATATGGCCGCCCTTCTCCTCAGTGTGATATAGTAATATATATATAGTAATATGGTCGCCCTTTTCTCAGTGTGATATAGTACTATATATAGTAATATGGCCGCCCTTCTCCTCAGTGTGATATAGTAATATATATAGTAATATGATCACCCTTCTCCTCAGTGTGATATAGTAATATATGTAGTAATATGGCCGCCCTTCTCCTCAGTGTGATATAGTAATATATATAGTAATATGGCCGCCCGTCTCCTCAGTGGTGATATAGTAATATATATAGTAATATGGCTCCCTTCTCCTCAGTGGTGATATAGTAATATATATAGTAATATGGCCCCCTTCTCCTCAGTGTGATATAGTAATATATATATAGTAATATGGTCGCCCTTTTCCTCAGTGTGATATAGTAATATATATAGTAATATGGCCGCCCTTCTCCTCAGTGTGATATAGTAATATATATAGTAATATGGCCGCCCTTCTCCTCAGTGGTGATATAGTAATATATATAGTAATATGGCCCCCTTCTCCTCAGTGGTGATATAGTAATATATATAGTAATATGGCCGCCCTTCTCCTCAGTGTGATATAGTAATATATATATAATAATATGGCCGCCCTTCTACTCAGTGTGATATAGTAATATATATATAGTAATATGGCCGCCCTTCTCCTCTGTGTGATATAGTAATATATATAGTAATATGGCCGCCCTTCTCCTCAGTGTGATATAGTAAAATATATAGTAATATGGCCGCCCTTCTCCTGTGTGATATAGTAATATATAGTAATATGGTCACCCTTCTCCTCAGTGTGATACAGTAATATATATAGTAATATGGTCGCCCTTCTCCTCAGTGTGATATAGTAATATATAGTAATATGGTCACCCTTCTCCTCAGTGTGATATAGTAATATATATAGTAATATGGTCGCCCGTCTCCTCAGTGTGATATAGTAATATATATAGTAATATGGCCGCCCTTCTCCTCAGTGTGATATAGTAATGTATAGTAATATGGCCGCCCTTCTCCTCAGTGTGATATAGTAATATATATTAATATGGCCGCCCTTCTCCTCAGTGTGATATAGTAATATATGTAGTAATATGGCCGCCCTTCTCCTCAGTGTAATGTAGTAATAGATATAGTAATATGGCCCCCTTCTCCTCAGTGGTGATATAGTAATATGTATAGTAATATGGTCGCCCTTTTCCTCAGTGTTATATAGTAATATATATAGTAATATGGCCGCCCTTCTCCTCAGTGTGATATAGTAATATATATAGTAATATGGTCACCCTTCTCCTCAGTGTGATATAGTAATATATATATAGTAATATGGCCGCCCTTCTCCTCAGTGTGATATAGTAATATATATATAGTAATATGGTCGCCCTTTTCCTCAGTGTGATATAGTAATATATATATAGTAATATGGCCGCCCTTCTCCTCAGTGTGATATAGTAATATATATATAGTAATATGGTCGCCCTTTTCCTCAGTGTGATATAGTAATATATATATAGTAATATGGCCGCCCTTCTCCTCAGTGTGATATAGTAATATATATAGTAATATGATCACCCTTCTCCTCAGTGTGATATAGTAATATATATAGTAATATGGCCGCCCTTCTCCTCAGTGTGATATAGTAATATATATAATAATATGGCCGCCCTTCTCCTCAGTGGTGATATAGTAATATATATAGTAATATGGCCCCCTTCTCCTCAGTGGTGATATAGTAATATATATAGTAATATGGCCCCCTTCTCCTCAGTGTGATATAGTAATATATATATAGTAATATGGTCGCCCTTTTCCTCAGTGTGATATAGTAATATATATAGTAATATGGCCGCCCTTCTCCTCAGTGTGATATAGTAATATATATAGTAATATGGCCGCCCTTCTCCTCAGTGGTGATATAGTAATATATATAGTAATATGGCCCGCTTCTCCTCAGTGGTGATATAGTAATATATATAGTAATATGGCCGCCCTTCTCCTCAGTGTGATATAGTAATATATATATAGTAATATGGTCGCCCTTTTCCTCAGTGTGATATAGTAATATATATAGTAATATGGCCGCCCTTCTCCTCAGTGTGATATAGTAATATATATAGTAATATGGCCGCCCTTCTACTCAGTGTGATATAGTAATATATATATAGTAATATGGCCACCCTTCTCCTCTGTGTGATATAGTAATATATATAGTAATATGGCCACCCTTCTCCTCAGTGTGATATAGTAATATATATAACAATATGGCCGCCCTTCTCTTCAGTGTGATATAGTAATATATATAGTAATATGGTCACCCTTCTCCTCAGTGTGATATAGTAATATATAGTAATATGGCCGCCCTTCTCCTCAGTGTGACATAGTAATATATATAGTAATATGGTCACCCTTTTCCTCAGTGTGATATATTAATATATAGTAATATGGCCGACCTTCTCCTCAGTGTGATATAGTAATATATAGTAATATGGCCGCCCTTCTCCTCAGTGTGATATAGTAATATATAGTAATATGGCCGCCTTTCTCCTCAGTGTGATATAGTAATATATATAGTAATATGGCCGCCCTTCTCCTCAGTGTGATATAGTAATATATAGTAATATGGCCGCCCTTCACCTCAGTGTGATATAGTAATATATATAGTAATATGGTCGCCCTTCTCCTCAGTGTGATATAGTAATATATATAGTAATATGGCCGCCCTTCTCCTCAGTGTGATATAGTAATATATATAGTAATATGTCTGCCCTTCTCCTCAGAGTGATATAGTAATATATATAGTAATATGGCCGCCCTTCTCCTCAGTGTGATATAGTAATACAGTCATATGTAAAAGTTTGGGCACCCCTATTAATGTTAACCTTTTTTCTTTATAACAATTTTGGTTTTTGCAACAGGTATTTCAGTTTCATATATCTAATAACTGATGGACTCAGTTATATTTCTGGATTCAAATGAGGTTTATTGTACTAACAGAAAATGTGCAATCTGCATTTAAACAAAATTTGACCGCTGCAAATGTATGGGCACCCTTATCATTTTCTTGATTTGAACACTCCTAACTACTTTTTACTGACTTCCTGAAGCACTAAATTGGTTTTGTAACCTCATTGAGCTTTGAACTTCATAGCCAGGTGTATCAAGTCATGAGAAAAGGTATTTAAAGTGGCCACTTGCAAGTAGTTCTCCTATTTGATTCTCCTATGAAGAGTGGCATCATGGGCTCCTCAAAACAACTCTCAAATGATCTGAAAACAAAGAATATTCAACATAGCTTTTCAGGGGAAGGATACAAAAAGTTGTCTCAGAGATTTAACCTGTCAGTTTCCACTGTGAGGAACATAGTAAGGAAATGGAAGAACACAGGTACAGTTCTTGTTAAGCCCAGAAGTGGCAGGCCAACAAAAATATCAGAAAGGCAGAGAAGAAGAATGGTGAGAACAGTCAAGGACAATCCACAGGCCACCTCCAAAGACCTGCAGCATCATCTTGCTGCAGATGGTGTCACTGTGCATCGGTCAACAATACAGCGCACTTTGCACAAGGAGAAGCTGTGTGGGAGAGTGATGCGAAAGAAGCCGTTTCTGCAAGCACGCCACAAACAGAGTCGCCTGAGGTATGCAAAAGCACATTTGGACGAGCCAGTTACATTTTGGAAGAAGGTCCTGTGGACTGATGAAACAAAGATTGAGTTGTTTGGTCATACAAAAAGGCGTTATGCATGCGCTGTATTGTTGACCGATGCACAGTGACACCATCTGCAGCAAGATGATGCTGCAGGTCTTTGGAGGTGGTCTGTGGATTGTCCTTGACTGTTCTCACCATTCTTCTTCTCAGCCTTTCTGATATTTTTCTTGGCCTGCCACTTCTGAGCTTAACAAGAACTGTACCTGTGTTCTTCCATTTCCTTACTATGTTCCTCACAGTGGAAACTGACAGGTTAAATCTCTGAGACAACTTTTTGTATCCTTCCCCTGAAAAGCTATGTTGAATAATCTTTGTTTTCAGATCATTTGAGAGTTGTTTTGAGGAGCCCATGATGCCACTCTTCATAGGAGAATCAAATAGGAGAACTACTTGCAAGTGGCCACCTTAAATACCTTTTCTCATGATTTGATACACCTGGCTATGAAGTTCAAAGCTCAATGAGGTTTCAAAACCAATTTAGTGCTTCAGGAAGTCAGTAAAAAGTAGTTAGGAGTGTTCAAATCAAGAAAATGATAAGGGTGCCCATACTTTTGCAGCGGTCAAATTTTGTTTAAATGCAGATTGCACATTTTCTGTTAGTACAATAAACCTCATTTGAATTCAGGAATATAACTGAGTCCATCAGTTATTAGATATATGAAACTGAAATAGCTGTTGCAAAAACCAAAACTGTTATAAAGAAAAAAGGTTAACATTAATAGGGGTGCCCAAACTTTTACATATGACTGTATATATAGTAATATGGCCGCCCTTCTCCTCAGAGTGATATAGTAATATATATAGTAATATGGCCGCCCTTCTCTTCAGTGTGATATATAGTAATATATATAGTAATATGGCCGCCCTTCTCCTCAGTGTGATATAGTAATATATAGTAATATGGCTGCTCTTCTCCTCAGTGTGATATAGTAATATATATAGTAATATGGTCGCCCTTCTCCTCAGTGTGATACAGTAATATATATAGTAATATGGTCGCCCTTCTCCTCAGTGTGATATAGTAATATATATATAGTAATATGGCCGCCGTTCTCCTCAGTGTAATATAGTAATAGATATAGTAATATGGCTGCCCTTCTCCTCAGTGTAATATAGTAATATATATAGTAATATGGTCGCCCTTCTCCTCAGTGTGATATAGTAATATATATAGTAATATGGCCACCCTTCTCCTCAGTGTAATATAGTAATAGATATAGTAATATGGCCACCCTTCTCCTCAGTGTAATATAGTAATAGATATAGTAATATGGCCGCTCTTCTCCTCAGTGTAATATAGTAATAGATATAGTAATATGGCCGCTCTTCTCCTCAGTGTGATATAGTAATATATATAGTAATATGGCTGCCCTTCTCCTCAGTGTAATATAGTAATATATATAGTAATATGGCCGCACTTCTCCTCAGTGTGATATAGTAATATATATAGTAATATGGCTGCCCTTCTCCTCAGTGTAATATAGTAATATATATAGTAATATGGTCGCCCTTCTCCTCAGAGTGATATAGTAATATATATAGTAATATGGCCGCCCTTCTCCTCAGTGTAATATAGTAATATATATAGTAATATGGCTGCCCTTCTCCTCAATGTAATATAGTAATAGATATAGTAATATGGCCGCCCTTCTCCTCAGTGTGATATAGTAATATATATAGTAATATGGCTGCCCTTCTCCTCAGTGTAATATAGTAATATATATAGTAATATGGCCGCCCTTCTCCTCAGTGCTATATGGTAATATATATAGTAATATGGCCGCCCTTCTCCTCAGAGTGATATAGTAATATATATAGTAATATGGCCGCCCTTCTCCTCGGTGTAATATAGTAATAGATATAGTAATATGGCCACCCTTCTCCTCAGTGTGATATAGTAATTTATATAGTAATATGGCCGCCCTTCTCCTCTGTGTGATATAGTAATATATATAGTAATATGGCCGCCCTTCTCCTCAGTGTGATATAGTAATATATATATAGTAATATGGTCGCCCTTCTCCTCAGTGTGATATAGTAATATAT
Source organism: Dendrobates tinctorius (assembly GCF_039654945.1). NCBI lineage: Eukaryota > Metazoa > Chordata > Amphibia > Anura > Dendrobatidae > Dendrobates > Dendrobates tinctorius. Next base: position 3,360,347 of record NW_027362007.1, on the reverse strand, counting down.
ATAGTAATATGGCCACCCTTCTCCTCAGTGTGATATATTAATATATATAGTAATATGGCCGCCCTTCTACTCAGTGTGATATAGTAATATATATAGTAATATGGCCACCCTTCTCCTCAGTGTGATATAGTAATATATATCGTAATATGGCCGCCCTTCTCAGTGTGATATAGTAATATATATAGTAATATGGCCGCCCTTCTTCTCAGTGTAATATAGTAATATATATAGTAATATGGCCGCCCTTCTCCTCAGTGTGATATAGTAATATATATAGTAATATGGCCGCCCTTCTCCTCAGTGTGATATAGTAATATATATAGTAATATGTCCGCCCTTCTCCTCAGTGTGATATAGTAATATATATAGTAATATGGCCGCCCTTCTCCTCAGTGTGATATAGTAATATATATGTAGTAGTATGGTCGCCCTTCTCCTCAGTGTGATATAGTAATATATATAGTAATATGGCCGCCCTTCTCCTCAGTGTGATATAGTAATATATATATAGTAATATGGCCGCCCTTCTCCTCAGTGTGATATAGTAATATATATATAGTAATATGGCCGCCCTTCTCCTCAGTGTGATATAGTAATATATATAGTAATATGGCCGCCCTTCTCCTCAGTGTGATATAGTAATATATATAGTAATATGGTCGCCCTTCTCCTCAGTGTGATATAGTAATATATATATAGTAATATGGCCGCCCTTCTGCTCAGTGTGATATAGTAATATATATATAGTAATATGGCCGCCCTTCTCCTCAGTGTGATATAGTAATATATATATAGTAATATGGTCGCCCTTTTCTCAGTGTGATATAGTAATATATATAGTAATATGGCCACCCTTCTCCTCAGTGTGATATAGTAATATATATAGTAATATGATCACCCTTCTCCTCAGTGTGATATAGTAATATATGTAGTAAGATGGCCGCCCTTCTCCTCAGTGTGATATAGTAATATATATAGTAATATGGCCGCCCGTCTCCTCAGTGGTGATATAGTAATATATATATAGTAATATGGCTCCCTTCTCCTCAGTGGTGATATAGTAATATATATAGTAATATGGCCCCCTTCTCCTCAGTGTGATATAGTAATATATATAGTAATATGGTCGCCCTTTTCCTCAGTGTGATATAGTAATATATATAGTAATATGGCCGCCCTTCTCCTCAGTGTGATATAGTAATATATATTGTAATATGGCCGCCCTTCTCCTCAGTGGTGATATAGTAATATATATAGTAATATGGCCCCCTTCTCCTCAGTGGTGATATAGTAATATATATAGTAATATGGCCGCCCTTCTCCTCAGTGTGATATAGTAATATATATATAATAATATGGCCGCCCTTCTACTCAGTGTGATATAGTAATATATATATAGTAATATGGCCGCCCTTCTCCTCTGTGTGATATAGTAATATATATAGTAATATGGCCGCCCTTCTCCTCAGTGTGATATAGTAATATATATAGTAATATGGCCGCCCTTCTCCTCAGTGTGATATAGTAATATATAGTAATATGGTCACCCTTCTCCTCAGTGTGATACAGTAATATATATAGTAATATGGTCGCCCTTCTCCTCAGTGTGATATAGTAATGTATAGTAATATGGTCACCCTTCTCCTCAGTGTGATATAGTAATATATATAGTAATATGGTCGCCCGTCTCCTCAGTGTGATATAGTAATATATATAGTAATATGGCCGCCCTTCTCCTCAGTGTGATATAGTAATGTATAGTAATATGGCCGCCCTTCTCCTCAGTGTGATATAGTAATATATATTAATATGGCCGCCCTTCTCCTCAGTGTGATATAGTAATATATGTAGTAATATGGCCGCCCTTCTCCTCAGTGTAATATAGTAATAGATATAGTAATATGGCCCCCTTCTCCTCAGTGGTGATATAGTAATATGTATAGTAATATGGTCGCCCTTTTCCTCAGTGTGATATAATAATATATATGGTAATATGGCCGCCCTTCTCCTCAGTGTGATATAGTAATATATATAGTAATATGGTCACCCTTCTCCTCAGTGTGATATAGTAATATATATATAGTAATATGGCCGCCCTTCTCCTCAGTGTGATATAGTAATATATATATAGTAATATGGTCGCCCTTTTCCTCAGTGTGATATAGTAATATATATAGTAATATGGCCGCCCTTCTCCTCAGTGTGATATAGTAATATATATAGTAATATGATCACCCTTCTCCTCAGTGTGATATAGTAATATATATAGTAATATGGCCGCCCTTCTCCTCAGTGTGATATAGTAATATATATAGTAATATGGCCGCCCTTCTCCTCAGTGTGATATAGTAATATATATAGTAATATGGCCGCCCTTCTCCTCAGTGGTGATATAGTAATATATATAGTAATATGGCCCCCTTCTCCTCAGTGGTGATATAGTAATATATATAGTAATATGGCCCCCTTCTCCTCAGTGTGATATAGTAATATATATATAGTAATATGGTCGCCCTTTTCCTCAGTGTGATATAGTAATATATATAGTAATATGGCCGCCCTTCTCCTCAGTGTGATATAGTTATATATATAGTAATATGGCCGCCCTTCTCCTCAGTGGTGATATAGTAATATATATAGTAATATGGCCCCCTTCTCCTTAGTGGTGATATAGTAATATATATAGTAATATGGCCGCCCTTCTCCTCAGTGTGATATAGTAATATATATATAGTAATATGGTCGTCCTTTTCCTCAGTGTGTTATAGTAATATATATAGTAATATGGCCGCCCTTCTCCTCAGTGTGATATAGTAATATATATAGTAATATGGCCGCCCTTCCACTCAGTGTGATATAATAATATATATATAGTAATATGGCCGCCCTTCTCCTCTGTGTGATATAGTAATATATATAGTAATATGGCCGCCCTTCTCCTCAGTGTGATATAGTAATATATATAGTAATATGGCCGCCCTTCTCTTCAGTGTGATATAGTAATATATATAGTAATATGGTCACCCTTCTCCTCAGTGTGATATAGTAATATATATAGTAATATGGTCGCCTGTCTCCTCAGTGTGATATAGTAATATATATAGTAATATGGCCGCCCTTCTCCTCAGTGTGATATAGTAATGTATAGTAATATGGCCGCCCTTCTCCTCAGTGTGATATAGTAATACATAGTAATATGGCCGCCCTTCTCCTCAGTGTGATATAGTAATATATATAGTAATATGGTCACCCTTCTCCTCAGTGTGATATATTAATATATAGTAATATGGCCGACCTTCTCCTCAGTGTGATATAGTAATATATAGTAATATGGCCGCCCTTCTCCTCAGTGTGATATAGTAATATATAGTAATATGGCCGCTTTTCTCCTCAGTGTGATATAGTAATATATATAGTAATATGGCCGCCCTTCTCCTCTGTGTGATATAGTAATATATAGTAATATGGCCGCCCTTCACCTCAGTGTGATATAGTAATATATATAGTAATATGGTCGCCCTTCTCCTCAGTGTGATATAGTAATATATATAGTAATATGGCCGCCCTTCTCCTCAGTGTGATATAGTAATATATATAGTAATATGGCCGCCCTTCTCCTCAGTGTGATATAGTAATATATATAGTAATATGGCTGCCCTTCTCCTCAGAGTGATATAGTAATATATATAGTAATATGGCCGCCCTTCTCCTCAGTGTGATATAGTAATATATATATAGTAATATGGCCGCCCTTCTCCTCAGAGTGATATAGTAATATATATAGTAATATGGCCGCACTTCTCCTCAGTGTGATATAGTAATATATATAGTAATATGGCCGCCCTTCTCCTCAGTGTGATATAGTAATATATAGTAATATGGCCGCCCTTCTCAGTGTGATATAGTAATATATATAGTAATATGGCCGCCCTTCTCCTCAGTGTGATATAGTAATATATATAGTAATATGGCCGCCCTTCTCCTCAGTGTGATATAGTAATATATAGTAATATGGCCGCCCTTCTCCTCAGTGTGATATAGTAATAGATATAGTAATATGGCCGCCCTTCTCCTCAGTGTGATATATAGTAATATATATAGTAATATGGCCGCCCTTCTCCTCAGTGTGATATAGTAATATATAGTAATATGGCTGCTCTTCTCCTCAGTGTGATATAGTAATATATATAGTAATATGGTCGCCCTTCTCCTCAGTGTGATATAGTAATATATATAGTAATATGGTCGCCCTTCTCCTCAGTGTGATATAGTAATATATATAGTAATATGGCTGCCCTTCTCCTCAGTGTAATATAGTAATATATATAGTAATATGGTCGCCCTTCTCCTCAGTGTGATATAGTAATATATATAGTAATATGGCCACCCTTCTCCTCAGTGTAATATAGCAATAGATATAGTAATATGGCTGCCCTTCTCCTCAGTGTAATATAGTAATAGATATAGTAATATGGCTGCCCTTCTCCTCAGTGTAATATAGTAATATATATAGTAATATGGTCGCCCTTCTCCTCAGTGTGATATAGTAATATATATAGTAATATGGCCACCCTTCTCCTCAGTGTAATATAGTAATAGATATAGTAATATGGCCACCCTTCTCCTCAGTGTAATATAGTAATAGATATAGTAATATGGCCGCTCTTCTCCTCAGTGTAATATAGTAATAGATATAGTAATATGGCCGCTCTTCTCCTCAGTGTGATATAGTAATATATATAGTAATATGGCTGCCCTTCTCCTCAGTGTAATATAGTAATATATATAGTAATATGGCCGCACTTCTCCTCAGTGTGATATAGTAATATATATATAGTAATATGGCTGCCCTTCTCCTCAGTGTGATATAGTAATATATATAGTAATATGGCCGCCCTTCTTCTCAGTGTGATATAGTAATATATATAGTAATATGGCCGCCCTTCTCCTCAGTGTGATATAGTAATATATATATAGTAATATGGCCGCCCTTCTCCTCAGTGTGATATAGTAATATATATATATAGTAATATGGCCGCCCTTCTCCTCAGTGTGATATAGTAATATATATATAGTAATATGGCCGCCCTTCTCCTCAGTGTGATATAGTAATATATATAGTAATATGGCCGCCCTTCTCCTCAGTGTGATATAGTAATATACACTCACTGGCCACTTTATTAGGTACACCTGTCCAACTGTGTGTTAAGACTTAATTTCTAATCAGCCAATCACATGGTGGCAACTTAGTGCATTTAGGCATGTAGACATGGTCAAGACAATCTCCTGCAGTTCAAACCGAGCATCAGTATGGGGAAGAAAGGTGATTTGAGTGCCTTTGAACGTGGCATGATTGTTGGTGCCAGAAGGGCTGGTCTGAGTATTTCAGAAACTGCTGATCTACTGGGATTTTCACGCACAACCATCTCTAGGGTTTACAGAGAATGGTCCGAAAAAGAAAAAAAATCCAGTGAGCGGCAGTTCTGTGGCCGGAAATGCCTTGTTGATGCCAGAGGTCAGAGGAGAATGGGCATACTGGTTCGAGCTGATAGAAAGGCAACAGTGACTCAAATTGCCACCCGTTACAACCAAGGTAGGCAGAAGAGCATCTCTGAACGCACAGTGCGTCGAACTTTGAGGCAGATGGGCTACAGCAGCAGAAGACCACACTGGGTACCACTCCTCTCAGCTAAGAACAGGAAACTGAGGCTACAATTTGCACAAGCTCATCGAAATTGGACAGTAGAAGATTGGAAAAACGTTGCCTGGTCTGATGAGTCTCGATTTCTGCTGCGACATTCGGATGGTAGGGTCAGAATTTGGCGTAAACAACATGAAAGCATGGATCCATCCAGCCTTGTATCAACGGTTCAGGCTGGTGGTGGTGGTGTCATGGTGTGGGGAATTTTTTCTTGGCACTCTTTGGGCCCCTTGGTACCAATTGAGCATCGTTGCAACGCCACAGCCTACCTGAGTATTGTTGCTGACCATGTCCATCCCTTTATGACCACAATGTACCCAACATCTGATGGCTACTTTCAGCAGGATAATGCGCCATGTCATAAAGCTCGAATCATCTCAGATTGGTTTCTTGAACATGACAATGAGTTCACTGTACTCAAATGGCCTCCTCAGTCACCAGATCTCAATCCAATAGAGCATCTTTGTGATGTGGTGGAACGGGAGATTCGCATCAGGGATGTGCAGCCGACAAATCTGCGCCAACTGTGTGATGCCATCATGTCAATATGGTCCAAAATCTCTGAGGAATGCTTCCAGCACCTTGTTGAATCTCTGCCACGAAGAATTGAGGCAGTTCTGAAGGCAAAAGGGGGTCCAACCCGTTACTAGCATGGTGTACCTAATAAAGTGGCCAGTGAGTGTATATATAGTAATATGGCCGCCCTTCTCCTCAGTGTGATATAGTAATATATATATATAGTAATATGGCCGCCCTTCTCCTCAGTGTGATATAGTAATATATATATAGCGATATGGCCGCCCTTCTCCTCAGTGTAATATAGTAATATATATATAGTAATATGGCCGCCCTTCTCCTCAGTGTGATATAGTAATATATATATAGCGATATGGCCGCCCTTCTCCTCAGTGTGATATAGTAATATATATATAGTAATATGGCCGCCCTTCTCCTCAGTGTGATATAGTAATATATATATAGTAATATGGCCGCCCTTCTCCTCAGTGTGATATAGTAATATATATATAGTAATATGGCCGCCCTTCTCCTCAGTGTGATATAGTAATATATATAGTAATATGGCCACTCTTCTCCTCAGTGTGATATAGTAATATATATAGTAATATGGCCGCCCTTCTCTTCAGTGTGATATAGTAATATATATAGTAATATGGTCGCCCTTCTTCTCAGTGTGATATAGTAATATATATAGTAATATGGCCGCTCTTCTTCTCAGTGTGATATAGTAATATTATATAGTAATATGGCCGCCCTTCTCCTCAGTGTGATATAGTAATATATATAGTAATATGGCCGCCCTTCTTCTCAGTGTGATATAGTAATATATATAGTAATATGGCCGCCCTTCTCTTCAGTGTGATATAGTAATATATATAGTAATATGGCCGCCCTTCTCTTCAGTGTGATATAGTAATATATATAGTAATATGGCCGCCCTTCTCTTCAGTGTGATATAGTAATATATATAGTAATATGGCCGCTCTTCTCCTCAGTGTGATATAGTAATATATATAGTAATATGGCCGCCCTTCTCCTCAGTGTGATATAGTAATATATATAGTAATATGGCCGCCCTTCTTCTCAGTGTGATATAGTAATATATATAGTAATATGGCCGCCCTTCTCTTCAGTGTGATATAGTAATATATATAGTAATATGGCCGCCCTTCTCTTCAGTGTGATATAGTAATATATATAGTAATATGGCCGCCCTTCTCTTCAGTGTGATATAGTAATATATATAGTAATATGGCCGCCCTTCTCTTCAGTGTGATATAGTAATATATATAGTAATATGGCCGCCCTTCTCCTCAGTGTGATATAGTAATATATATAGTAATATGGCCACTCTTCTCCTCAGTGTGATATAGTAATATATATAGTAATATGGCCGCCCTTCTCTTCAGTGTGATATAGTAATATATATAGTAATATGGCCGCCCTTCTCTTCAGTGTGATATAGTAATATATATAGTAATATGGCCGCTCTTCTTCTCAGTGTGATATAGTAATATTATATAGTAATATGGCCGCCCTTCTCCTCAGTGTGATATAGTAATATATATAGTAATATGGCCGCCCTTCTTCTCAGTGTGATATAGTAATATATATAGTAATAAGGCCGCCCTTCTCCTCAGTGTGATATAGTAATATATATATAGTAATATGGCCGCCCTTCTCCTCAGTGTGATATAGTAATATATATATATAGTAATATGGCCGCCCTTCTCCTCAGTGTGATATTGTAATATATATATAGTAATATGGCCGCCCTTCTCCTCAGTGTGATATAGTAATATATATATATAGTAATATGGCCGCCCTTCTCCTCAGTGTGATATTGTAATATATATATAGTAATATGCTCAGGTGAGGAGCCGTGTCTCTGAGCACTGAGCACCTTGTGCTTCTGTTTCTTGCTCAGTGGTGGTCAGGCTCAGCCTCCTCATCTTGGCAGCATCCTCACTGCTGATCATTCTGCACAGTGTGTAAGTGCCCAGGACTGACCGTCTTGCTGCGGCCGTGCTCTCACTTTTGCGCTCTTGCAGGCAGCGGCTGCAGCATTGTTAGCACCGCGGCCTCGGCAGCACATATTACCATTCTTCCCGCTCTGCCTGGAGTTCACATTTCACCCCACATTCCTGCGGGATCCTGTGATCTTGACCCGACTTTTCATTATTTCCCGGTGTTTTGCTGTATACGACTGATGGTTAATGCTCAGCGATAATGGAGGCTAAAACAAACCTCTCTAAATCCAAATGAAGTCTTAAAAATACAAGCACGAAGCCACGCAGCGAAATGTCGAGACCGCTGACTGCTGCTGCGGGAAGCGAGGTCAGATGTCACTAGTCGACCGGTTAAACACACTCATTTATACCGTACGCATCTGATCAGCACTGCGAGCGATCGCTCAGCGGAAGAAAAGAGCTGTTATGAAAATACAGAAGGCAACACTGCTGCCCGTCACTGAATGCACAGCCGCACAGCACGGTGCAGGGACCAGGCACCGATCTCCCATGTCCCCATATAGAGGAGGACGGATCATATATACCATCTGTACACATACACAGTGGGGAAAAAGTATTTAGTCAGCCACCAATTGTGCACGTTCTCCCACTTATAAAGATGAGAGGCCTGTAATTGACATCATAGGTAGACCACAACTATGAGAGACAAAATGAGAAAACAAATCCAGAGAATCACCTTGTCTGATTTGGTAAGATTTATATTGCAAATTATGGTGGAAAATAAGTATTTGGTCACCTAAACACATGCAAGATTTCAGGCTCTCACAGACCTGTAACTTCTTCTTTAAGAGGCTCTTCTGTCCTCCACTCATTACCTGTAATAGTGGCGCCTGTCTGACCTTGTTATCAGTGTCTGACCTCAGGGAGACCAGTCAAAGAAAACACTGTGGCAGCCGGCAAAGGCGCTCAATCAGTAAAATCCTAGGTGCATTGCTCCCTGGGAAATACGATTATGCAAATAAAGTCCGTGGAGCCTCATTTAAGAGTCTCAAACACGGGACTAGCCAGATCCATCTCCAGGGAAGGACCCAGCCAAGGAGTGGCTTCTTTCGGAAACCACCATTACCACCATATTAAGTGGCCCTTTAAGTCAATATCCAGCTCTTTACAAGTTTGCAGATATGGCAAGGCCTTCCCTGGAGGAAGATCTGGCTAGTCCCATGTTTGAGACTCTTAAATGAGGCTCCATGGACTTTATTTGCATATTCGTATTTCCCAGGGAACATTGCACCTAGGATTTCACTGATTGAGCGCCTTTGCCGGCTGCCGCAGTGTTTTCTTTGACTGGTCTCCCTGAGGTCAGTGATTGTTTCGTGATGTTGGTCTACTAGGCATTACTCCCACCTAGCCAGAATCCTACTCCACACTGATGAGGGGCAACACCACGAAACAGCTGTCTGTGGATGGATATCTGGCCTTGGTATTTCCCTTGTCATATCTGTAAACTCGTAAAGAGGCTGGATATTGACTTAAAGGGCCACTTAATATGGTGGTAATGGTGGTTTCCGAAAGGAGCCACCCCTTGGCTGGGTCCTTCCCTGGAGGAAGATCTGGCTAGTCCCGTGTTTGAGACTCTTAAATGAGGCTCCACGGACTTTATTTGCATATTTGTTATCAGTGTAAAAGACACCTGTCCACAACCTCAAACAGTCACTCCAATCTCCACTATGGTAAAGACCAAAGAGCTGTCAAAGGACACCAGAAACAAAATTGTAGCCCTGCACCAGGCTGGGAAGACTAAATCTGCAATAGGCAAGCAGGTGATGCCCAGGTTATACCAGCTGTACATATATAATTATATATAGGAGATGCCCAGGTTATATCAGCTGTACATATATAATTATATACAGGAGATACCCAGGTTATACCAGCTGTACATACATAATTATATACATGAGATACCCAGGTTATACCAGCTGTACATATATAATTATATACTGGAGATGTCCAGGTTATACCAGCTGTACATATATAATTATATACATGATATACCCAGGTTATACCAGCTGCACATATATAATTATATACATGAGATACCCAGGTTACACCAGCTGTACATATATAATTATATACTGGAGATGCCCAGGTTATACCAGCTGTACATATATAATTATATACAGGAGATGCCCAGGTTATACCGGCTGCACATATATAATTATATACAGGAGATACCCAGGTTATACCAGCTGTACATATATAATTATATACAGGGGATGCCCAGGTTATACCAGCTGTACATATATAATTATATACAGGAGATACCCAGGTTATACCAGCTGTATATATATAATTATATACTGGAGATGCCCAGGTTATACCAGCTGTACATATATAATTATATACAGGAGATGCCCAGGTTATACCGGCTGCACATATATAATTATATACTGGAGATGCCCAGGTTATACCAGCTGTACATATATAATTATATACAGGAGATGCCCAGGTTATACCGGCTGCACATATATAATTATATACTGGAGATGCCCAGGTTATACCAGCTGTACATATATAATTATATACAGGAGATGCCCAGGTTATACCGGCTGCACATATATAATTATATACAGGAGATACCCAGGTTATACCAGCTGTACATATATAATTATATACTGGAGATGCCCAGGTTATACCAGCTGTACATATATAATTATATACAGGAGATGCCCAGGTTATACCGGCTGCACATATATAATTATATACAGGAGATACCCAGGTTATACCAGCTGTACATATATAATTATATACAGGAGATGCCCAGGTTATACCGGCTGTACATCTATAATTATATGCAGGAGATGCCCAGGTTATACCAGCTGTACATATATAATTATATACAGGAGATGCCCTAGTTAGACCAGCTGTTCATATATAATTATATACAGGAGATGCTCATGTTAAATCAGCTGTACATATATAATTATATATAGGAGATGCTCAGGTTATACCAGCTGTACATATTTAATTATAAACAAGAGATGCCCAAGTTCTGCATGCTGTACATATATAATTATATACAGGAGATGCCCAGGTTATACCAGCTGTACATATATAATTATATACAGGAGATGCCCAAGTTATACCAGCTGTACATATATAATTATATACAGGAGATGCCCAGGTTATACCAGCTGTACATATATAATTATATACAGGAGATGCCCAAGTTATACCAGCTGTACATATATAATTATATACAGGAGATGCCCAGGTTATACCAGCAGTACATATATAATTATATACAGGAGATGCCCAGGATATACCAGCTGTACATATATAATTATATACAGGAGATGCCCAAGTTATACCAGCTGTACATATATCATTATATACAGGAGATGCCCAAGTTATACCAGCTGTACATATATCATTATATACAGGAGATGCCCAGGTTATACCAGCTGTACATACATAATTACATACAGGAGGTGCCCAGGTTATACCAGCTGTACATACATAATTATATACAGGAGATGCCCGGGTTATACCAGCTGTACATACATAATTACATACAGGAGGTGCCCAGGTTATACCGGCTGTACATATATAATTATATACAGGAGATGCCCAGGTTATACCAGCTGTACATATATAATTATATACAGGAGATGCCCAAGTTATACCAGCTGTACATACAGTACATAATTACAAACAGGAGGTGCCTAGGTCATACCAGCAACAGTACATGTATTATACCTTCATACTCCATATCACTGTATATTTTATAGCAGCACCGTCTGCAAGAATTTTTCTAGCAGTGAGGGTCGCTGTCAGTATACTCAGTGTGGCCGGGCACCATTGTATTATAGTGCAGCCATTGGCCGGGGTCTCCCTCACTAAGCGCTGATAAAATCATCCTAAGGCCGGAGTCAAACTACGGGTATGTTCCATTGATCAGTAAACGCTGTGGATTGGAAGCTACGTACTTGTGCTGCGTCCAACCCACAGTGTCCAGATGTTACAGCATAGTGGAGGGGATTTCAAGAAATCCTATGCCCACTATGTGCGTACTGATGCCAGTGGCTCATCCACGGACATGCGACACGTCTTTCCAGACCTCAGCATGTCAATTTATCTTGCGGAGACGCGAATCTCTGCAAGATAAATGTCACCCATACAATGTATTGGACACGGTGATTCTGCACGGTTCAGTGATCACATGCAGAATCACCTGCGTTCAAAAGCCAGCAGCGAACATGTGCTGCATCAAAAGCACTGTCGATTAATGACCGTGGGAACGTACCAGCACACTGTCCACTGTGTCCAAACCGCTGCTGGCTTTTGAACCAGCAGAGGAAAAGCTGACAGCTGGGGGCCAATGTTTATAGCCTGAGAAGGGGGTGATAACTTTGGAGCTTCCCAGGCTATTCCCAGGCTATTCCCAGCTCACAAATGTATACTAAACTTTTACTGGCTATTAAAATGGAGGACCCTATAAGAATGACGTAGGGTCCCCCTATAATTAATAACCAGCAAAGGCTATGCAGAGTGAGCTGATATTAATAGACTAGGAAGAGGCCATGGATACTGGCCCCCCTGGCTAAAAACATCAGCTCTCAGCCACCCCAGAAAAGGCGCATCTCTAAGGCCGGTTTCACACTAGCGCATTTTCAACGCGCGCACGGCCGGGGGTAGCTCCGCCCCCGATCCGGCTCTCTGCCCGGCGTGCCCGCCCCTTCCTTGTAGCGCCGCCTCCTAGCGGACGGCGGCGCCTGCGATCGGCGCACCCTATCTTTAGCATAGGGTGCGCCGATCGTGCGCAGGCCGTGCGCTAGTTGCGCTTTGACCTGCGCTGCGCACTTTTGACGGTGCGCCGTGCGCGCCAAAATCCGAAAAGTTCGATTTTGGCGCGCACGGCGCACCGTCAAAAGTGCGCAGCGCAGGTCAAAGCGCAACTAGCGCACGGCCTGCGCACGATCGGCGCACCCTATGCTAAAGATAGGGTGCGCCGATCGCAGGCGCCGCCGTCCGCTAGGAGGCGGCGCTACAAGGAAGGGGCGGGCACGCCGGGCAGAGAGCCGGATCGGGGGCGGAGCTACCCCCGGCCGTGCGCGCGTTGAAAATGCGCTAGTGTGAAACCGGCCTCAGATGCGCCAATTCTGGCACTTAGCCTTGCTCTTCCCACTTGCCCTGTAGCGGTGGCAAGTGGGGTGATAGTTGGGGGGTTGATGTCACCTTTGTTTTGTCAGGTGATATCAGACCCAAGGTTAGTAATGAAGAGGTGTCAATAAGACGCCCCCATTACTAACCCCATAGTCACATTGTATGAAAACACAGACACCCAGAATAAAGTCCTTTAATTGAGAGAATGACACAGCCTCCATTAATTTTCTTAATTAAATCATACTTATGACCTCGCCCATTCGCTTGATGACCTCGTTATCTGCAAAAGAGTTAAAAAAGCAAAAAATATTCCTCACCTTTCTGCAGAGATCCTGCTAATCCATTTGTACCATGAAGGGTCCAGCTCTGCTACATCTAGATGGCAGGCTGCATGGTTGCATGATGCGACCATACAGTTTGTCATCCAGTAGACACTGAGCACCTCTATGCTCAGTGTCTGCCTGTGAACTGCTATTCCCTGTCTGAGGGCACCATGAGTGTGAGAAAGTTCTCCTGCTCGCGGTTCTGACAGACAGGTCCTGCGAGTTCACAGCCAATGAACTCACTTCACCTTTCTGACGTCAATGCGTGCAGCATGGAAAAATTTCCCACGGTGCCAGCGCTGACATCAGAAAGGTGAAGTGAGTTCATTGAAGCATCTCTGCGGAAAGGTGACTATGGGGTTAGCCACTGCTACAGGACAAGTGGGAAGAGCGAGGCTAAGTGCCAGATTTAAGATGCGCCTTTTCTGGAGCGGCTGAGAGCTGATATTTTTAGCCTTTTGGGCGCCAGTATCTATGGCTCATTCCTAGACTATTAATATCAGCCCACAGTTGTCTGCATAACCTTTTCTGGTTATTAATTATAGGGGGACCCTACACCATTTTTAAGGTCCCCAATTTTAATAGCCAGTAAAGGCTAAGTATACAGTTGCAAACTGATATTAATAGCCTGGGAACCTCCATGGGTATTACCCTCTTCCCAGGCTATAAACATCTGCCCCCAGCCGTCGGCTTTCCCTCTGCTGGTTACGAAAATTGCGCAGGAGCCCACGCCATTTTTTTCCGAAAAATAATCTTTTATTTTATTAATTAAATACATGTATAGTAAGCTGCACACACTGTAGTAATTGTATTTGTCACAGACATCTGTATATCTACCTATTGTATTTACTGTATGTTATCCATCTCTTCTATCCTGTCGGCTCCGGCCGTGATTTTAAAGTACGCGGCTGTTGAATTGACAGCTTTTCTTCTATCTATCAATATAATCTAATATATAAAGCTCAAAGTGTGTATGTACTGTATGTATGTGTGTATGTATGTGTGTATGTATGTCGGGGATAGGCACCCGCACCGTCGCAGCTACAGCCACAAAATTTGGCAAAGTCACACGTCTGGACACCGAGAGCATCCTAGGCTATGTTGTGAGGCGAAAATTTTAACCCCGCGCATTCCAATTCACCAAACAATTTTGCCCCTGTCTACATAATGGGGAAAAAGTGTGTGCGTGTCAAGCCCCGCCCCTCATTATGATGTCATAATGCCCCTATCTACATAATGGGGAAACAGTGTGTGCGTATCAAGCCCCGCCCCTCATTATGATGTCATAATGGTTGCCATGGCGACGCTGATGTCATCATAGGTTGCAAGCCCTGCCGCTCATTATGATGTCATAATGGTTGACTATGGGATGGGGGATGTGTGATGGGTATATGGGCACTAGACTATGGGATGGAAGATATGTATGATGGGTATATGGGCACGGGACTATGGGATGGCGGATATTTGTGATGGGTATATGGGCACTCGACTATGGGATGGCAGATATGTATGATGGGTATATGGGCACGGGACTATGGGATGGAGGATATGTATGATGGGTATATGGGCACGGGACTATGGGATGGAGGATATGTATGATGGGTATATGGGCACTGGACTATGGGATGGAGGATATGTATGATGGGTATATGGGTACGGGACTATGGGATGGAGGATATGTATGACGGATATATGGGCACGGGACTATGGGATGGAGGATATGTATGACGGATATATGGGCACGGGACTATGGAATGGTGGATATGTGTGATGGGTATATGGGCACGGGACTATGGGATGGAGGATATGTATGATGGGTATATGGGTACGGGACTATGGGATGGAGGATATGTATGACGGATATATGGGCACGGGACTATGGGATGGCGGATATGTATGATGGGTATATGGGCACGGGACTATGGGATGGAGGATGTGTGATGGGTATATGGGCACGGGACTATGGGATGGAGGATGTGTGATGGGTATATGGGCACGGGACTATGGGATGGAGGATATGTATGACGGGTATATGGGCACAGGACTATAGGATGGCGGATATGTATGATGGGTATATGGGCACAGGACTATAGGATGGCGGATATGTATGATGGGTATATGGGCATGGGACTATGGGATGGAGGCTGTGTGATGGGTGTATGGGCACTTGACTATGGGATGGAGGATATGTATGATGGGTATATGGGCACGTTCCTATGGGATGGTAGATATGTATGATGGGTATATGGGCATGGGACTATGGGATGGAGGATGTGTGATGTGTATTTGGGCACTGGACTATGGGATGGAGGATATGTATGATGGGTATATGGGCACGGGCCTATGGGATGGTAGATATGTATGATGGGTATATGGGCATGGGACTATGGGATGGAGGATGTGTGATGTGTATTTGGGCACTGGACTATGGGATGGAGGATAATTATAATTTGCTATAACTATCCACAGTTAGTTACTATGCCCGGGCAGCGCCGGGCTCTTCAGCTAGTATATATATATATTTGTGTGTCACTGACATCTATATATCCATGTATTCTATGTGTATATATCTATTCAATCTATTCTATTCTAACCAGTCAGTGTGATTTGACTGTACGCGGCACATGAATTGCCGGCTTTTGAAAAGACACCGGTGAATAAAAATCCGCCAGCACTTGCATGGTCCCAGTGCTGTGCGATTTTTTTTCTTGCATCCATCGGCTTGCATGAGTAAGTCTTGGCTGAGTCTCCCTGACAATCACAACATGCTGCGATTTTACACGCACACCGAATACGGATGACAAAATAAATGGTGATGTGAGCTGCCCCATAGCTTAACACTGGGCCAAGTGCTATGCCATGTTTTCTTGCATACATCCTGGCCGTATTCTACGGTAGTGTGACGGCGGCCTTATGGAAACCATCTTTACAGAAGTTCTAGGAGCGGCTGCTGAATGGTAACATAACGCCTGCGTTTCGGCCATTTATCACTGTCTCAGTTAACCGATTCTCAAGAGCTTTGTTTGCAGCGTGCTAACTCCCTGGCTTATGCTATATGCCGGCATTGTTCAGGGTGATGTCATTGTGGCACAATTGCTGTTGCTGTTGGCACACAGAGATTCTCCACTTGTGCCCTGGGAAAATGAAGGAATGACTGGTATCCTGATCTGAAGCCAGAGCACATTCCTCCAGACGGTACACAGCGCAGCAGAAAGATAACCTGCCCCAATGCTTCATAATGCCGAGGGCTGGAAATATGCTAACTGCTATCACCAGATATCCCAGACACCATGAGACAGCAGGGAAAAGTCACAGCTGAACACTAGACATAGGAGCAGTATTATAGTAGTTATATTCCTGTACATAAGAGCAGTATTATAGTAGTTATATTTTTGTACACAGGGGGCAGTATTATAGTAGTTACATTCTTGTACATAGGAGCAGTATTATAGTAGTTATATTCTTGTACATAGGAGCAGTATTATAGTAGTTATATTCTTGTACATAGGAGCAGTATTATAGTAGTTATATTCCTGTACATAGGAGGCAGTATTATAGTAGTTATATTCTTGTACATAGGGGGCAGTATTATAGTAGTTATATTCTTGTACATAAGAGCAGTATTATAGTAGTTATATTTTTGTACACAGGGGGCAGTATTATAGTAGTTACATTCTTGTACATAGGAGCAGTATTATAGTAGTTATATTCTTGTACATAGGAGCAGTATTATAGTAGTTATATTCTTGTACATAGGAGCAGTATTATAGTAGTTATATTCCTGTACATAGGAGGCAGTATTATAGTAGTTATATTCTTGTACATAGGGGGCAGTATTATAGTAGTTATATTCTTGTACATAAGAGCGGTATTATAGTAGTTATATTTTTGTACACAGGGGGCAGTATTATAGTAGTTACATTCTTGTACATAGGAGCAGTATTATAGTAGTTATAGTCTTGTACACAGGAGCAGTATTATAGTAGTTATATTCTTGTACATAGGGGGGAGCAGTATTATAGTAGTTATATTCTTGTACATAGGGGGCAGTATTATAGTAGTTATATTCTTGTACATAGGGGCAGTATTATAGTAGTTATATTCTTGTACATAGGGGGCAGTATTATAGTAGTTATATTCTTGTACATAAGAGCAGTATTATAGTAGTTATATTTTTGTACACAGGGGGCAGTATTATAGTAGTTACATTCTTGTACATACGAGCAGTATTATAGTAGTTATATTCTTGTACATAGAAGAGCAGTATTATAGTAGTTATATTCTTGTACATAGGAGCAGTATTATAGTAGTTATATTCCTGTACATAGGAGGCAGTATTATAGTAGTTATATTCTTGTACATAGGGGGCAGTATTATAGTAGTTATATTCTTGTACATAGGGGGCAGTATTATAGTAGTTATATTCTTGCACATAGGAGCAGTATTATAGTAGTTATATTCTTGTACATAGGAGCAGTATTATAGTAGTTATATTCTTGTACATAGGGGGCAGTATTATAGTAGTTATATTCTTGTACATAAGAGCAGTATTATAGTAGTTATATTCTTGTACACAGGGGGCAGTATTATAGTAGTTATATTCTTGAACATAGGGGGCAGTATTATAGTAGTTATATTCTTGTACGTAGTGGCAGTATTATAGTAGTTATATTCTTGTACATAGTGGCAGTATTATAGTAGTTATATTCTTGTACATAGTGGGCAGTATTATAGTAGTTATATTCTTGCACATAGGAGCAGTATTATAGTAGTTATATTTTTGTACATGGGATGATCTCTCATTGGAGATCGGAGGTCACATGCTCAGGTCCTTCTCCAGCTCGGATTGGACCATCAGAAAGGTCAGGAAGGTCCCGGAAGGACGCGGCTATAAAAAGTTCGCATGGCCGCTCGGCCATGCGATAGTATAGACTGCATTACCAGACTATCAGGAGTGAGTGTTGTATGCATGCATGAATGTCTCTGGTGACTGACTCATTTGAAACCCATACCCTTGGTACTCATGTGTTGTGCAGCATAGCCTGTTAAACGCCCAGGCTTAGGTGTAGGTAGAGGCAGAGTCTGAGACTAACATCAGTGTCCACCGGTGGCTCTGCACGCCACGGTGCACGTGCTCGACACTCCACCTTAGTCAGCAGCTATAGTGGCGTCTGCAGGTGCGACGTCGCACGCTCAGTAGGTCTAGAGGGACTCTGACCTCGTGTCCTTGGGGCTGAACTCTGTGACCGCATACTGAGCGCTCTCTGCCGAGTGCTGTGATTTTAACAGGCTCCGGCATTTATGTTCCGTGGTACTGTGGCTCTGTGTCGTAACAGAGTTCGCTTCTGTTCACACTGGGTGACGTTGACCCACGTCTGACCTCTTGTATACTGCTTTATACTTCCGCCATTACTAAGCAGCAGTTTACCACCCCTGCACGGTGGACCCCGGGCTGCGAACGCACCTTACTATTATTTTATTATTTGGTGCGTTCCGCCAGCCCTAACATTATACTAGCGCCAGGGTTAGGCTAGTAATTGACGAACAACGACTGCAGCGGTACATCCAGCAGCTGGAGGGCAGGCTGGCGGCTCTTGAGCGCTCAGCCTCGGCTGTGGATGTTACCGCAGTCGCTGTTCAGGCAGCACAGAGGCTGTCTTCCGCGTGTCCCATGTCATCCATCCCCTGACTTTGTCCCGCCTCCCATTGCCCGAAAAGTTCTCAGGCGATAGTGCTTCTTGTAGGGGTTTCGTGAGCCAGTGTACCATACAGCTGGAGCTGCTGGCTGCACGATTCCCCTCCGAGCGAGATAAAGTGGGATTTGTTATTTCCCTCTTGTCGGGCAGGGCTCTGGAGTGGGCCACACCTCTGTGGGAGCGTGGTGATCATGTGGTGCAGAGTGCCTCGCGGTTCTTGGGCACTCTGAAGCGGGTCTTTTTGGGAGCTGCTGCTGGCGTTATCGCAGGGCTCGTCTCTGGTCAGCCGTTATGCCATCCAGTTCCGGACGCTGGCATCAGAGCTGGAGTGGTCAGATAAGACCCTCATTCCAGTGTTCTGGAGAGGTCTGGCTGGCCATGTAAAGGACGCCCTGGCCACCAGGGAGATTCCCGCCACACTGGAGGAGCTTATCACCATCTCCACCCGCATAGACCTTCGTTTTTCGGAGCGAAGGTTGGAGCGGTCCCAGTGTAGGCAGAGGTTTAGGTTGGCACCTAGTTTTACTAAACCTCCGGAACCTCCCGATCGGGCGTCCAAGCTCCAAGAGACCATGGGGAATTCTTGCGCGGGATCCAGGTCCTGGTCCGCGTGAGCACCTGTGGTCTGTCACATTTGCCGGCAGCCTGGTCACCCTGCCAACAGGTGCCCACAGCGGCCAGGAAACCGCTCACGTCTAGTGGCTGTTGCAGGAGGCCTACTAGATACTGCAACATTTTCCTCCAAGCTGTCCTGTCAGGAGCCCCGCACTGCACTTGCTCACTGAGCCAGTGCGGGTGTCCTGAGTACAAAAACAGTGCTCAAAGATACCTGTGGAGCAGGGCAGCAGCGGTGAAGATGCGTGCTTCAGAGTATCAGGACCTGAAGCACATGACTGCTGGGGGCGTGGCCTTAGCTCCACAGAGCTAGGAGCTGCAGGGAAACTCCTAGAAAGGTAACTACAGGACAATGTTACCAAGGGGCACAGACAGAGACAGAAACCAGATGAAGCCAGGGTCAAAGCACAAGATAGCAATACAGTACCAAAGGGTTAGACAGAATGGATAGTCAGGACGTAGCAATAGGTCAGAAAACCAGAGCGGGCAATAGACGGTACAATAGGGACAAACTGTAACGGAGTAACGATAGCCAAGCCAGGGGTTCAGAACCAGAGAAGACAATAGTACCAAAGCGAGAGACGGAGTACAGAGTGAGGGAACAGACCGGGTCATACACAGGAAGCAAACAAGTAACGCAGAATATACGCACACCAGGGGTCAGACACACCAGAACAGCAGTATAGCTGACAGAGAACCCTGGTAAAGAGTGAGTATAAATACCCCTCCCAGATCCAGAAAGAGGCCACGAACACTTAACCCTGTGAGTGCAGGGCAAGAACCCTGTTCAAACCATGACAGTACCCCCCTATTAACGGGGGGCCACTGGACCCCCAGGCTTGTCTGGGTATCTGGCGTGGAAAGCCCGCACCAGACGATCGGCATGCACCGAACTTGGCGGAACCCATGACCGATCCTCCAGAGAGTACCCCTTCCAGTGTATCAGATACTGGAGTCTCCGGCGCACCCACCGGGAGTCAACAATGCACCCTACTTCATACTCCAGCTGCCCCTCTACCAGCACTGGCGGAGCATTTGATGAGGGATCCTCTCTCACCGTCCCCACAGGATTTAACAGGGACCTGTGGAAGACATCAGAAATTTTAAAGGAGGTGGGCAGCTGCAGTCGGTAGGCTACTGGGTTAACAACCTCCACAACTTTGTATGGGCCAATAAACTTGGGGCCCAGCTTTATAGATGGTATCTTAAGCTTGATATTGCGGGTGGATAGCCACACCTTCTCCCCTACTGCAAATGCTGGACCTGGCCCCCTCCTCCTGTCAGCAAACCGCTTATACTTTTCCTGAGCCTTGGAAATATTCCTTTGAACCTCCCTCCAAAGAATTCTAAGATGTTGTGTCACATCCTCAGCTCCAGGACAACCTGAATCCATGCGGCAAAACTTTCCTAAATGTGGGTTAAACCCATAGTTGATCTGAAAGGGAGACTTCTCAGTAGATTGACTCACACGACCGTTGAATGCAAACTCTGCCATGGGCAATACCTCACACCAGTCCTCCTGCCTGGAAGAGGCAAAGCATCTCAGAATCTGCTCCAACGATTGGTTCGTGCGCTCCGTCTGGACTCTGGGTGGTAGGCAGAGAAGAAGGACAACGAAATCCCCAGCTTTTTGCAAAAAGCCTTCCAGAACCTGGCTACAAACTGTACCCCTCTGTCTGACACCACATTCATAGGCACTCCATGCAACCGAATTATATGCTGCATAAATAAGCGGGCCAGGGTTTCAGCAGATGGTAGCGCGGGGAGAGGTACAAAGTGAGCTTGTTTTGAAAACCTATCCACCACCACCCATATCACCGAGTTGCCCCTGGAAAGAGGAAGATTTGTGATAAAATCCATGGACAAATGTGTCCATGGTCTATCCAGAATTGGCAAAGGCACCAACTCCCCGGCCGGCCGGACCTGAGAACTTTTAGAACGAGCGCACACCACACATGCAGTCACAAACTTTTTAATATCTGTTACCATAGAGGGCTACCAGAAACCCCTCGCAATTGCCGCCCGGGTAGCTGCAATCCCAGGATGAGCACTCAACATAGAATCGTGAAATTCCTGCATAAGTCCGAGACGGAAACGTTCCGGTACAAACAATTTACCTGGGGGTTTACCACCCGGTGCCCGAGCCTGGGCCTCAAAAATCCCTCTCTAACTCAGATGAGATTTCGGCCACCACTACTCCTGGCTGAAGAATGGAGGAGGGAGGTTCTGGAGGGGACACCGAATCAAAGCTTCGGGATAAGGCATCAGCCTTGATGATTTTAGATCCCGGGCGGAATATGATGGTAAACTGCAATCAAGAAAAAAAAAGCGCCCACCGAGCCTGTCTGGGGGTCAATCTCTTGGCAGACTCGATATAGGCCAAATTTTTGTGATCAGTGATGACTGTAATGGGATGAACAGCCCCCTCCAGGAAATGCCTCCATTCTTCAAAAGCCAACTTTACCGCCAACAACTCTCTATTGCCGACATCGTAATTTCTCTCGGCAGAGGAAAATTTTTTAGAGAAGAAGGCGCAAGGCCTCAGATTAGTAAGGGTAGGAGGGCCCTGAGACAAAACTGCCCCCACCCCTACTTCCGAGGCGTCAACCTCCATGACAAAAGGTCTTGACGGGTCGGGTTGTACCAATACAGGGGCTGAAGAAAAGCACTTTTTTAATGTCATGAAAGAATTTTTTGCAGCTACGGACCAATTTTTTACATCCGCTCCCTTGAGAGTTAGGTCCGTTGGAGGCTTTACCACCTGCGAGAAGCCCTTAATAAATTTCCTATAAAAGTTGGCAAAGCCCAAAAATCGCTGCAACCCTTTCAAGTTATGAGGCTGCACCCACTCCGTAACAGCCTGGACCTTCTTAGAATCCATGCGGAACCCCTCCCCTGACACAATCAACCCCAGAAAGGGTACTTCTTGCATGAAAAATGAACATTTTTCCAACTTGGCATACAAATGATTCTCCCTCAGTCTCATGAGAACCATCTGCAAATGGTGCAAGTGAGATTGACTGTCCACCGAGTACACCAGAATGTCATCCAAATAGATAACCACAAAACGACCAATTAAATCAGAGAAAATTGCATTAAAAAAATTCTGAAAAACAGCAGGAGCGTTGGTGAGACCAAAGGGCAAAACCAAGTTTTCGAACAGCCCTTCAGTCGTCAGGAATGCTGTTTTCCATTCGTCCCCTTCCCGGACTCTTATAAGGTTATATGCCCCACGTAAATCCAGTTTAGAGAACCACTTGGCCCCGGTGAGTTGGTTACATAGATCAGGAATTAGGGGGAGAGGGTATGAATTTTTCACAGTAATTTTGTTTAATTCCCGAAAGTCGAGGCACGGCCGCAAACCACCATCTTTTTTCTTAACAAAAAAGAAGCCCGCTGCCACAGGTGAAACAGAAGGCCTAATATGCCCTTTGCGGAGACTCTCTGTAATGCACTCCTTCATGGCTAGACGTTCGGGCCTGGACAAATTGAACAGGCGAGCCTTGGGTAACTTGGCTTCAGGGACTAGATTAATGGCACAATCAAAGGGTCTATGTGGTGGTAGCGCCTCAGCCTCACTTTCAGAACATATGTCTTCAAAATCTTTCAAGTACTCCGGAACACCTTCCAGATCGACAGACGACACTGTGATTTTACTGGGGTAACACGAGTTGTCAAGTTACAACATAGACCATTAGCCATACAACCCCACTGAATGATCTCCCCGTGACCCAGTCAATAGTAGGATTGTAACGTTGAAGCCAAGGCATACCCAGTACCAGTCCAGCCGGCAGATTATTTAGAACAAAACACCTTAATTTTTCCACGTGAGTGGAACCCACTTTCAGAGAAAAGGTCTGGCAATTTGACCGGAGATTTGGGGGATGCCAATGACACATCTCTATCCCCAGCACTAGGAGCCCCTGCAGCGACAGCCCCCTGCACAGTATGCACCAACTGTTGCTGGGTCTGGGCCATCGTGCGCTGTTCCACATTAAGTTTGTGGAACATTTGGGTCAGGTGCTTGACCTGATCAGCCAAAGCTTGCATGGGATCAATGAGGATAACTTTTTTTTTTTTTTTTCCTTCAGAGGAAAAAAAAACTGAAATGGTCAGCTATAATGTCAGGAGCCCCGCAGTGCACTTACTCACTGAGCCAGTGTGGGTGTCCTGAGTACAAAAACAGTGCTCAAAGATACCTGTGGAGCAGGGCAGCAGCGGTGACGATGCGTGCTTCAGAGTATCAGGACCTGAAGCACGTGACTGCTGGGGGCGTGACCTAAGCTCCACAGAGCTAGGAGCTGCAGGGAAACTCCTAGAAAGGTAACTACAGGACAATGTTACCAAGGGGCATAGACAGAGACAGAAACCAGATGAAGCCAGGGTCAAAGCACAAGATAGCAATACAGTACCAAAGGGTTAGACAGAATGGATAGTCAGGACGTAGCAATAGATCAGAAAACCAGAATGGGCAATAGACGGTACAATAGGGACAAACTGTAACGGAGTAACCATAGCCAAGCCAGGAGGTCAGAACCGGAGCAGACAATAGTACCAAAGCGAGAGACGGAGTACAGAGTGAGGGAACAGACCGGGTCATACACGGGAAGCAAGCAAGCAATGCAGTATATACGCACACCAGGGGTCAGACACACCAGAACAACAGTATAGCTGACAGAGAACCCTGGTAAAGAGTGAGTATAAATACCCCTCCCAGATTCAGAAAGAGGCCACGAACACTTAACCCTGTGAATGCAGGGCAAGAACCCTGTTCAAACCATGACATGTCCTTTGAGGGCAGGCTTGAGTTTGGCTCTTCCACTCTGACGGTGGAGGTTTGCGTGGATTCCGGGGCGGAGGGCAATTTCATGTCACCTGCCTTCGCCCAACGGCACACAATTCCTCTGGTTTTGCTACCTCAGCCAGTCACCATCAGAGTGGTGAATAGAGCGACTTTACCCTCTCAGATCACCCACCAGACTACCCCGCTGATACTCTCGTTGTCTCCTTCCCATCAGGAGACACTATCTCTCCTTGTCATGCCCGAGGGTATCGACCAGGTCCTCTTAGGGGTCCCCTGGTTGCGTCATCACTCTCCCCATATAGAGTGGTCCTCAGGGAGAATTCTCGGGTGGAGTAAATCCTGTGAGGGTAGATGTCAGAATGAGTGCATTCAGGTTGCCTCTACTGAAGTCCCCACAGACCTTTCCTCTCTCCCCAAATGCTATCGACAGTATGCAGATGTATTTTCCAAGAAGGCGGCAGAGACCCTTCTGCCTCACCGCCTCTATGACTGTCCTATTGACCTCTTGCCTGGTGCTAAGCCTACCTGGGGTCGAGTATATCCTCTATCTCTCCCGCAGACAAAGGCTATGTCTCAGTATATCAGGGAGAATCTGGCAAGAGGATTCATTAGGAAGTAGGTGTCACCAGCGGGGCGGGATTCTTCTTCGTCCAGAAGAAGAATGGAGAATTACGTCCCTGCATCGATTACAGGGGTCTTAATGCCCTCACCGATAAGAATAAGTATCCTCTGCCCTGATATCGGAGCTGTTCGATAGGCTATGGGGAGCGAGAGTGTTTACTAAACTTGATCTGCGGGGAGCTTACAACCTGATTCGCATCCGTGAGGGGGACGAATGGAAGACAGCTTTTAACACCAGGGATGGGCACTATGAATACCTGGTGATGCCCTTCGGGCTCTGTAAGGCTCCAGCTGTCTTCCAAGACTTTGTAAACGACATCTTCCGGGGTATGTTCACCACCTCAGTTGTAGTCTAGCTGGATGATAGCTTCATCTACTCTCCAGATATTGACTCTCATCGGAGAGATGTTTGCAAACTTTTCGACCTCCTACGGGCAAACTCCCTCTACGCCAAGTTGGAGAAGTGTGT
The DNA here is from genome assembly GCF_039654945.1 of Dendrobates tinctorius. Lineage (NCBI taxonomy): Eukaryota > Metazoa > Chordata > Amphibia > Anura > Dendrobatidae > Dendrobates > Dendrobates tinctorius. The sequence goes on along the minus strand of NW_027362007.1, from coordinate 3,334,466 downwards.
GTTTGAGCAGGAGTCCTTGCCTTTCCTGGGCTATATCATCTCTGCCCAGGGATTGGCCATGGATCCTGCCAAGCTACAGGCAGTGATGGATTGGCAGGAGCCCCATTCTCTCAAAGCAATGCAACGCTTTATGGGGTTCATAAATTATTACCGCCAATTCATCCCCCACTTCTCGACGTTGGTAGTCCCCTTGGTGGCCCTCACCAAGAAGGGTGCAAATCCAAAGTTGTGGTCGGAACCTGTCTCCAAGGCCTTCTCCTCCATTAAGTCCCATTTCGCTAGCGTTCTCATTCTACATCGCCCCGATGTAGATAAACCCTTCATTCTGGAAGTGGATGCCTCTTCCGTCGGTGCTGGAGCGGTCCTGTTTCAGAAGGACACGCAAGGTCGGAAGCACCCATGCTTCTTTTTCTCCAAGACCTTCACACCGGTGGAGAGGAATTATTCCATCGGGGACAGGGAGTTGCTAGCTATGAAGTTGGCCTTCTCGGAGTGGAGACACCTCCTGGCGGGGGCTCGCCACCGTTTCCAGGTGTTCACCGACAACAAGAACTTGGTGTATTTGCAAACAGCCCAGCAGCTAAATTCTCACCAGCCCAGATGGTCCTTGTTCTCCCGGTTCCACTTCACCCTCCATTTTCTCTCCGGGGAGAAGAACGTCCGGGCCGATGCTCTCTCCCGCTCCGTGGTGTCATCGGAAGAGGAGGAGGAGCCTCGGCTGATCATCCCATCCGAGAGCCTGAGGACTGTGGCTCTGGTCGCCCTTGAGTCACTACCTCCGGGCAAGACATTTGTCCCTGCCCGTCTGCGACCGGAGGTCCTCTCTTGGGCTCATTCGTCCAGGGTGGGTGGACATTTCGGGACAAAACGGACCTTTGAGCTTCTATCGAGGACGTACTGGTGGTCGCATATGGCCTGTGACATCAGGGACTATATTCAGGCGTGCATCTCTTGCGCACAGAATAGGTCCTCTCGGCAGCGGTCCGCTGGGCTACTTTATCCCCTGCCGGTAGCGGACAGACCCTGGGAGATGGTCAGTATGGACTTTGTGGTGGGGCTACCCAAGTCCAGAGGCTGCACGGTCATTTGGGTTGTCACCAACCATTTCTCCAAGATGGTGCACCTGGTACCTCTCTCCCAGTTACCCTCTGCACGGGGCCTCGCAGCGTTGGTCATTAAGCACGTTTTCCACCTGCATGGCATGGCGGACAAGATTGTCAGTGACCGGGGTCCCCAGTTGGCGTCTCGGTTCTGGAGAGAGCTCTGTAGCTTGCTCAGCATTGAGCTAAATCTTTCCTCAGCCTATCATCCCGAGACGAACGGGTTGGTAGAGAGAGCCAACCAGACCCTGGTCACATATCTACGACATTTTGTAGGGGCTCTGTTTCTCTGTGACCGGCAGGCTGTGCTTCAGGTATATACCCTTCTCAATTCCCCTCCTATTATATTGTTCCTATGTATATGCACATTGGCACTATTTAAAAGCCACACTATTTGGTTGTTTACATTCTGCACCTGGCACTTTTTTTAAAAGCCATATTCTACAATAAGATAGCGCTTTAACTGCATTTTTATACACTTATTTATTTATCATTTTGTTTGCAGTATGTAATGGTCACACTATTTATGCACCTTGCACTTTGCATTAAAATCACAGTTGATTATTTGATTATGTACACTGTGTGATTAGACTGTTATTTCCCCTTTTTCCCCCATTATTCACACATTTTTATGAGAAGGTTTTTATAATTGTATACCAATTTATTCCTATATATATATATATATCTTGGATTGATCAATTGCCAGCCTGCTATATATATTTTTTATTATATATATAATTATTTTTATTATTTCTTACACAGAGGACACGTGTTTTGTGCTACTATTGTCACCCTATTTAAATAAAGGTATTTTTATAAGATAGAGATTGTCTCTTTTATCATTATCTGTATTTTTATATTTTGGTACTTCTTCATTGACCTCAAATTCGAATAATGCTTTATTGGTTTTTCTTGTACATATGGGCAGTATTATAGTAGTTATATTCTTGTACATAGGAGCAGTATTATAGTAGTTATATTCTTGTACATAGGAGCAGCATTATAGTAGTTATATTCTTGTACATAGGAGCGGTATTATAGTAGTTATATTCTTGTACATAGGGGGCAGTATTATAGTAGTTATATTCTTGTACATAGGGGGCAGTAATATAGTAGTTATATTCTTGTACATAGGGGGCAGTATTATAGTAGTTATATTCTTGTATATAGGGGGCAGTATTATAGTAGTTATATTCTTGTACATAGGGGGCAGTATTATAGTAGCTATAGTCTTGTACATAGGGGGCAGTATTATAGCAGTTATATTCTTGTACATAGGGGCAGTATTATAGTAGCTATATTCTTGTACATAGGGGCAGTATTATAGTAGCTATATTCTTTTACATAGGGGGCAGTAATATAGTAGTTATATTCTTGTACATAGGGGCAGTATTATAGTAGCTATATTCTTGTACATAGGGGGCAGTAATATAGTAGTTATATTCTTGTACATAGGGGGCAGTATTATAGTAGTTATATTCTTGAACATAGGGGGCAGTATTATAGTAGTTATATTCTTGTACATAGGAGCAGTATTATAGTAGTTATATTCTTGTACATAGGAGCAGTATTATAGTAGTTATATTCTTGTACATAGTGGCAGTATTATAGTAGTTATATTCTTGTACATAGGAGGCAGTATTATAGTAGTTATATTCTTGTATATAGGAGCGGTATTATAGTAGTTATATTCTTGTACATAGGGGGGAGTATTATAGTAGTTATATTCTTGTACATAGGAGCAGTATTATAGTAGTTATATTCTTGTACATAGGGGGCAGTAATATAGTAGTTATATTCTTGAACATAGGGGGTAGTATTATAGTAGTTATATTCTTGTACATAGGGGCAGTATTTAAGTAGTTATATTCTTGTACATAGGGGGCAGTATTATAGTAGTTATATTCTTGTACATAGGGGGGAGTATTATAGTAGTTATATTCTTGTACATAGGAGCAGTATTATAGTAGTTATATTCTTGTACATAGTGGCAGTAATATAGTAGTTATATTCTTGAACATAGGAGCAGTATTATAGTAGTTATATTCTTGTACATAGTGGCAGTAATATAGTAGTTATATTCTTGTACGTAGGGGGCAGTATTATAGTAGTTATATTATTGTACATAGGGGGCAGTATTATAGTAGTTATATTCTTGTACATAGGAGCAGTATTATACAAGTTATATTCTTGTACATAGGGGCCAGTATTATAGTATTATAGTAGTTATATTCCTGTACATAGGGGCCAGTATTATAGTAGTTATATTCCTGTACATAGGAGTAGTATGTGCACACGCTGCGGATTCCGCTGCGTTTCCGCAGCGGTTTTGGCCGCTGCGGACCCGCAGCAGTTTTAGCTGCGGTGTACAGTACCATTCAAATGAATGGTAACAAAAGAACGCTGTGTAGATGTTGCAGAAAAATCCGGGCGGATTTACTGCGGTTTTGAAACCGCAGAAAGAAGTGACATGTCAATTCTTTCTGTGGAATCCGCAGCAGGTTCCTATCTCCACCATTGTGGAGATGGTGAATCCGCAGGACCAAACCGCAGGCAAAACCGCAGATAATCTGCAGGTCTTTTGACCTGCGGTTTATCTGCAGTTTTTGCAAAATCCGTGCGGATTAATCCGCAGCGGCTTCCGCAGCGTCTGCACACACCCTTATAGTAGTTATATTCTTGTACATAGTGGCAGTATTATAGTAGTTATATTCTTGTACATAGGGGGCAGTATTATAGTAGTTATATTCTTGTACATAGGGGGCAGTATTATAGTAGTTATATTCTTGTACATAGGAGCAGTATTATAGTAGTTACAGTATATTCTTGTACATAGGGAGCAGTATTATAGTAGTTATATTCTTGTACATAGGAGCAGTATTATAGTAGTTATACTCTTGCACATGGGGGCAGTATTATAGTAGTTATATTCTTGTAGATAGGGGCAGTATATTATTGTGTGTAGCACCTCTACTGGATTGTACATGGGTTGTTGGCAGTATTATAGCAGATTTTTTTTCTTGCATACCATTCTATAGCTGGGACAGGTTATCTTTAACATTCAGTGGTTGGTGCACAGAATGCAGGGTTTTGAGTCTTTCTGTACGACCTATGTATTGGTCTGGATGCCCCAGTGGCACTACAAGCACAAGCCGTGCACCACCCTCCCGTGTAGCAATACCTAATATATGTATAATTTATAAGCCACACACCGTTTTCTGTCAAATAGGCGATTGATCTGACTTGGATCTGGTTAATTATCCTCCACATACATTATGCGTGAACAGATCTTCAGTATGCTGTATTATATCAATATTAATAAGATTATAAAACACTATTGATAATTAGGAAGAGGCAGCGGCTTTGATTCTGTCTGGAACTGACGCCCCGGCATCTCTAGATTAAAAAGAGAACACTTTTCGTTTAATAATTTCAGATCAGTACACCCACCGCGTAAAGAGCTTTATTAAGGAAAAGCGAAGATTTGCCGAGTAGGCTTGAAACGTGTCGTGGGGAGTATCAGAACCGGGACGATCTCTGTAGATTTATGGTGGGAAGAACAGAAATGGAAGAAAACTTTGATCAGTTCATTTAGGTCTTTTGTAAAATCAGAGGTTTCATTGATAATTAGTTTCTACAAATTATCTTGGGTGAAAACCTCCAGTCCTTCCAGATGTCAGATCCTCACTGTCTGCGATACCGGAGCACAAAGTGTGGAGACAGTTATACCTGTCTACAGACCATGATTCTGATTATCAGTTATACCTGTCTACAGACCATGATTCTGATTATCAGTTATACCTGTTTACAGACAATCATTCTGATTATCCGTTATACATGTCTACAGACCATGATTCTGATTATCAGTTATACCTGTCTCCAGACCATGATTCTGATTATCAGTTATACCTGTTTACAGACAATCATTCTGATTATCCGTTATACCTATCTACAGACCATGATTCTGATTCAGTTATACCTGTCTACAGACCAGCATTCTGATTATCACTTATACCTGTCACAGACAATCATTCTGATTATCAGTTATACCTGTCTACAGACCAGCATTCTAATTATCAGTTATACCTGTCACAACCCATCATTCTGATTATCAGTTATACCTGTCTACAACCCAGCATTCTAATCATCAGTTATACCTGTCTACAGACCATCATTCTGATTATCAGTTATACCTGTCTACAGCCCAGCATTCTAATCATCAGTTATACCTGTCACAGACCATCATTCTGATTATCAGTTATACCTGTCTACAGACCATCATTCTAATTATCAGTTATACCTGTCTACAGACCAGCATTCTAATTATCAGTTATATCTGTCTACAGCCCAGCATTCTAATCATCAGTTATACCTGTCACAGACCATCATTCTGATTATCAGTTATACCTGTCACAGACCATCATTCTGATTATCAGTTATACCTGTCTACAGACCAGCATTCTAATTATCAGTTATACCTGTCTACAGCCCAGAAATCTAATTATCAGTTATACCTGTCACAGACCATCATTCTGATTATCAGTTATACCTGTCTACAGACCAGCATTCTAATTATCAGTTATATCTGTCTACAGCCCAGCACTCTAATCATCAGTTATACCTGTCTACAGACCATCATTCTAATTATCAGTTATACCTGTCTACAGACCAGCATTCTAATTATCAGTTATATCTGTCTACAGCCCAGCATTCTAATCATCAGTTATACCTGTCACAGACCATCATTCTGATTATCAGTTATACCTGTCACAGACCATCATTCTGATTATCAGTTATACCTGTCTACAGACCAGCATTCTAATTATCAGTTATACCTGTCTACAGCCCAGAAATCTAATTATCAGTTATACCTGTCACAGACCATCATACTGATTAACAGTTAGACCTGTCTACAGACCAGCATTCTAATTATCAGTTATATCTGTCTACAGCCCAGCACTCTAATCATCAGTTATACTTGTCACAGACCATCATTCTAATCATCAGTTATATTTGTCATAGACCATCATTCTGATTATCAGTTATATCTGTCTACAGCCCAGCATTCTAATCATCAGTTATACTTGTCACAGACCATCATTCTGATTATCAGTTATATCTGTCTACAGCCCAGCATTCTGATTATCAGTTATACCTGTCACAGACCATCATTCTGATTATCAGTTATACCTGTCACAGACCATCATTCTGATTATCAGTTATATCTGACCTTACAGGTGAGGCAAACTGGGCAACTGCCCAGGGCCTCTGTTTCCTGGGGGTATTTGGTGCTGCACAGTGTGGGCACTACATGGCGAGATGATTTGCAATTACATTGCGCTATTCTGGGTATAAATCTCCTCTTGTACACATGTATCTATGATTTTGCAGCTCCTTAGATTATAGTTACTTGTCGATCCAGGTCTTTTGCAAACAACACAAAACTTTTAGCGTTTCCTCAAGAACATGTGATATTGTGCTCTATAATCCTAGCACTTGTGATACTGCTCCATGTGCCGGTGTCTCAGCCTAATATCTGGTTTAGTCCTCTGAGATGCAGTTTCTAGGTCTACTATGTGTGATACTTTCTTCTGAGCTGTGTATCTAGGCCTTTTATTTGTGATGGTGTTAAGAAAACCACTGTATCTAATCATATCACGTGGAATACAGTGATCTGAGCTACTGTATCTAATCTGATCATTTGTAATACTATCTGCTGATTTTCTGTACCTAAACCTGTTATGTGTGATATTCTCTGCTGAGCCTTGTATCTAATCTTCTCCTGTGTGATACTGTCTGCTGAGCCGTGTATCTAATCCTATCCTGTATGATACTGTCTGCTGAGCTGTGTATCTAATCCTGTCCTGTGTGATACTGACTGCTGAGCCATGTATCTAATCCTATCCTGTGTGATACTGTCTGCTGAGCTGTGTATCTAATCCTATCCTGTGTGATACTGTCTGCTGAGCCGTGTATCTAATCCTATCCTGAGTGATACTATCTGCTGAGCCGTGTATCTAATCCTATCCTGAGTGATACTGTCTGCTGAGCTGTGTATCTAATCCTCTCCTGTGTGATACTGACTGCTGAGCCATGTATCTAATCCTATCCTGTGTGATACTGTCTGCTGAGCTGTGTATCTAATCCTATCCTGTGTGATACTGTCTGCTGAGCCGTGTATCTAATCCTATCCTGTGTGATACTGTCTGCTGAGCCGTGTATCTAATATTATCCTGAGTGATACTGTCTGCTGAGCCGTGTATCTAATCCTATCCTGAGTGATACTGTCTGCTGAGCTGTGTATCTAATCCTCTCCTGTGTGATAATGACTGCTGAGCCATGTATCTAATCCTATCCCGTGTGATACTGTCTGCTGAGCTGTGTATCTAATCCTATCCTGAGTGATACTGTCTGCTGAGCCGTGTATCTAATCCTATCCTGAGTGATACTGTCTACTGAGCCGTGTATCTAATCCTATCCTGAGTGATACTGTCTGCTGAGCCGTCTGTCTAATCCTCTCCTGTGTGATACTGACTGCTGAGCTGTGTATCTAATCCTATCCTGTGTGATACTGACTGCTGAGCTGTGTATCTAATCCTATCCTATGTGATACTGTCTGCTGAGCCGTGTATCTAATCCTATCCTGAGTGATACTGTCTGCTGAGCTGTGTATCTAATCCTCTCCTGTGTGATACTGACTGCTGAGCCATGTATCTAATCCTATCCCGTGTGATACTGTCTGCTGAGCTGTGTATCTAATCCTATCCTGTGTGATACTGTCTGCTGAGCCGTGTATCTATTCCTATCCTGAGTGATACTGTCTGCTGAGCCGTGTATCTAATCCTCTCCTGTGTGATACTGACTGCTGAGCTGTGTATCTAATCCTATCCTGTGTGATACTGACTGCTGAGCTGTGTATCTAATCCTATCCTGTGTGATACTGACTGCTGAGCCGTGTACAGTTGTGGCCAAAAGTATTGACACCCCTGCAATTTTGTCAGATAATACTCAGTTTCTTCCTGAAAATGATTGCAAACACAAATTCTTTGATATTATTATCTTCATTTAATTTGTCTTAAATGAAAAACCACAAAAGAGAATGAAGCAATAAAGCAAAACATTGATGATTTCACACAAAACTCCAAAAATGGGCCAGACAAAAGTATTGGCACCCTCAGCCTAATACTTGGTTGCACATCCTTTAGCCAAAATAACTGTGACCAACCGCTTCCGGTAACCATCAATGCGTTTCTTACAATGCTCTGCTGGATTTTTAGACCATTCTTCTTTGGCAAACTGCTCCAGGTCCCTGATATTTGAAGGGTGCCTTCTCCAAACTGCCATTTTTAGATCTCTCCACAGGTGTTCTATGGGATTCAGGTCTGGACTCATTGCTGGCCACCTTAGAAGTCTCCAGTGCATTCTCTCAAACCATTTTCTAGTGCTTTTTGAAGTGTGTTTTGGGCCATTGTCCTGCTGGAAGACCCATGACCTCTGAGGGAGACCCAGCTTTCTCACATTTGGCCCAACATTATGCTGCAAAATTTGTTGGTAGTTTTCAGACTTCATAATGCCATGCACACAGTCAAGCAGTCCAGTGCCAGAGGCAGCAAAGCAACCCCAAAACATCAGGGAACCTCCGCCATGTTTGACTGTAGGGACCGTGTTTTTTTTTCTTTGAATGCCTCTTTTTTTCTCCTGTAAACTCTATGTTGATGCCTTTGCCCAAAAAGCTCTACTTTTGTCTCATCTGACCAGAGAACATTCTTCCAAAACGTTTTAGGCTTTTTCAGGTAAGTTTTGGCAAACTCAAGCCTTGCTTTTTTATGTCTCGGGGTAAGTGGGGTCTTCCTGGGTCTCCTACCATATAGTCCCTTTTCATTCAGACGCCGACGGATAGTACGGGTTGACACTGTTGTACCCTTGGACTGCAGGGCAGCTTGAACTTGTTTGGATGTTAGTCGAGGTTCTTTATCCAACATCCGCACAATCTTGCGTTGAAATCTCTTGTCAATTTTTCTTTTTCGTCCACATCTAGGGAGGTTAGCCACAGTGCCATGGGCTTTACACTTCTTGATGACACTGCGCACGGTAGACACAGGAACATTCAGGTCTTTGGAGATGGACTTGTAGCCTTGAGATTGCTCATGCTTCCTCACAATTTGGTTTCTCAAGTCCTCAGACAGTTCTTTGGTCTTCTTTCTTTTTTCCATGCTCAATGTGGTACACACAAGGACACAGGACAGAGGTTGAGTCAACTTTAATCCATGTCAACTGGCTGCAAGTGTGATTTAGTTATTGCCAACACCTGTTAGGTGCCACAGGTAAGTTACAGGTGCTGTTAATTACACTAATTAGAGAAGCATCACATGATTTTTCGAACAGTGCCAATACTTTTGTCCACCCTCTTTTTATGTTTGGTGTGGAATTATATCCAATTTGGCTTTAGGACAATTCTTTTTGTGTTTTTTCATTTAAGACAAATTAAATGAAGATAATAATAACAAAGAATTTGTGTTTGCAATCATTTTCAGAAAGAAACTGAGTATTATTGGACAAAATTGCAGGGGTGTCAATACTTTTGGCCACAACTGTATCTAATCCTCTCCTGTGTGATACTGTCTGCTGAGCCGTGTATCTCATCCTATTCTGTGTGATACTGTCTGCTGAGTTGTGTATCTCATCCTCTCCCGTGTGATACTGTCTGCTGAGCCGTGTATCTAATCCTATCCTATGTGTTACTGACTGCTGAGCCGTGTATCTCATCCTCTCCCATGTGATAGTCTGCTGAGCCGTGTATCTCATCCTCTCCCGTGTGATACACTCTCAGACAAGCACATGTCACTGTGTTGCTTATGTATTTGTACTTTGTATCTTTTGATATTAGAATATTGTTATTACAGGCCGGGCAGGTGATTGGTCGATGTAACAATAATGTAAAATATGACGTAAGATTCCTCTGATTATCACTATTTCTGGAACATTCCAGACTCTTCTATTCACACTCACACACGCTGTAGATTCGACCCCCCCCTTTCTTTTCCCTTTGGCAGCAAATTTCGGCTCACTGGTAGCCTGTAACCCAAGACTGCAGCCACTCACCCCCCTTGTTCCCCCCCTCAGCTCACACACAATCAGTGAAACCTGAATTACCAGTGACTGACTTCCTGCCTCACAGCAGGGGGTCCCTTTGTCTCCAAAATGTGCAGCTACTCTCATAGACAATAATGAGAATCTAATCACTTGGTCATAGAACGCCGCCAGATTATGATAGAAATATGAAAATGGCATATTGGGACGTGCTCTGATCAGGCTTCACTACAGTGGTTCTTGCTAAATTCTAGCACCAACAGAACCAGAGAAAAGGATTTCTCCTGAACAGAGCAGAATAGACAGTTAGTGTTTGATGTCATCAGAAAGCTAATTTCAATATAAGATGTATGATGGTTCTGCCAATATTCTGCTAGGTTCTCAAGCCCAGATATGATGGTTATAAGTTTTCAGAACCCAAATCTGTACTTTGAGAAAGGTGAGGGTGGTAGTAAGTCAGCCCATTTAGTGATGTCACCAGCCCAAAGGTATAAGGTATTGCCCCCTGCCCCCCATTCAGTCTAGCTTGGGATTCCGTGGCAATAGGATCTCAAATGCATGGTGACATCTGGCTCCTCCTCCCTGCTTGGTTTTGCCTGAAATGATCTAAGCATTATGTAAGTGTATTTCTGTTTTAATCCTTTATTTTATTTGCAATTGCATTGTACATATTTTAATTGTCTCCCATTGTAAAATCTTTTTATATATCTGTAAACACTGCCTACTTTTTGGAGTAAACATAAACTTTATTAGTTCTGTCTCCTTGCTCTGTGACGAATTCATGTGCCTATAAGCTAATTACGCTACTAATTTGGGTTTGCTTCGTACCCCTCTATTACTTTTAAATATTAGTAAGAGAAATCTGAAGCTGGTGGCAGCGAAGTGTGTTCTGGCTAGGTGGGCCAACTGGCAGTGACGGAAGGAGTTTTATAATCTGATTTGTCTGGCTGCGGCCAGGACTAGTAATAATTCCCTTGCTGCAGCAGCCTAATAGCCAGTGCACAACAAGTAGCCCGTCCGGCAACTAATTATCCTAGGTGTAGTTCCCTGACTGACCTGAGGGTAAGGGGGCCGCCGGTGAGCTGCGAGTTCCAAAGTGGAACTGAAAAGTCGGATATACATAAATCCCGGCAGTTCGTGACATATTGTGGCAGCAGTGGGATATCTACAATAAACCCCTGTAATAAGTTGTTAGGGCAAGACTAGCTTGCTGTTTTTCATCACAGTGTGGCAGCGGTGGGACATCTAAGATAAGCCCCTCTGCACATGTGATAGCCATGTGTGGCCAAAGGTCATATAAATCCCAACACCCATTTTTTGTGACAGTTGGCACATGGCGGGTCGTGGTACTGCAGACTTTGGTGCGCTCCGGACTTTGCCGCCACTTCCCCCTTTGCTGTCACCATAATTTAATGTAAGAGCTGATTTTCCACTGCACCTGCGAGCGCTGCCTGCCATTATCCTCAGGCGATAAAGGGAACATAACTCAGAAGTTTCTTCTAGTTGAGAACGTTCTGTCGGTGCGGCCCCATAAATATAATCAATGATGCATCCAGCAGCGGGGACCGAGGCAATCACCCCCATCATCCTACTTCATGCAGCCCAAACAATAAGCAGGAGTAGGAGGAACGTCCGAGTGATACAATGTGACGTTCTGTCGTTCCGGTCAGATCTGTTATTACAGAGACGGGTTTGTCATTTGGCGCAAGGTTTGGAAACATCGCAATGTGTTATCGATAAACTGAGGACCCCGAGGTCCATCTTGCCCCCGGTCAGTCCCGTCTGTCCGTCTATTATTCTATCTTGTGACAGATTTCTATCCTGACCACAAGTCTCGCCCCCGGGAATCTACAGTCATGGACAAAAGTTTTTGAGACTGACGAACATTTTGGTGGTTTTCACATTTTTTTTGCAGTGTTTTTCGCTCTTTTTTTGGCATTGGCATGTCCATGTTTAAACTCTAATGTGTAAAATGGTACCAATATCATCACGGCATGGTCCGTGTGTCATCAGGGTACGGTCCGTGTGTCATCAGGGTACGGTCCGTGTCATCAGGGTACGGTCCGTGTGTCATCAGGGTGCAGTCCGTGTGACATCAGGTTACGGTCCGTCTGTCATCAGGGTACGGTCCATGTGTCATCAGCGTACGGTCCGTGTGCCATCTTTGTACGGTCCGTGTGTCATCAGGGTACGGTCCATGCGTCATCAGCGTACGGTCCATGTGTCATCAGCGTACAGTCCATGTGTCATCAGAGTACCGTCCGTGTGTCATCTGGGTACGGTCCGGGTGTCATCAGGGTATGATCCAGGTGTCATCAGGGTACAGTCTTGGGTCATCATGGTACAGTCCATGTGTCATCAGGATACGGTCCGGGTGTCATCACTGTACAGTCCGGGTGTCATCAGTATACGATCCGGGTGTCAGTTTTTACCATCAGTGTTTTCATGGATAACTAAATAAATTACAATTCTCTTATCCTTTGTAATGTTAAGTTTACATACAGTAACAGCATCGGCGCTACTGCTGCCATCCGTGCGCTATATGTGCTCTTCACAGACCATAGACTTGTATTGGCCCTTTTCTGTGATACCGGAAAAAATGAATACGTGAACAGCAGCATAGATTATACGTGTTGTATCTGTGAAAAAAACGTATGCCACATATACAAGTGCATCTCACAAAATTAGAATATCATCAAAAAGTGAATTTATTTCAGTTCTTCAATACAAAAACTGAAATTCATATATTGTATAGAGTCATTACACACAGAGTGATCTATGTCACGGGTTTATTTCTGTTAATATTGATGATTATGGCTTACAGCCAATGAAAACCCAAAAGTCATTATCTCAGTACATTAGAATACTTTATAACACCAGCTTGAAAAATGATTTTAAAATCCGAAATGTTGTCCTACTGAAATGTATGTTCAGTAAATGCACTCAATACTTGGTCGGGCGCCTTTTGCATCAATTACTGTATCAATGCGGCGTGGCATGGAGGCGATCATCCTGTGGCACTGCTGAGGGGTTATGGAAGCCCAGGTTGCTTTGATCGCAGCCTTCAGCTCGTCTGCATTGTTGGGTCTGGTGTCTCTCATCTTCCTCTTGACAATACTCCATAGATTCTCTATGGGGTTAAGGTCAGGTGAGTTTGCTGCCAATCAAGCCCAGTGATACTGTTGTGTGTACACCAGGTATTGGTACTTTTGGCAATGTGGACAGGGGCCAAGTCCTGCTGGAGAATGACATTTCCATCTCCATAAAGCTTGTCGGCAGAGGGAAGCATGAAGAGCTCTAAAATGTCCTGGTAGACGGCTGCGCTGACTTTGGTCTTGATAACACACAGTGGACCTACACCAGCAGATGACATGGCTCCCCAAACCATCACTGATGGTGGAGACTTCACACTAGACCTCCAGCATCTTGGATTGTGGCCTCTCCACTCTTCCTCCGGACTCTGGGACCTTGGTTTCCAAATGAAATGCAAAATTTACTTTCATCTGAAAACAACACCTTGGACCACTGACAACAGTCCGGTTCTTGTTCTCCTTGGCCCAGGTAAGACACTTCTGGCCTTGTCTATTGGTCATGAGTGGCTGACACAAGGAATGTGACACTTGTAGCCCATGTCCTGGATACGTCTGTGTGTGGTGTGAAGCAATGACTCCAGCAGCAGTCCACTCCTTGTGAATCTCCCCCAAATTTTTGAATGTCCTTTTCTTAACAATCCTTTCCAGGCTGCGGTTATCCCGGTTGCTTATGCACCTTTGTCTACCACACTTTTTCCTTCCACTCCACTTTCCATTAAAGGGAATCTGTCACCCCTTTTTTCGAATATGACCTGCCGGCACCGACATCAGGTGCTTATCTACAGCATTCTGTAATGCATTCTGTAATGCTGTAGATAAGCCCCGATGTAACCTGAAAGATAAGAAAAAAGAGTTAGATTATACTCACTGGGGGAAGGCGGTCCGGTCCGATGGGTGTCGCAGTCCGGTCCGGCGCCTCCCATCTTCTAGCGATGCTCTTCTTTCCTTCCTGTCATGGCTCCGGCGAGAGCGGAGGGAAGAGCAGAATACTGCAGTGCGCAGGTGCCGGAGCAACGACAGGAAGGAAAGAAGAGGACGGCATCGCTAGAAGATGGGAGGCGCCGGACTGGACTGCGACACCCATCGGACCGGACCGCCCTCCCCCGGTGAGTATAATCTAACTCTTTTTTCTTATCTTTCAGGTTACATCGAGGGCTTATCTACAGCATTACAGAATGCATTACAGAATGCTGTAGATAAGCACCTGATGTCGGTGCCGGCAGGTCATATTCGAAAAAAGGGGTGACAGATTCCCTTTAATCTGCTTGGATACAGCACTGTGTGAACAGCCGGCTTCTTTAGCAATGACCTTTTGTGGCTTCCCCTCCTTGTGGAGTGTGTCAGTGACTGCCTTCTGGACATCTGTCAGGTCAGCAGTCTTCCCCATTATTGTGGAGCTACTGAAACAGACTAAGGGACCTTTATAAACACTTAGGAGCCTTTACAGGTGTTTATTGTTAATTGTTCTAATTTACTGAGATAATGACTTTTGGGTTTTCAATGGCTGTAAGCCATAATCATCAACATTACCAGAAATAAACACGTGAAATAGATCACTCTGTGTGTAATGACTATATATGAGTTTCACTTGTTGTATTGAAGAACCAAAATAAATTCACTTTTTGATATTCTAATTTTGCGAGAAGCACCTGTATGTCTGAATGAGGCCTTAAACAAATAAAGTTGCACTCTGTAGCGCTATGGCATGTAAACATGAAATATGAATTGCATTACTGCACTAGAAAATATGAAAAATGGAGAGTTCTCCAAAAAATATAACATAGTGGTCATGGGAGATTTCAACTATCCAGACATTTGTTGGGAATCTCTCTCAGGCAAACTAACAGATCAAGGAAATTCTTATCCTCTCTTGCTGACAACTTTATCTTCCAAAAGGTAGGGGAGAAAACAAGGGGAACTGCTACCTTGGATCTAATCCTTATAAACAGGGAGGAAATGGTTGAGGAGGTAAAAGTGGCTGGGACCCTAGGAGGTAGCGACCATGCTATTTTAGAATTTTGGATAACTAGAGGAGGAAGACCTGTGAAGACTCAGACTTCAAAGTTAGATTTCAGAAAGGCAGATTTTAAGGGACTCAGAGTATCCAATGGCTGGATATCCTTAAGGACAAAAATGTCCAGGAAGGATGGGAAATATTGAAAAATTAGATTCTCAAAGCACAATCATTAACAATTCAAAAAAGAGGGAAGAATACAAAGCATTTAAGGAAACCAGGATGGATGAACACAGAACTTAAACACATGCTAAAAAGGAAGAAATAAATGTTTATTAAATGGAAAGAGGGAGGCATATCTAAAGGAGAATATAATGCTGTCTACAGAACCTGCAGGGCACGAATCAGAGTAGTTAAAGCTGGCAATGAATTAAGGCTTGCAAGAGACGTCAAAAGCAATAAAAAAGGATTTTGGGGATATGTCAAAAGTAAAAGACAACTCAAAGATGCTATAGGATTTTTACAGGATGAAAATGATGAAATAGTAAGAAAGGATGTTGAGAAGGCCAAACGTTTAAATTCCTATTTTGCATCTGTTTTCTCTCAGAGAGGAAATGAAATGTAACATCAATTGATCTTCACTGTCCTATTAAAGGAATAGAGGAATCCAGGACATCTATAAACAGAAAGATAGTGGGAAAACACTTAGCTAGCATAAATTAATTCAAGTCTCCAGGTCCAGATGAATTACACCCTAGAGTACTGAAGGAGATAGCAGAAGAAATTTTTTGAACCACTCTCCATAATCTTTGAATATTCTTGGAGAACAGGAGAAGTCCCTGAAGACTGGAGAAGAGCAAATGTTAATATTTTCAAAAAGGGGAAGAAGGTGGATCCAGTGACCTATAGGCCGGTGAGTCTGACTTCTATACCAGGAAAAATCTTTGAGAAAATTATTAAACAACATATATGTAAGTACCTGGATAAGAATGAAGTGATTAAACAGAGTCAGCATGGGTTTGTAACTAATAAGTTATGTCAGACTAACTTAATTTCCTTCTATGACAGAATCACTGATTGGGTGGATCAGGGAAATGCTGTAGATATAGTATATCTTGACTTCAGCAAAGCATTTGACAAAGTATCTCACACCATCCTTATTGAAAAAATGACTAAGTATGGAATGGACAAGGCAGCTGTTAGGTGGATTCATAACTGGCTTAGTGATTGGACCCAAAGAGTGGTCGTAAATGACTACACATCCAGTTGGAAGAATGTCTGTCTCAAATGAGGTACCACAGGGTTCTGTTCTGGGCCCTGCATTGTTCAACATCTTTATCAATGATTTAGATGAAGGAATTGAGGGTAAAGTGATTAAATTTGCTGATGACACAAAGCTAGGAGGGATAGCTAATACTAGGGAAGACAGAGAGGATTCAAAAAGATATAAATAAACTGGAGCAGTGGGCAGCAACTAACAGAATGGTTTTTAAAGGGGAAAAAGGCAAAGTACTACATCTGGGCAATAAAAATGAAAAAAGCATATACAGAATGGGAGGAATAGGCCTAAGCAACAGCACATGTGAAAAAGACTTGGGTATACTAATAGATCATAAACTGAACATGAGTCAACAGTGTGATTCAGCAGCAAAAAAGGCAAATGCAATTCTGGGATGTACAGGATTAACAGAAGCATACAGTCAAGATCACGTGAAGTCATTATTGCCCTCTACTACTCCTTTTAGGTCAGACCTCATCTGGAATACTGTGTCCATTTTTTGGCACCACATTTTAAAAAAGACATCAACAAACTGGAGCAAGTTCAGAGAAGAGCGACCAGAATGGTGACTGGTCTGCAAACCATGCCCTATGAGGAACAGTTACAGTATTTGGTAATGTTTAGCTTCCTGAAAAGAAGACTGAGAGGAGACTTAATAGCTGTCGACAAATATCTCAAGGGCTGTCACATTGTAGAAGGATCATCTTTATTCTCATTTGCACCAGGAAAGACTAGAAGCAATGGGATGAAACTGAATGGGAGGAGACAGATTAGATATTAGAAAAAACTTTTTGACAGTTAGAGTGACCAATGAGTGGAACAGGCTGCCACGAGAGGTGGTGAGTTTTCCTTCAAAGGAAGTCTTCAAACAGAGGCTGGACAGACATCTGTCTGGGATGATATAGTGAATCCTGCTTTGAGCAGGGGGTTGGACCAGATGGCCCAGGAGGTCCCTTACAACTCTACCATTCTATGAGAATACTTAGCGCATAAATTATACCCATGATCCTAAATCAAAAAGGCAATAGTCACTTCAATAAATATACTCCAAGCAAAAATCATCACGGAAGGTGCCGTGAGGACCAAAGAAGTGAAAAACAATGAAATAAATAAAATATAATTTTTATTGATTACAGATTAAAAATAACATAAATTGTATTAAAAAGACAGGACTAAGGTCTCCAACATGGGGGGTAGGAAAAAACCAGCAAAGGATATATGGTATCTCCAGAGTGTACAAAATAGCTATTTGGAGTATATCCAAAATTCAGAACGAATCAGAAAAAATCCCACCGAAGCCAGTAAACGGTAAAATATTAAAGGCCTATATTCCAACAGCAGTTATAAAAAACTTGCAAAGATGGGTGCTGTAAGCACTACAAAAAGAAGAAAATGGCCTGGTATACCGAATGGCTAGGGAGGGAAATAATAAACAGGAGTTATATCCAAAAAAGGGGGGAGGCACAGCATAAATAAGGACCAGAAATGCAAATGGTGCAATGTAAGGAATAGAGTTTTACCTGTTGCTGACCACAGTGAAATGAGGCCGATGGAAGGGCTGTAAGCTGGTGAACCTAATTCCCCCACCACCGCCCGACAGCACTGTTTCGCATGAGTTGCTTCTTCCCGGGGCGTTTTCCCGGGTTTTTTCCTACCCCCCATGTTGGAGACCTTAGTCCTGTCTTTTTAATACAATTTATGTTATTTTTAATCTGTAATCAATAAAAATTATATTTTATTTATTTCATTGTTTTTCACTTCTTTGGTCCTCACGGCACCTTCCGTGATGATTTTTGCTTAGCGCATAAATTGCCCAATAATGTCAACCCAGCAGCCATGGTAAGGTGATTCTCATTGCTGGGAACCTGTCTAATGTGAATCCTCTCGTATACTAAAGTCTACATTTATATGGGAAGGTAGGATCCTGCTGTGATTGAAAACACCAGAGGCTGAGGGGTGGAGTGCTCAGTCAGAGAGCCAATGTACACAAATATCAAAAGACTGAGCAACACTTCCAAACAGAAATCAGGTGTGAACACGGGCTTACTAAGAGTAACCATCTACACTCTGACTGAGCACTCCACTCCTCAGCCTCAGGTGTTTTTAATTACAGCAGGATCCTACCTTCCCATAGAGATGTAGACTTTAGTCTAGGAGAGGTTTCACATTAGGCAGGTTCCCAGCAGCGAGAATCGCCTTTTTGTGGATGTCGGGTACACATGAATTGGCCAATTTATGCGCTAAGTATTCTCAATTTTTCATCTTTTCTAGAGCGGTAATTCAATTCATATTTCATATTTCATGTTTGCTATAGTGCTACAGAGTGCTACTATATTTGTTTAGCTGTATATGGTGATGGCTACTCTTAGTAAGCACCTGTTCACATCTGATTTCTATTTGGAAGTGACGGTCAGTCTTTTGATATTTGAATGAGGCCTTAGTCTTACTGATGTACAATTGTAAACATTTCAGAAGTTTTTACGCTTTTGTTGACAAATCTATAAAGTTTTTGTAAAACTTCAATATTCCCAGCGCTGCCCTGTTCCTGGACCCAAAATACCAATGGTTTGTTCCCAGAGCCACTTAATTCCCACTTTTGCCTTGTGTCCTGGTCTCCATCATGCTGCAAATAGTATCATCCGCACCTTGCTCCTTGATGATGGAAGAAGTTATTCTTGGAGGAAGTTAAGATCCCGTTCTTTATTCATGGCCGTGTTCTTAGGTATACAGTAATTGTGACTGATCCCCTCCATGGATGAGAAGCCCGCACACATATTGAGTGACCCCTCCATGGATGATAAGCCCCGGCACATTGTGAGTGATCCCCTCTATGGATGAGAAGCCCCGAACATTGTGATTGACCCCCTCCATGGATGAGAAGCCCCTGCACATTGTGAGTGACCCTCTCCATGGATGAGAAGTTCCCTGCACATTGTGAGTGACCCCTTGTGAGGGAGATCTCCCCTGAAATGTGCCCCTTCCCTTGGCATGCATTCCCAAAGGCCATTAAAAGCAATGCAATGTTTTTCTTTACTCAAGGAACAAGCTCTTTGAAGTTCGGGTGACAAGCAATTAGCACCAGAGTGTGAACTCTCTGCAGTTTCACGGCAAATTGGATCCTTTTGTCTGACTCAAGCACATGGAGACACAGTGGCACAACAAGTCACAGCAAGGCTCTGAGGTATTGAATCTGGAAAATGCTGATCATAACAGAATGAAATATCTCTGAGACTAGCCGAAGCCGAGCATATAATCAGAATCGGCGTTCCTTCCCCCATACGCCCGTGCCCGGCAGCCACCTGTAGCACTCTGCGTTATTGAGTTATAAAGCATAGCTAACATGAATTACATACAGTAGGCATATTTAGTCTCTATGCGCAGATAAAAGCCAGTGGAACCCAGTGGCGGTGCCGCCGACCCATTCAGAGCTTCGGGCGGAAAGTTATGGGCCATCCACAATTCTGGACAGAAAATCATTTTCTCAGACATTACTAAGATTTAGACCTGTGATCCATCAGCGTCTCCCTGTGGTCACATGCTACATAACACGGTAATTGCAACCTATCTATACCCTACCCTTGTACTGCACTCCTGACTGTAAACTTGTATATTTGTTCTTGTATATATACCTGTATATTTCTAGTGCGCTCTTTCAGTGATTAAATATAAAATGAATCTTGGGCTGCTCTTTTATCTCGATTCACAAATCCCCACGTCCGCACGCTCCGTTGGTTAAATTATACGCTAACGGGGTTTGTTTCTGACCTGATATGAGTCTGCTGTCGGATGGGACTTATCTCGAACGAGGAACTGGTGGCAGAATACCATTCTGTTAATGAGGATACCTATAAGGCAGTGGTCTCCAACCTTTCTGACCTTGAGAGCCACTTTCAGTTTAGACAGAGGGTCGCGAGCCACATTCAGCACTGAGAAAGGGGCGCGAGCCACATCCAGCTCCCATCTCCCTCAGAGTAGTGTCAACCAAAGCTCCATTACAGGTATAATGATAACCAAAGCTTTTCCACAGAAATCACTCCAAAGCAGTACACTGAGATCCAGGGGTTCCCACAATACCCCCATTCAGTATCCTCCCATCAAGGACTCCTAAGTATGAGATGAGCGACTTTGCCTTTTTTAGGGTCGAGTCGGGTTTCATGAAACCCGACTTTCGCAAAAGATGGGTCGAACGAAATCGGCCGACTATAGGGAAAAGTCGGAGGTTGACTGAAACACGAAACACAATGCAAGTCAATGGGGAGGCAAGGACGGCAGGTAGTGGAGGACAGGAAACACACCTACAGAGCCCATTTCAATGCCAAAAACATCAATTCTTATTACTGAAGCTTGTCAACCTTAATTTACTTCATAATAATAGTCACGCATTGAAAACTGGGGGTTATTTGGCTAAAGTTGTGGGGGGGTAGGGCTGGCTCCAGGTTTTCGTGTGCCCTGGGCCAAAAAGTGTCAGTGCGCCCCTTTAACACATACCACATCTCATGATGCTCCGATACGGCACAGAAATATAGATATAGTACAATGACAAATACTTCACTGCTTACATGACATGACTAATCTATTTTAAATTCTACAATAGCTCAAAAAAAGGACAGTATATTACTCCATACAGTATTATGGCCACCACATTGTGCGCCATACAGAATAATGAGCCCCATATATTGCTCCATACAGAATAATTGGTCCCATATAATGTTCCATACAGTATATGATGAGCTCCACATAATGCTGCAGTATATGACGGTCCCCATGGACCATGCTCCCGTGTGTTATGGGCCCAAATAATGCTCCATATATAATGGGCCCCATTTCTAATTATCCAGTGTATAATAGGCCCCGTAAATGATGGCCCAGTGTCTGATGTCCCCCATTTGGAATGCTCCTGTATATGATGGGCCTAATGGATGATGCTCCAGTGTATGATGGGCCCTAATAATGCTCCATATACAATGGGCTCTATTTCTAATTCTCCAGTGTATAATGGGCCCCGTAAATGCTGCTCCAGTGTCTGATGTCCCCCATTTGGAATGCTCCAGTATATGATGGGCCTGATGGATGATGCTTCAGTGTATGATGGGCCCTAATAATGCTCCATATACAGTGGGCTCCATTTCTAATTCTCCAGTGTATAATGGGCTCCGTAAATGCTGCTCCAGTGTCTGATGTCCCCCATTTGGAATGCTCCAGTATATGATGGGCCTCATGGATGATGCTCCAGTGTATGATGGGCCCTAATAATGCTCCATATACAATGGGCTCCATTTCTAATTCTCCAGTGTATAATGGGCTCCGTAAATGCTGCTCCAGTGTCTGATTTCCCCCATTTGGAATGCTCCAGTATATGATGGGCCTGATGGATGATGCTCCAGTGTATGATGGGCCCTAATAATGCTCCATATACAATGGGCTCCATTTCTAATTCTCCAGTGTATAATGGGCCCCGTAAATGCTGCTCCAGTGTCTGATGTCCCCCATTTGGAATGCTCCAGTATATGATGGGCCCCATTTTTAATGAACCGAGGCATGGTATGTGAAAAGAGCTCCATGGAGTTATCTGAAGTGTGTGCTGCTGCATCCTTCACTTTTGGTGTGGGTGAAGGACACAAGGAAAGGGGTTGCTCCTGACCAGAAGCCTGGCGACTCAGTGCTTGCATTTTTTGAAACTTCAGAAGAGGAGGCGATAGAGCTGGAGGCTGTTTCAGCAATGTAAGCCAAAAACAGTTCCTGATGCTCCGGCTTTAAAAGCAGTCTGCCTACTCCCAGAAAAGGGAGCCTTACAGGCCTTCCGGAGCTACACCATGACGCAGGCTCAACACCTCCTGCCTTAGCCGCTATTGTGTTTTTGGCACTACCAGCAGATGCACCACCACCACCACCATCACTAACAGGTGGCCCCCCATGCCCACGTCCGCATCCTCTTCCACCATACTTCCTCATGTTTTGAAAAATGGACCCAAAATACCAGCAGATATATGGTACTGTATCAGAAGCGTACAGCTCTATACAGTCTAGGGATAACAGTAAATCTTCGTATATATTTCATGAGGCATACACAGACGCTCACAGGCTCAGTATGGATTACACAATAAAATAAAAAGTTGAAAAAGGGTACAGTATCACCAGATACAAGGTATATATAGTATAGTGTAAACATTCTGAATCTCTGTATATATTTCAGGAGGCAGACTCAAACACTCTCAGGCCCAGTATGGATTACACAAGAATATGAAAATCTGTAAATGGGTAATGTAACACAAGCGTACAGCTGTATACAGTGTTGGGGTAATCTTAAATCTCCAAATATATTGCCGGAGTAACAGACAGACGTTCACAGGGTCATTATGGATTACACCTGAATCTAAATAGCAAAAAAGGTTAGTGTATCAGAAGCGTACTGCTGTATATACCCTCAGACGCTCACTCAGTCTGGGTTTGACCATAATAAAAAATGTTGTAAAAACATACTGGATAGCAAGATAGCAAGTATATATATTATAGGGTACAATTGAAATCTCCATATACATAGTCCCGTAGTCACTCTTGGACGCTTACCCAGTATGGATTTGACCGTAATGCTAAATGTCGAACAAAGGTACTGTATAACAAGATACAAGCTGTATCGAGTATAGGGTAAAAATTGGTATCTCTGATTCACCGTATATATAGAAGACGTAAACCACACATGCTCACTCATTATGTGTTAGGAACGGCGGAACGCACTAAAATAAAAAGCTAATAAAGTGCGTTCGCTGCTCGGGGTCCACCGTGCAGTAGGTGATATAACCGCTGCTAAGTGGTGGCAGAAGCAATATGGTGTGTTGTGAGTTCATTTTCCCCTTCACCATTGAGGTCTGATGAACTCCCTCTTCTGGTGAAGGAAGGTAGTGAGGCTGATTACCAAGCACCTGAGTTGGATGATGATGACTGGGTGACTGGAATTGCTGACTGGATATAAGGCAGCCGACGCCCTTCTGCCTTGCTGGTGATTTCCCTGAGGTATTCTAGGAGCCCAGTCTGATTCCTGCTCCTCAAAAGCTAAGTTTTCTGCTCTGCTTTTTGCATTTGTGCTTTGGTTTTGTTTTGCCTTGTTTTTCTGGATTTCTGCCATTCCCTGCTGGCGTGAGCTGAATTCCTTTTTGCTCTGTCTTCAAAAAATACCTGAGTACTGATATAGTCTTTTTGAAGCCTAGCGTCTTCAGGGCTTTTTTCCGTATCAGTCTGTTGGCTCTTGCTTTGATAGGGTTTTGGCGGATTGCAGACAGCAGCTTTTCTATCCTGTCCTATTTAGTTAGCTTGGGCCCCATCATTTGCTCAGCCTATCTTTCTATCTGTGAGTGTTTTTTCATCTTGGTTCACCGTCATTATATGTTGGGGGCTGCCTATTTCTTTGGGGTCTGCTCTGGGGCAGTTTAGATTTCCCTTTCTGTCTTTAGGCTATTTTGTTCTCCGGCTGTGATTGAGGGGTCTAGGGCACCGTAGGAACCCCCCATGGCTACTGCTAGTTGTTGTTGTTAGGTTCAGGGGTCTGCAATCCGATAGCTGCCAACTTCTCTGGTTTTCTGGACTTAGCTAGTATTTCTGTTTTTGCCTCCTACGGTGACTCATTCATAACAATGGTGGTATGGTGTGCAGGGTTAACCATCACCCAAGTGCACAGAGCAATCTCTGTTAAATCACAGAGATGCCTATGAACATAAACAAAAGAGCTGAGCCTGTTAAGGTCACAAGAACTCAGAGTAGTTACACACACGGTATAGGGTCACAGGAATAGCCAAAGATGGCGGTACTAAGTCCTTCTAGACCTACCGTGTGTCGTAGGACACTGCCGCTAAACGACAATGCTAGACGCAAGCGCAATGTCGGACGCTAGCAGCTGTGGACAATGAAGCCGAGGCGCGCTGGCGCTGGTACTGAACTCAATCCCTCACACAAGCGTATTATCAAAGAGTAGGGGTTTCAAATGAGTCATTCACCAGAATCATGCATTCATCGTCATTCACACAGCAGCAAGTATGGTCTATACTAGCGCATGGCAGAACGGCCATGCGTGCTTTTTATAGCCGTGCGGGACCTTCCAGATCTCCGAGATGAACCAATGAGATCTGGAACAGGACCTGGGCACATGACTCCCGATCTCCAATGGGAGATCGTCTCGTGAGTATGCGCAGTAGGTGCACAGAGGGACTTAGTCTCTAGAGCGGTCTGCTGCAAAGTAATCTCCTCTGTAGTAGAAAGACAGCAGGAGACCGCAGAATGTGAGGCTCTAGATTCCTGCAGAGCAGACGCAGATACCTGACGCCTAATACTATGGATGATACCTAAATAAAAAATTTTGAACAAAGGTACTGTATCAGCACATACCAGGTGTATCCAGTCTAGGGGTAATTGTAAATTTCCGTCTACACTTCCGGAGTCAGACACAGACACTCACAGGCTCAGTATGTATTACACCAGAATTTAAAAAGTAGAAAATGGGAAAGGTATTCGAGGCATACACCAGTATACAGTGTTGTGGTACTTTTAAATCTTCGTATATATTTCAATCTCAGTAAGCCAGTCCAGACTCTCCGCTACTGGAAACTTCATGGATAAAAGTACAGACTTAAAGTCGTGTTTGCAGAAATTTGGTAATTACTCATCGCGGGAAAACGTCCCGGTAGATGTTGCAGAGGCGATGCAGACCATCAATTACTGTGTCCATGGAGACAAAGAAAACGGTTCTTTGTGAAGAAAGGATTGCTTTATCGCAGTAGCGTGGATCACATCACTGTTACTCGTCTCCATCAAATTGTGATCACAGGGAGAGATGTAGACATGGTCCTCACTGCCTATCATGATGTGTCTGGTCATTTTGGAGGGCAAAAAACAGAAGCCATAGGCCGTAGGCAATTCTATTGGATTGGCATGAGAGGAGACATTGAAAAATGGCAGGAATGTCACACGTCTATGACTATCACAACTGTGAAAGGTGATCATAAAGCACCACTGCATCCGCTTGTAAGTTGACATCCATTACAAATGGTAGCCATTGATCATCTGAAGGTAGAGGCCAGCAGGACAGGCCATAGCTACATCTTACCCATCATCGATCAATAAACCAAATTTCTAGTGGCCGTCCCTGTGAAGGTTTTAACTGCCCAGACTACACAGCGGTGGAGCACGGAGAGGTAAGTATTGCAACTTGCAAGTGCTGTGGCCATGACCAAGCAGGGGGGGCACACTTGTGGGCGACAGTACTGGCACAGGGCCCCTCATAGTACGCTGGTGTGTCTGACGGGGAGTGGGCCCCCCCACCGTCAGAGACACTGTATTGTACTTTGAGGGGCCCTGTGCCAGTGCCGTCGGCCATCAGTGGGCCCATCCACCTGTTCAGAGCAACGGCACTTGCCCGGGTGCGCCAGGTGTTGACCCCAGCCAAGTTAGGGAGGTTTAAAAAATGGCATATGTTGATGTGTAGGCTGGACATTGAGCAGCTGCAAATGGCGGAACTGGGCAAGTCCGAGGAAGAGGAGGACAAAAGCGAGGCAGTTTTCTGGCAACCTATGTGTCATCAGGGGGAGGTGGGACAAAATCCTTTCAAACCCATGCATGGTTCATTTTAATGAAGGTTAGATTATCAACATTTTGGGTCAACAGACGGGTCCTTTTTTCTGTCAGGATCGATGCGGCAGCACTGAAGACTCTTGCAGATAACACACTAGCAGCAGGGCAAGCGAGCTCCTGTAAGGCATATTGTGCCAATTCAGGCCAGGCGTCCAGTTTAGAGGCCCAATCATCAAAGGGGAATGACTTGTGAGGGAGAACATCGATATGGGAGGAGAAGTATTTTGTAACCATAGTTGACAACTGCTGTCTCCTGTCACTTTTAATCGATGCAGTATTAGCAGTCGTGTGAGAGGTACTTGAGAAATCAGTCCACAACATGGTCATGAAACCCCTGTCTCCAACGCCACTTCGGCTGTGTGCACCACGAACACCTCTTCCATTGTGCCCACTACGGCTCGTGGGAGAAACAGCACCGCTGCTGTGTGCTGGGAAAGCCTCAAACAAAAGGTTTACCAGAGTTGCTTGTTTGTTAGCCAATATTATCTCTAGGTTCTCCTGTGGCATGATGCTGTGTAATTTGCCTTTGTAGCGTGGATCGAGGATGCTGGCCAACCAGTAGTCATCATCCCTCATCATTTTGGCAATGCAGGGGTCCCTTTTTAGGATCCGCAAGGCATAATCACACATGTGGGCCAATGTTCCAGGTGTCAATAATGCACTGCCACTGCTGGGTGGAGGAGCACTTTCTGGCAAATCCACATCCCTACAGTCACGCACAAACCATGTACCTGACCTTGGAATGCCAACATTTTCTCTTGCCCCCTGAGAAGCATCCTCCTGCCCAATATAATCATCCCCCTCCTCTTCCTCTTTTTCCTCCACCTCGTCCAGGACAGTTCCCTGACCAGACAATGGCTGACTGTCAGCAAAGCTTCCCTCCTCCTCCTCCTGTTCCTCCTCCGCTGCAGACACCTGTTCCTTAATGTGCGTCAAACTTTGCATAAGTGGGATGCTCATGCTTATGATGGCGTCGTCTGCGCTTACCAGCCGTGTGCATTCCTCAAAACACTGAAGGACTTTACAGAGGTCTTTCAGCTTTGACCACTGCACACCCGACAATTCCATGTCTGCCCTCAAACTGCCTGCCCGTGTATCCTCCTACAAATGTATTACAGCCTGCCTCTGTTCGCACAGCCTCTCAACCATGTGCAGGGTGGAGTTCCACCTTGTTGCAACGTCTATGTTTAAACGGTGCTTGGGGAGGTGGAGCAATAGCTGCAGCTTCTGCATACGACTGGAGTGTACGGCCGAGTGACGGATGTGCGATCACAGTCTTCGCACCTTATGGAGCAGGGATGTTAACTCCGGATAATTATTAAGGAAGCACTGAATCACCAGGTTCAAAGTGTGAGCCAGGCAAGGTATGTGTGTGAGTTTTGCAAGGGCTATGGCTGCCACAAAATTATGGCCGTTATCACTGACTGCCTTGCCTGGCTCAAGATGTAGACTGGCCAGCCATGACTCAGTTTGTCGCTGCAAGTAGTCGGCCAGTACCTCCGCGGTGTGTCTGTTGTCACCCAAAGACATCTTTAACACAGCCTGCTGACGCTTTCCACTAGCTGTTCGATTGTGGGACACCTCATGTGCAACACTGCCAGCTGCGGATGGAGTGCTCGTGCGACTGCGCTCTGTGGACGAGCTTTCGCTTATGGAGGACGATGGTCGAAAGCCTACAGGCAACTGTTTTCTATACCGTGGGCTAGGCAGCACTGTTCCACTGCCACTGTCCCCTGTGGAGCCTGCATCCACCACATTAACCCAGTGCGCAGTGATGGACACGTATCGGCCCTGGCCATGCCTACTGGACCATGCATCTGTTGTGAGGTGCACCTTTCCACTCATTGATTGCTTGAGTGCATGGACAATGCGGTCTTTCACATGCAGGTGGAGGGTTGGGATGGCTATTCAAGAAAAGAAGTCCCGACTGGGTAGGTCATAGCATGGAACTGCGTAGGCCATGAGCTCGCGGAAAGCTTCGCTTTCAACCAAACGGTAGGGCATCATCTCTAATGAGATTAGTTTGGCAATGTAGGCATTCAAACACAGTGTACGCGGATGAGAGGATGAGTACTTTCTTGTCCTACTCAGAGTGTCTGGTAGGGTGAGCTGGACTTGAGAGCTGCATATGGGGGAAGTAGCGGTGGACCGGATGGAGTGAGAGGGGGTTGGTGATGGTATTGGTGGTGATGGCCTAGATTCAGTGTTGTGTTGCAAAACCATTGTGATTCCCTGAGTGCTTTGGCCTTGCGACGACACCTTAACATTTAGTGCTGGTGGTGTGCTTAATGGTGGCAGTGGTGTTAGTGATGGAGCGTTGCTGGCTACCTTCAGTCGGAGCAGGTGCACATGTGCTACCTGAGGTTTTGTAGTCCGTCCACGCTTGCAAGTGCATGGTGGTTAAATGTCTAAGCACGCAGCTGGTATTCAAATTTCTCAGTTGTTTACCTTGGCTAAAGGTCCTTCCGCACTTCTTACAGGTAACCTTTGCCTCATCAGTAGGATTTTGGACAAAAATGTGCCACACTGCACTCTTCCTACTATGGTATACATTTTCTGGCCTTGCACACTGTGCTAAGTGGACCGTCTGGCCAAGCTGTCCTGCAACTCTTTTATTTTTTGGTCCACGTTTTTGGACAGCTACGGGCCTGCCAGATAACCGCTGCTGCGATGTCAATGCCTGCTGCGGATCCTTCTCCTTATCTGAACTATTGCCAGCGCCACCCTCCTCCGCCAATGGATGCCAATCTGGGTCAAGAACTGGGTCATCCATCACCTCCTCTTCAAAATCATCTGCACCTTCCTCTTTACCTTCCTCTGTGTCACCGTGTATAGTATGCGGGAAGGGGCACCTGAGTTTCATCAGGGTCAGATTCTGGCTCAGTAGACTGCAAGGGCAATGTAGTGCTCTGGGTCAATGTACCAGCAGAATCATCTAGCAGTGGCTGTGCATCAGTGCACTCCATGTCAGATTCATCTTGGACTGGGGAATTCAGGATTTGACTGGATATCCCAAGCATGGTATGTGAAAAGAGCTCCATAGAGTAATCTGAAGTGTCGGCTGCCGCATCCTTAACTTTTTGGTGGGGGTGAAGGACACAAGGAAAGGTGTTTTTCCTGACCAGAACCCTGCACTGATGACTCCATGCTTGCAGGTTTCGAACGTTCAGAAGAGGAGGCAATAGAGCTTGTGGCAGTTTCCGCAATGTACGCCAAAACCTGTTAATGATACTCCAGCTTTAAAAGCGGTTTTCCAACTCCAAGAAAAGGGAACCTTACAGGCCTTCTTGGGTCAGACGATGACGCAGGCTCAACACCTCCTGTCTTAGCTGCTATTGTGCTTTTGCCAGAACCAGCCGATGCACCACCACCATCAGTACCAGCCGCGCCCCCCTGCCCACGTCCGCGGCCTCTTCCACCATACTTCCTCATGTTTGGGAAAATGTACCAAAAATACCAGCAGAGAGATGGTACTGTATGAGGAGCGTCCAGCTGTGTAAGGTGTATTAAAAAATTAAACCTACATACATATTTTGTTAGTCACCGACGCTCTCCCAGTATGTATTTGACTGTAATACAACAAGCAGATATATGGTACTGTATCAGAAGTGTACAGCTGTATACGTTTTTTGTGTAACTAACAATCTCCGTATATGTATTTACGGAGTGTCACACACACACGCGCTGACTCTGTATAGATGTGACAGTAATGCGAACAGCAGATATACAATACTGTTTGAGAATCCGACAGCTCAATAAGGTGTAGTTCTGGAAAAATGGAAAATCTCGTCTGTTTGCTTTTCCAGAGTCACACACAGATAGCTTGTATTTGTCCGTGATACCAGCCAGTACACGGTAGTGTGTGAGGAGCGTACACCACTATACGGTGTCTGTATGGAAAATTGTAAATCTCTGTCTATTTTTATATGGAGTGACACACGCTGTCTCTGTATAGTTTTGACCGTTGTCAAACAGTAGATATACGAAACTGTTTGAAAAGCAGACAGATCTATAGGGTGTAGGTCTGGAAAAATGGAAAATCTCCTCTGTTTGTTTTTCCAGAGTCACACACAGATAGCTTGTATTTGTCCGTGATACCAGCCAGTACACGGTAGTGTGTGAGGAGCGTACACCGCTATACGGTGTCTGTATGGAAAATTGTAAATCTCCGTCTATTTTTATACGGAGTGACACACGCTGTCTCTGTATAGTTTTGACCGTTATCAAACAGCAGATATACGAAACTGTTTGAAAAGCGGACAGCTCTATAGGGTGTAGGTCTGGAAAAATGGGAAATCTCCTCTGTTTTTCCAGAGTCACACAGATAGCTTATATTTGTCCGTGATACCAGCCAGTACAAGGTAGTGTGTGAGGAGCGTACACCGCT
This sequence comes from Dendrobates tinctorius, assembly GCF_039654945.1. Lineage (NCBI taxonomy): Eukaryota > Metazoa > Chordata > Amphibia > Anura > Dendrobatidae > Dendrobates > Dendrobates tinctorius. Next base: position 3,303,946 of record NW_027362007.1, on the reverse strand, counting down.
ATATAGTGTATGTATGGAAAATTGTAAATCTCCGTCTATTTTTATATGGAGTGACACACGCTGTTTCTGTATAGTTTTGACCATTATCAAACAGCAGATATACGAAACTGTTTGAAAAGCGGACAGATCTATAGGGTGTAGGTCTGGAAAAATGGAAAATCTCCTCTGTTTGTTTTTCCAGAGTCACACACAGATAGCTTGCATTTGTCCGTGATACTGCTGGTGGCCACTGCCGATGTCATCGCGTTGCCCACAGTGTGCGTCCTCCATCATTGGCTGAGAAAAGGCACTGGAAGCATTATTTGAAACGCGACTTTGGCGCTCGGGTCGGCGACCTCATGGCCGACCTCACGCTATGGTCGGGTTTCGTTTCATGAAACCCGACTTTGGCGAAAGTCGGCGACTTTTGAATTTGACCGACCCGTTTTGCTCAACACTACTCCCAACACACTGTCACATCCAGTTTCAGGCACCACCTCACACAGGTAGAACCATCCTCCAGCATACCATACCTAAAACATCGCTAAACCCCTAAGACCAGAAAATGTGCATCCACATCTGCACTTCTGTGCAGGGCTACTCACAAAATTCACCATTTTGAGATGTGCTCCTCATACCTGTTTGCCAGACCTGGAGCTAGTGCACCAAGCTGGCAGACAGTCGCGAGCCACAATTCATGGGACCGTGAGCCACATGTGGCTCCCGAGCTACAGGTTGGGGACCCCTGCTATAAGGGAATCCTTTCTGGTGACTATTTGCCTCGGTGCAGTTCCCTGACTGACCTGGGGCAAGTGGTGGCGCCAGAGAGTCGATTCTTGTTGGGTCCTTCTCTCTCCTCCCCCGAGGTGAGCAAAGTTGACACCCCTTCCACTGTGAGATCTGTCACACCCCTCCATGGATGAGAAGCCCCCGCACATTGTGAGTGTGCCCCTCCATACATGAGAAGCCCCCCACACATGAATGGTCTCAGGAGGCTTTACTTCTGGCAGACAAAAGGCTCATGAGGATAACTCTCACTTGTTCTTCTTCGGACAATCTTCTAAATGTTCCAAACAGTCTGAAGGGGCTTCATCGGAGAGAATACATTTACCCCTATCCTCTGCAGTCCAATCGCCATATTTCCTGTTCAAGTTCAGTCTGTCCTTGATGGTTTCCTAGGAGCATAGTAGATTCTTTGCTTCCTTCTTCACAGCAAACCAGATTTAAAAAGCTTTCACCTCATCGTAGTGCAGATGCACTGACACCTGCGTGCTGCCACTCCGGAGCAAGCTCAGCACTGGTGTTGAACTGATGCCATAGCTGAATCTCTTTTGCAGACGCTCTTGGTACTTTTTGGATTTCATGGGTACCTTGACGTCTTCATTGCAGTTGAACTTGTCTCTTTAAAGTTCTCCATGATGCAATAAATGTTAGATTTAGGGGAAATTCTACAAGCAGCATTGTCCTTAACAGTGAATCCTTATTAATGCAAAGCAAAGATGACTGCACGTTTCCCTGAAGCTGGGCTGGCATTAGGGAGTGCAACATGGAATATTGCCCAGAGCTCCCACTCCCTTAGGGTCTCCAGCATTTACGGCAGAAACTGCATTGATAACAGCAATTCTGCATTATCAGTGTAGCTTCTTATGTTAAAGCATAAAGCAGGACCTTTGGTGATATCACAGTCATGTGACCATGAGGAAACAGACTGCTAAGTCCTCTATAGTGTGTGAATGTATATATGAGTGTACTTTGTGTATACAAATACAGTGTGCATGTATGTATGCCCTGTCTATACATAAGTGTGTATGTGCTCTGCTTATACATGTGTGTATGTGCTCTGTGTATACGTGTGTATGTGCTCTTTCTATACAGATGTGTCTGTATGTATACAATTGTGGCCAAAAGTATTGACACCCCTGCAATTTTGTCAGATAATACTCAGTTTCTTCCTGAAAATTATTGCAAACACAAATTCTTTGTTATTATTATCTTCATTTAATTTGTCTTAAATGAAAAAACACAAAAAGAATTGTCCTAAAGTCAAATTGGATATAATTCCACACCAAACATAAAAAAGAGGGTGGACAAAAGTATTGGCACTGTTGGAAAAACATGTGATGCTTCTCTAATTTGTGTAATTAACAGCACCTGTAACTTACCTGTGGCACCTAACAGGTGTTGGCAATAACTAAATCACACTTGCAGCCAGTTGACATGGATTAAAGTTGACTCAACCTCTGTCCTGTTGTGATGGACTCAGCTCCTGCTGAGCCCATTTTTTGAGTGGACCCTCTGGGTCATGGCACCCACCCACCGAGGGCGAGCTTACCTTGTGAGAATCCACCCCCTATACAGGGAGTGTCAGGGGCAAGACCAAGGGGGTGAGCCACCACGACTGCTGGGACCAGACGGCCGGCTCAGGGGACACTAGACGAGTGTCTGACGACAAGGACGAGCAGGAAGCAAGACGAGACAAGACGTAGGTGCAAGGTAACTTCATTAGAATAACTCAGGATCACATACAGTGTAAACAAGCAAAACGTGCAAGGTGCACGCGTGGGCACGCCAAGGTCCATAGCATGGTACGTGCCAGGAGGCACGCCTAGGTACGGGTAACGGCACGATGGCATCGGACTCTGGACTGCTGGCAACGATTGACATCATCAAGGCATCAGGCTGCGGACATCAGCTCCGGACGTCAGGCCGCAGTCATCCAGCTCATGATCTCTGGCAGCGATCGGCAGCTTCCGGGCATCCGGCAGGCAAACCAGGTTCCAGGCAAGGAGGCACGACAGATATCCGGGCATGGTGCGTGATAGCGAACACGCCGAGGTCCAAGGCTAGGTGCAAGGCAAGGTGCGTGTGTAGGGGACACGCCAGGGTTCAAGGCTAGGTGCGTGGGTAGGGGACACGCCAGGGTTCAAGACTAGGTGCGTGTGTAGGGGACACGCCAGGGTTTACAAAACGAGACAGGGTGCGTGTGGAGACACGCCAAGGCACGAGACAGAGTGCGAGTGTAGACACACGCCAAGGCACAAGACGGAGTGCGTGTGTAGAGACACGCCAAGGCACGAGACAGAGTGCGTGTGTAGAGACACGCCAAGGCACAAGGTACGAGACAGAGTCCTGAGCGTGCCAAGGGCATGCCAGGGTCAGGCGAGGCAGAGTCCTGCGCGTGCAGAGAGGCACGCCAGGAACAGGGTTCAAGGACCAGGCAAGACAGGAATCAGAGCAGAGCAAAGTTAACAAAGTGTTGTGCAAGAGTAGCACGAAAAGGCACAGTGCGAGAACCAGCGTGAGTGCAAGGGAGCACGGAGACCACGGCTGGGAGCGCCGGCAGGTGGTACTGACGATGGCAGTTGCAGGCGGGCACGACTAGAGGCGGCACCGCCACGGGGCCACGCAGCCAGACCACTATAGCACTGGACGGGGCACGGCTGAGGCACACAGGCGAGCACGGCTAGAGGCGGCATGGCTGAGGCACACCAGGCAGGAACAGACGACCAGGCACGTGCACGGAGGCACGGAGCCACAAGGCAGGGCTAGGCAAAGACGCAGGACAGAGACACGTACAGACAGTACGGCAAAGCCTAGTGCGAAAAGTGCAAGGGCGCACAAAACATCAGGGACAATACAAAGAACAAGGCAGAGACCTGCGCATGCAAGGAGCATGCCAGGGACAGGGACAGTCTAGCAGCGGAGCGTAGGCCGAGGCCCAGAGCCGGGCCAAGGCAGGGCCTTGGGACTAGACAAGGTACACAGGCGAGGCAGAGTCCTGCGCGTGCAGAGAGGCACGCCAGGGACAGGCGAGGCAGAGTCCTGCGCATGCAGAGAGGCACGCCAGGGACAGGCAAGGCAGAGTCCTGCGTGTGCAGAGAGGCACGCCAGGGACAGGTTCAGAGCAGAGGCCTGCACGTGTAGAGACACGCCAGGGACAGAGACAGAGGCAGGGTACCTGAAGCCACAAAGCAGAGCGAGACAGGAAACATGGACAGAAACACGGAACAGAATCAGAGCAAACAAGGACTACAAGGCAAAGTAGAGCAGGGACAGAACATGGCACGAAGGACAACACAAGACACGACACAAGACAAGACAAGACAAGACAAGACAAGACAAGACAAGAGACGGAATACGAGCATGGAGCGCGTGCAGAGATGCACGACAGAGCAGAGTGCAAGGGCACAGAATAGAGGGAGCGCCCCACAGACCAAGCAGCCATGCAGGGACACCACACAATACTCAGGCCCTGAGCATAGGAAGGGGCGGCCTGATATAGGGCATAGCACCTCCTCTTCCAGGTCAGGACCAGGGGAGCACTTACGGGTTCAGATCCACAGGATAACAGAGCACAGTCACATGATCAGAGTTCCAGACATGACGAGATGACTGCAGATCCAGTGCTGAAACCTAGACAGGTCACATGATCACAGTTCTAGACATGATGAGATGATTGACGAACCAGACAGGGCAGGATCCAGGCAGGAACACATGATCAGGAATCCTAGACATGACGAGAAGATCACAGAAGGCAGAGCAGAAACGCAGGCATCCTGCAGCTCAGACATGAGGTGAGTGTGTACACTGCTCTAGTGAACATGCAAGACAGCAGACAAGATATGCACATGCACATCGCTCCAGGAGTTCTTGAGACATGGCAGACATGACAAACATGGCGGACATGACACCTGTGTCCTTGAGTGTACCACACTGAGCATGGAGAAAAGAAAGAAGACCAAAGAACTGTCTGAGGACTTGAGAAACCAAATTGTGAGGAAGCATGAGCAATCTCAAGGCTACAAGTCCATCTCCAAAGACCTGAATGTTCCTGTGTCTACCGTGCGCAGTGTCATCAAGAAGTGTAAAGCCCATGGCACTGTGGCTAACCTCCCTAGACGTGGACGGAAAAGAAAAATTGCCAAGAGATTTCAACGCAAGTTTGTGCGGATGTTGTATAAAGAACCTCGACTAACATCCAAACAAGTTCAAGCTGCCCGGCAGTCTGAGGGTACAACAGTGTCAACCCGTACTATCCGTCGGCGTCTGAATGAAAAGGGACTGTATGGTAGGAGACCCAGGAAGACCCCACTTCTTACCCCGAGACATAAAAAAAGCCAGGCTGGAGTTTGTCAAAACTTACCTAAAAAAGCCTAAAACATTTTGGAAGAATGAGACAAAAGTAGAGCTTTTTGGGCAAAGAGTTTACAGGAGAAAAAAAAAGAGGCATTCAAAGAAAAAAACACGGTCCCTACAGTCAAACATGGTGGAGGTTCCCTGATGTTTTGGGGTTGCTTTGCTGCCTCTGGCACTGGACTGCTTGACCGTGTGCATGGCATTATGAAGTCTGAAGACTACCAACAAATTTTGCAGCATAATGTAGGGCCCAGTGTGAGAAAGCTGGGTCTCCCTCAGAAGTCATGGGTCTTCCAGCAGGACAATGACCCAAAACACACTTCAAAAAGCACTAGAAAATGGTTTCAGAGAAAGCACTGGAGACTTCTAAGGTGGCCAGCAATGAGTCCAGACCTGAATCCCATAGAACACCTGTGGAGAGATCTAAAAATGGCAGTTTGGAGAAGGCACCCTTCTAATATCAGGGACCTGGAGCAGTTTGCCAAAGAAGAATGGTCTAAAAATCCAGCAGAGCATTGTAAGAAACTCATTGATGGTTACCGAAAGCGGTTGGTCGCAGTTATTTTGGCTAAAGGTTGTGCAACCAAGTATTAGGCTGAGGGTGCCAATACTTTTGTCTAGCCCATTTTTGGAGTGTTGTGTGAAATGATCAATGTTTTGCTTTTTGCTTCATTCTCGTTTGTGTTTTTTCATTTAAGACAAATTAAATGAAGATAATAATACCAAAGAATTTGTTTGCAATAAGGAGAAACTGAGTATTATCTGACAGAATTGCAGGGGTGTCAATACTTTTGGCCACAATTGTATGTTCTGTATATACATATATGTTGGAATGTATGTGTTCTGTGTATACAATTTTCAATGTATGTGCTATGCTATGTCTACACAGGTGTATACATGTGTATGTTCTCTGTGTATACATACGTGTGCATATGCTCTGGGTATACCTGTGTGTGCTCTATGTATACACGTATGTGTGCTCAGTGTAAACGTGTGTATGTGTTCTATATATAAATGTGTGTATGCATGTATGTTCTCTTTGTATACATGTGTGTAGTTATATATATGTTCTATCTATGCACATATGTGTGTATTGGAGATGAACAGATCAGGCAAAGTTAGAATTTGCCTGTTTGCACAAATTTGCCCAGGAAGCTTGATCTGCAAAGAAGTTAATCTCCACAAATTGAATGCCCCTTTTTATGGTCAGTTTCTCTCTAGAACCCAGAAATTAATAAACATTATATGTTACAAAAAGTATCCTTATACTCACTGCTCACCTGTCCAGGCCCTCCACTTCTGCCATCACTAGTCCTGTCCTCATGGCATGTTCAGATCAGTGCCACTTGCGTTCGCCCTGGTATTCCAGGTTGGTAGAGGGAATAAGGGGGATGCGTGTATGCACCCGCTAAGGTGACGGTGCACGCTATGATTTGATGATGCCATGACTTTCCACATCTCACCATCGCGATCTTTGCAAGAGCATGTGCAAAACCCTCACGAGTCGAGAAAAAACCCGGATTTCTTGGTCCAGCGTAAGAGACCCAGGGATTTCAACACTTGAAAATTTGGAGACGTGGTCAGAAGTTTATAGAATAAAAGAGCAATTTACATTTTACTCTAAAATATAAAGAGAAAAATCAGAGAAACTGAAAATTTTGCAGTGGTCTCCTAATTTCTGCCAAGGCTGTGTGTGCTTGGTTTATACATGTCTGTACATATGTGCTCTGTATACATGTTTGTTAATGAATGTGCTCTGTGTACACGTATGTGTATATGTGCTCTGTGTATAATTATGTGTATGTGCTGTGTGTGTACTTTTGTGTGAGTATGCATTCTGTGTATATAGGAGTATGTGCTCTGTGTATACATTGTGTATGCGCTCTGTGTATACATATGTGAATATGCCCTCTGTATAGTCATGTGTGTATGTGTTCTGTGTATACTTATGGATGTATGCACTCTACGTATACACATGTGAGTATGTTCTCTGTATAGACGTGTGTATGTGGCGCCCCTGAGGATGCAGTTGCCACAGAGGTACTGCACCTCCTCCTGAGGTGTAGTGCCCCACCATCCAGGTAGGTTGGAGGCTCCTGACCACGCTCCAACACTTGCATCCCACACAACACAGTAGTTCAGCAAAGCCACATTGCGGCTCCCTGCTTAGAGTGTAGCAGAGCACCTTTGGTGGCTCCCTGCTTGGAACACGAAACGTGCTGGGAGTCGGGTGGTGTTAGAATACATAAAAGAGTGAGAAGGTTTAGAAGTTGAGGTCAGTCAGCGAGTTGAGTGGAGGAGAGTGAGGAGTGAAGATCCCTGGAAGAGGGATGGAGGAAGGAAGTGCTGCAGCAGACCTCAGTGATCTGGGTCTGCTGGCACGGGAAAGGAAAGAAAGAGAAAGACATTGAACCGAAATCTGATCTTCCATAAGAAGGAGAGACTAGTACGGAACGTAGGAGTAAAAGGGAACAGATGACGTGGGTTAGAAGAGAACCCTGCCTAGAAGTTCTAAGCGCAAGGCCAGGGCCCGGTCCCCGAGGTTGTATGGATACTAATGGTCCTACAGCAGACACCGGTGGAGTAGTGGGCAGTAAATGCACTACTCCCATCTAAGACTTGGGGCACAACAGCAACTTGGATAGTGAGCCGGGACTCAGGAGTAAGGAGTCCCCAAAGCAGGCTACAGCTGTCTGCCGTACAAGTATTGTTCTTGGAAACATCTGTCAGGAGGAACTCCAGTGTAACTCAGTACTAGGAGTACTTCACACCAAAGGCGCTATAAGAGGAGACATTCAGAAAGGCACATGTTGGCGGAGTGTTGGAAGGGAGCATTCCATCTGACCTGGAGGTTGACTGAGTCCCTGACCCGGAAGACATAGCACGTGTCATGTCGGACACTGTTCACACCAGGGTGTCCGGCAGACAGCGGTAATACCCTGTTGGGTATTCTGTTCCAGTCGGGATAGGGTTAACCAGGTTGTCATGCTGGCTGAGGGCTGGGCCACGCCCTAGGTCTTTAAATAGTTCGTCCTGACTATGGGCGTCGCCGACTATAGCTTTAGCCTAGTGCTAGCAATACCGGTCAGCAGTGGTGGTGTTGGAGCGTCTGATATCTGGTGCAGTATATCCCTCAGTGGTTCTTTCTCCAATCTGTTATATATATATTTGGTTGCCCTTGCACATTATTGTATTCCCTTGTGTATTTACTGTGTGGTGTTTTCTTTTACCCCTGTCCATACGTATTTGTGGGGTCTGGTGTCTGGTCCCCTCACTGGGTGGAGGGAGGTGGGTTCAGCTTAGGGCTGGACAGGAGACAGGGACAGGGTGGAGGCTCAGGCAGGCACACCTTCAGTGTAAACCCTGGGTAGAGGGACAGACAGGGTTCCCCTAGTCTGAGGGACATCACAGGGGTCCTGGGGTTTTTGCCTAAAGTAACCTAGGCATTCCATGACAGCACGGAGGCAGGCACCGGTGTGTACTACAGACTGTGAGTAAATCTTTGGAACTACAAGCCCTGGTGTCCTCCATTTATTCCTGCGCCAACACACCCGGCGCCGCTACATCTGGGTACCCGCTTCTACACCACCTGTGCCTCTCCTCTACCCCTACATCTACACTGCCCTGGGACTACAGCTCCACCTGTGGGGAGCTTCACCATCTTGGCTGCAACACACCACCAGTCCCAGAGGATCTGCATGCAGCGTCGGCTTAACATCTCACTTGCCGAACACCACAGGTGGCGTCACAAACTATTCATTTATTCAACTATATGCCACTATTTCAATTCCCCCCCATTACTTGGGTGCCCAGGGTCACGGACTGGGTCACTGCTGCTGTGACACATCCCGCTGACACTGGCCCGGTACCGAGTACCCCACGGCCCTGGGAGGGCGACCCAACTATGTAACGGGCTGGGTGGTGGAACCACTATGCTGTACACTAATGAAAGCCTTGAGGGACTTTACTAGGAACCTCACCTAAACTGACCTCGGATACACTACAGCATACGATACCGTGATCTGAGGAGTGACCAAGGAAGTGGACCAGGTGCTACATCAGGACTGACCTTGGGTAGGTGGCAGCTGACCTCTTAAGGAATGATAGCTAGGACAACCCGTAGGAAGGTACAGTGAATGCAGGCAGTTGCCGAAAAACACGGGAAATCACGGATGCAGATGGGGCTGACTGAGGGAGAGATGAGATCTTGCAAGTGCAACTTGACTGGCTGACGTAGAGGAGAGTACTGGCAAGTGCAGTGGCACCAGCTGATGTAGAGAAGAGCACCGGCAGGTGCAGTGTACCGGGATATGAGCCATGGGACCTGAGAACTAATAAGAGTGTTAAAAAACAAACTTACAACATTGCACAGGCAACTCCATGCTGGAGGCGGTGCCTTAAATAGTAAGTGTCCTACAGCATTGGCTGGGGACACTTTTGGGGAACATGCATGCCCCCTTTAAGAAATGGGTAGTGTATACGCACGCTCCCTAATGACAGTGCCCGGGGACCTGAGTGCGGTGCGAACACCCCAGGCTGCTGCACACCCAGAAGGAGGAGACTGAGCAGGATGGGAACCGAGGTGGTGAGTACACTGGCGTCTCTGCAGGAAGAGAGTGACCGCACGCAGAGATGAGAGAGCAACAGTATATTTATGTCTGTATGCGCTCTGTGTATACATATGTGTATGTGCTCTGTGCATACATATGTATGTGCTTTGTATATACTTATGTGTGTATGCATATGTGTGTATTTGCTCTGTGTATACATGTGTGTATGTGCTCTGTGTAGAGTGTATATGTGCTGCTCAGTGTATACATACAGCTCTGGCAAAAATTAACAGACCACTTCCAAATGTTCAGTTTGTCTGATTTTTCTTTTTATACTGTGGGTATATTTTTGAGTAAGGCCTCTTTCACACATCAGTTTTTTGCCTTCAGGCGCGATCCGGCTTTTTTTTGTAAAACCGGATCCGGCAAAATGCAATGCCGGATCCAGTTTTTCCCCATTGACTTGCATTAGCGCCGGATCGTGCCGGATGGCATTGCGTTTCATCCGTTTTTTGCCGGATCCGGCAACTTGTCTCATTCCGGCGTCTGGAAAAAACGGCTACTGTAACGTTTTTTGTCCCCGGCGAAAAAGCCAGTACACAGTACACAGCTCTATAGTGTGGCCGCTCTTACAGTACACAGCTCTATAGTGTGACCGCTCTTACAGTACAGAGCTCTATAGTGTGCCTGCTCTTACAATGCAGAGCTCTATAGTATGACCATTCTTACAGTACAGAGCTCTATAGTGTGACCGCTCTTACAGAACAGAGCTCTATAGTGTGACAGCTCTTACAGTACACAGCTCTATAGTGTGACCGCTCTTACAGTACAAAGCTCTATAGTGTGACCGCTCTTGCAGTAAAGAGCTCTACAGTGTGACCGCTCTTACAGTACAGAGCTATATAGTGTGACCGCTCTTACAGTACAGAGCTCTATAGTGTGACAGCTCTTACAGTACACAGCTCTATAGTGTGACCGCTCTTACAGTACAGAGCTCTATAGTGTGACCGCTCTTACAGTACAGAGCTCTATAGTGTGACCGCTCTTACAGTACAGAGCTCTATAGTGTGACCGCTCTTACAGTACAGAGCTTTATAGTGTGACCGCTCTTACAGTACAGAGCTCTATAGTGTGACCGCTCTTACAGTACAGAGCTCTATAGTGTGACCGCTCTTACAGTACAGAGCTCTGTAGTGTGCCTGCTCTTACAGTGCAGAGCTCTATAGTATGACCACTCTTACAGTACAGAGCTCTATAGTGTGACCGCTCTTACAGTACAGAGCTCTATAGTGTGACAGCTCTTACAGTACACAGCTCTATAGTGTGACCACTCTTACAGTACAGAGCTCTATAGTGTGACCGCTCTTACAGTACAGAGCTCTATAGTGTGACCGCTCTTACAGTACAGAGCTATATAGTGTGACCGCTCTTACAGTACAGAGCTCTATAGTGTGACAGCTCTTACAGTACACAGCTCTGAAGTGTGACCGCTCTTACAGTACAGAGCTCTATAGTGTGACCGCTCTTACAGTACAGAGCTCTATAGTGTGACCGCTCTTACAGTACAGAGCTTTATAGTGTGACCGCTCTTACAGTACAGAGCTCTATAGTGTGACCGCTCTTACAGTACAGAGCTCTATAGTGTGACAGCTCTTACAGTACACAGCTCTATAGTCTGACCGCTCTTACAGTACAGAGCTCTATAGTGTGACCGCTCTTACACTACAGGGCTCTAGAATGGGACCGCTCTTACAGTACACAGCTCTATAGTGTGACCGCTCTTACAGTACACAGCTCTATAGTGTGACCGCTCTCACAGTACACAGCTCTATAGTGTGACCGCTCTTACAGTACAGAGCTCTATAGTGTGCCTGCTCTTACAGTGCAGAGCTCTATAGTGTGACCGCTCTTACAGTACAAAGCTCTAGTGTGACCGCTCTTACAGTACAGAGCTCTATAGTATGACCTCTCTTACAGTACAGAGCTCTATAGTGTGACCGCTCTTACAGTACAGAGCTCTATAGTGTGACAGCTCTTACAGTACACAGCTCTATAGTGTGACCGCTCTTACAGTACAGAGCTCTATAGTGTGACCGCTCTTACCGTACAGAGCTATATAGTGTGACCGCTCTTACAGTACAGAGCTCTATAGTGTGACCGCTCTTACAGTACAGAGCTCTATAGTTTGACAGCTCTTAAAGTACACAGCTCTATAGTATGACCGCTCTTACAGTACGGAGCTCTATAGTGTGACTGCTCTTACAGTACAGAGCTCTGTAGTGTGACCGCTCTTACAGTAAAGAGCTCTATAGTGTGACCGCTCTTACAGTACAGAGCTCTATAGTGTGACCGCTCTTACAGTACAGAGCTCTATAGTGTGACCGCTCTTACAGTACAGAGCTCTATAGTGTGACCGCTCTTACAGTACAGAGCTCTATAGTGTGACGGCTCTTACAGTACACAGCTCTGTAGTGTGACCGCTCTTACAGTATACAGCTCTATGGTGTGACCGCTCATACAGTACAGGGCTCTATAGTGTGACCGCTCTTACAGTACAGAGCTCTATAGTGTGACTGCTCTTACAGTACACAGCTCTATAGTGTGACCGCTCTTACAGTACAGAGCTCTATAGTGTGACCGCTCTTACAGTACACAGCTCTATAGTGTGACCGCTCCTACAGTACAGAGCTCTATAGTGTGACTGCTCTTACAGTACAGAGCTCTATAGTGTGACCGCTCTTACAGTGCAGAGCTCTATAGTGTGACCGCTCTTACAGTTTACAGCTCTATGGTGTGACCGCTCATACAGTACAGGGCTCTATAGTGTGACCGCTCTTACAGTACAGAGCTCTATAGTGTGACTGCTCTTACAGTACACAGCTCTATAGTGTGACCGCTCTTACAGTACAGAGCTCTATAGTGTGACCGCTCTTACAGTACACAGCTCTATAGTCTGACCGCTCCTACAGTACAGAGCTCTATAGTGTGACTGCTCTTACAGTACAGAGCTCTATAGTGTGACCGCTCTTACATTACACAGCTCTATGGTGTGACCGCTCTTACAGTGTAGATCTCTATAGTGTGACCGCTCTTACAGTACACAGCTCTATAGTGTGACCGCTCTTACAGTACAGAGCTCTATAGTGTGACCACTCTTACAGTACACAGCTCTACAGTGTGACCGCTCTTACAGTGCAGAGCTCTATAGTGTGACCGCTCTTACAGTACACAGCTCTATAGTGTGACCGCTCTTACAGTACACAGCTCTATAGTGTGACCGCTCTTACAGTACACAGCTCTATAGTGTGACCGCTCTTACAGTACACAGCTCTATAGTGTGACCGCTCTTACAGTACAGAGCTCTATAGTGTGACTGCTCTTACAGTACACAGCTCTGTAGTGTGACCGCTCTTACAGTGCAGAGCTATATAGTGTGACCGCTCTTACAGTACAGAGCTCTATAGTGTGACCGCTCTTACAGTACACAGCTCTATAGTGTGACCGCTCTTACAGTACACAGCTCTATAGTGTGACCGCTCTTACAGTACACAGCTCTATAGTGTGGCCGCTCTTACAGTACACAGCTCTATAGTGTGACCGCTCTTACAGTACAGAGCTCTATAGTGTGCCTGCTCTTACAGTGCAGAGCTCTATAGTATGACCACTCTTACAGTACAGAGCTCTATAGTGTGACCGCTCTTACAGTACAGAGCTCTATAGTGTGACAGCTCTTACAGTACACAGCTCTATAGTGTGACCGCTCTTACAGTACAGAGCTCTATAGTGTGACCGCTCTTACAGTACAGAGCTCTATAGTGTGACCGCTCTTACAGTACACAGCTATATAGTGTGACCGCTCTTACAGTACAGAGCTCTATAGTGTGACAGCTCTTACAGTACACAGCTCTATAGTGTGACCGCTCTTACAGTACAGAGCTCTATAGTGTGACCGCTCTTACAGTACACAGCTCTACAGTGTGACCGCTCTTACAGTGCAGAGCTTTATAGTGTGACCGCTCTTACAGTACAGAGCTCTATAGTGTGACCGCTCTTACAGTACAGAGCTCTATAGTGTGACAGCTCTTACAGTACACAGCTCTATAGTGTGACCGCTCTTACAGTACAGAGCTCTATAGTGTGACCGCTCTTACAGTACAGAGCTCTATAGTGTGACCGCTCTTACAGTACAGAGCTATATAGTGTGACCGCTCTTACAGTACAGAGCTTTATAGTGTGACAGCTCTTACAGTACACAGCTCTATAGTGTGACCGCTCTTACAGTACAGAGCTCTATAGTGTGACCGCTCTTACAGTACAGAGCTCTATAGTGTGACCGCTCTTACAGTACAGAGCTCTATAGTGTGACAGCTCTTACAGTACACAGCTCTATAGTGTGACCGCTCTTACAGTACGGAGCTCTATAGTGTGACCGCTCTTACACTACAGGGCTCTAGAATGGGACCGCTCTTACAGTACACAGCTCTATAGTGTGACCGCTCTTACAGTACACAGCTCTATAGTGTGACCGCTCTCACAGTATACAGCTCTATAGTGTGACCGCTCTTACAGTACAGAGCTCTAGTGTGACCGCTTTTACAGTACAGAGCTCTATAGTATGACCTCTCTTACAGTACAGAGCTCTATAGTGTGACCGCTCTTACAGTACAGAGCTCTATAGTGTGACAGCTCTTACAGTACACAGCTCTATAGTGTGACCGCTCTTACAGTACAGAGCTCTATAGTGTGACCGCTCTTACAGTACAGAGCTATATAGTGTGACCGCTCTTACAGTACAGAGCTCTATAGTGTGACCGCTCTTACAGTACAGAGCTCTATAGTTTGACAGCTCTTACAGTACACAGCTCTATAGTGTGACCACTCTTACAGTATGGAGCTCTATAGTGTGACTGCTCTTACAGTACAGAGCTCTGTAGTGTGACCGCTCTTACAGTACAGAGCTCTATAGTGTGACCGCTCTTACAGTACAGAGCTCTATAGTGTGACCGCTCTTACAGTACAGAGCTCTATAGTGTGACAGCTCTTACAGTACACAGCTCTATAGTGTGACCGCTCTTACAGTACAGAGCTCTATAGTGTGACCGCTCTTACAGTACAGAGCTCTATAGTGTGACCGCTCTTACAGTACAGAGCTATATAGTGTGACCGCTCTTACAGTACAGAGCTTTATAGTGTGACAGCTCTTACAGTACACAGCTCTATAGTGTGACCGCTCTTACAGTACAGAGCTCTATAGTGTGACCGCTCTTACAGTACAGAGCTCTATAGTGTGACCGCTCTTACAGTACAGAGCTCTATAGTGTGACAGCTCTTACAGTACACAGCTCTATAGTGTGACCGCTCTTACAGTACGGAGCTCTATAGTGTGACCGCTCTTACACTACAGGGCTCTAGAATGGGACCGCTCTTACAGTACACAGCTCTATAGTGTGACCGCTCTTACAGTACACAGCTCTATAGTGTGACCGCTCTCACAGTATACAGCTCTATAGTGTGACCGCTCTTACAGTACAGAGCTCTAGTGTGACCGCTCTTACAGTACAGAGCTCTATAGTATGACCTCTCTTACAGTACAGAGCTCTATAGTGTGACCGCTCTGACAGTACAGAGCTCTATAGTGTGACAGCTCTTACAGTACACAGCTCTATAGTGTGACCGCTCTTACAGTACAGAGCTCTATAGTGTGACCGCTCTTACAGTACAGAGCTATATAGTGTGACCGCTCTTACAGTACAGAGCTCTATAGTGTGACCGCTCTTACAGTACAGAGCTCTATAGTTTGACAGCTCTTACAGTACACAGCTCTATAGTGTGACTGCTCTTACAGTATGGAGCTCTATAGTGTGACTGCTCTTACAGTACAGAGCTCTGTAGTGTGACCGCTCTTACAGTACAGAGCTCTATAGTGTGACCGCTCTTACAGTACAGAGCTCTATAGTGTGACCGCTCTTACAGTACAGAGCTCTATAGTGTGACAGCTCTTACAGTACAGAGCTCTATAGTGTGACCGCTCTTACAGTACAGAGCTCTATAGTGTGACCGCTCTTACAGTACAGAGCTCTATAGTGTGACGGCTCTTACAGTACACAGCTCTGTAGCGTGACCTCTCTTACAGTACAGAGCTCTATAGTGTGACCGCTCTTACAGTGCAGAGCTCTATAGTGTGACCGCTCTTACAGTATACAGCTCTATTGTGTGACCGCTCATACAGTACAGGGCTCTATAGTGTGACCGCTCTTACAGTACAGAGCTCTATAGTGTGACTGCTCTTACAGTACACAGCTCTATAGTGTGACCGCTCTTACAGTACAGAGCTCTATAGTGTGACCGCTCTTACAGTACACAGCTCTATAGTGTGACCGCTCCTACAGTACAGAGCTCTATAGTGTGACTGCTTTTACAGTACAGAGCTCTATAGTGTGACCGCTCTTACATTACACAGCTCTATAGTGTGACCGCTCTTACAGTGTAGATCTCTATAGTGTGACCGCTCTTACAGTACACAGCTCTATAGTGTGACCGCTCTTACAGTACAGAGCTCTATAGTGTGACCGCTCTTACAGTACACAGCTCTACAGTGTGACCGCTCTTACAGTGCAGAGCTCTATAGTGTGACCGCTCTTACAGTACACAGCTCTATAGTGTGACCGCTCTTACAGTACACAGCTCTATAGTGTGACCGCTCTTACAGTACACAGCTCTATAGTGTGACCGCTCTTACAGTACAGAGCTCTATAGTGTGACTGCTCTTACAGTACACAGCTCTGTAGTGTGACCGCTCTTACAGTGCAGAGCTCTATAGTGTGACCGCTCTTACAGTACAGAGCTCTAAAGTGTGACCGCTCTTACAGTACACAGCTCTATAGTGTGACCGCTCTTACAGTACAGAGCTCTATAGTGTGACCGCTCTTACAGTGCACAGCTCTATAGTGTGACCGCTCTTACAGTACAGAGCTCTATAGTGTGACCGCTCTTACAGTACAGAGCTCTATAATGTGACCGGTCTTACAGTACACAGCTCTATAGTGTGACCGCTCTTACAGTACAGAGCTCTATAGTGTGACCGCTCTTACAGTACACAGCTCTATAGTGTGACCGATCTTACAGTGCAGAGCTCTATAGTGTGTCCGCTCTTAAAGTACAGAGCTCTATAGTGTGACCGCTCTTACAGTGCAGAGCTCTATAGTGTGACCGCTCTTACAGTATACAGCTCTATGGTGTGACCGCTCTTACAGTACAGGGCTCTATAGTGTGACCGCTCTTACAGTACAGAGCTCTATAGTGTGACTGCTCTTACAGTACACAGCTCTATAGTGTGACCGCTCTTACAGTACACAGCTCTATAGTGTGACCGCTCTTACAGTACACAGCTCTATAGTGTGACCGCTCCTACAGTACAGAGCTCTATAGTGTGACCGCTCTTACAGTACACAGCTCTATAGTGTGACCGCTCTTACAGTACACAGCTCTATAGTGTGACCGCTCTTACAGTACAGTGCTCTATAGTGTGACCGCTCTTACAGTACAGAGCTCTATAGTGTGACCGCTCTTACAGTACAGAGCTCTATAGTGTGATCGCTCTTACAGTACACAGCTCTATAGTGTGACCGCACTTACAGTACAGAGCTCTATAGTGTGATCGCTCTTATAGTACATAGCTCTATAGTGTGACAGCTCTTACAGTACACAGCTCTATAGTGTGACCGCTCTTACAGTACACGGCTCTATAGTGTGACCGCTCTTACAGTACAGAGCTCTATAGTGTGACCGCTCTTACAGTACACAGCTCTATAGTGTGACCGCTCTTACAGTACAGAGCTCTATAGTGTGACCGCTGTTATGATTGAGTCACCGTAGGAGGCAAAAATAGAAATGCTAGCTAAGTCCAGAAAACCAGAGAAGTTGGCAGCTATCGGATTGCAGACCCCTGAACCTATCAACACAACTAGCAGTAGCCGTGGGGGGCTCCTACGATGCCCTAGGCCCCTCGATCACAGCCGGAGGACTACATAGCCTAAAGACAGAAAGGGAAATCTAAACTGCCCCAGAGCAGACCCCAAAGTAAAAGGCAGCCCCCCACATATAATGACGGTGAAGCAAGAAGAAAGAACAAAACACAGACAGAAAGATAGACTGAGCAAAGATGGGGCCCACGCTAGCTTAGATAGGAAAGGACAGAAAGGCTGCTGTCTGCAATCCGTGAAAACCCCTATGAAAATAAGAGCCAACAAACTGACAGTAAAAAAGGCCCTGAAGACGCTAGGCTTCAAAAAAGCTATGTCAGTACTCAAGAATATTCTGAAGACAGAGCAACAGGCAAAAGGAGATTCAGCTCACCCCAGCAGGGAATGGCAGAATCCAGAAAAGCAAGGAAAACAAAACACTAATGCAAAAAGGCAAAGCAGAAATCGTAGCTTTAGATGAGCAGGAATCAGACTGGTTTCCTAGAAGTCCACATAGAAATCACCCGCAGGCCAGAAGGGCGTCGGCAGCCTTATATCCAGTCATTAACTCCACTCAGCCAGTCATCATCATCAGCCCCAGGTGTTTGACAATCAGGCTCACTACCTTTCTTCACCAGAAGAGGGAGTTCCTCAGGCCTCAGTAGTGAAGGGGAAAATGAACTCACAACAGTACCTTCCCCTTGAGGAGGGGTCACCGAACCTTCAACCACGCCACCAGGGCGATCAGGGTGAGCCCGATGAAAGGCACGCACCAATCTTTTGGCATGAATATCAGATGCAGAGACCCAGGAATTATCCTCCTGACCATAACCCTTCCACTTAACCAAATACTGGAGTCTCTGTCTAGCCAGACGGGAATCCAGTACTTTCTCTACCTCATATTCCATGTTACCTTCAACCAATACAGGGTCTGGAGGTGCAACCCCCGGAACAACAGGTTCAACAAACCTCTTCAACAAAGATTTATGGAACACATTATGGATTTTAAATGTGACAGGAAGAGTCAAACGAAAAGAGACCGGATTAATAATCTCCAAAATCTTGTAAGGTCCAATAAATCTAGGCTTAAACTTAGGAGAAGCCACCTTCATAGCAATATTTTTTGATGATAACCACACCATATCACCAACCTTAAATTGGGGACCAATGGTCCTATGTCGGTTGGAAAACCGCTGGGCCTTTTCCTGGGAGAGAGATAACTTATCCACCACTTGGTCCCAGATCTGGTGCATTCTCTCCACCACAGTGTCAACCCCTGGGCAGGCGGAGGGCTCCACCTGCCCTGAAGAAAATCGAGGATGAAACCCAAAGTTACAAAAAAAAGGAGACATCAAAGTGGCAGAACTAGCTCTATTATTTAAAGCAAATTCGGCCAAGGGCAAAAATGAAACCCAATCATCCTGATCAGCAGAAATAAAACATCTCAAATATGACTCCAAGGTCTGGTTTGTTCTCTCTGTCTGCCCATTGGTCTGAGGGTGAAAAGCAGAGGAGAAGGACAACTGGATTCCCAGCTTGGAACAGAAAGTTCTCCAAAATCTAGACACAAACTGGACTCCTCTGTCAGATACAATGTTCTCAGGAATCCCGTGCAAGCGAACCACCTGTTTGTAAAAACAGGGGCACCAATTCAGAGGAAGACGGCAACTTAGGGAGTGGTACAAGATGAACCATCTTAGAGAACCTATCACAAATCACCCAAATAACAGTCATCCTTTGAGAGACAGGCATATCAGAGATAAAATCCATTGAAATATGGGTCCATGGCCTCTTGGGGACAGGCAAAGGCATCAACAACCCACTAGAGCGAGAACACGATTTAGACCGGGAGCACGTCCCACAGGACTGCACAAAATTCCTGACATCACGAGACAAGGAGGGCCACCAAAAAGACCGACTCACCAGATCTCTAGTACCAAAAATACCTGGATGACCAGCCAAAGCAGAGGAATGAACTTCAGACATCACTCTCTTCTTCCACTGGTCAGGAACATGCAACTTTCCACTGGGACAACGCTCAGGTTTGTCCTCCTGGAACTCTTCCAGAGCACGTCTCAAATCGGGCGAGATGGCAGAAAGAACTACCCCTTCGCCTAAGATGGTAGTAGGCTTGGTCACTACAGGAGAATCAGCAAAGAAGCTCCTAGAGAGGGCGTCAGCCTTGACATTCTTAGTTCCAGGAAGAAAAGAAACCACAAAATCAAAACGTGTAAAAAACAAGGCCCACCTAGCCTGTCTAGGGTTCAAGCGCTTAGCCGACTCTAGGTAAAGCAAATTCTTGTGGTCAGTGAGGACCACGACTTGATGCTTAGCTCCCTCCAACCAATGTCTCCACTCCTCAAATGCCCATTTCATGGCTAACAGTTCCCGATTCCCCACATCATAGTTACGTTCAGATGGAGAGAACTTTCGGGAAAAGAAAGCACAGGGATTCATTTTAGATGTTACAGGATCCTTTTGGGACAAAACAGCTCCTGCACGAATCTCAGAAGCATCCACCTCTACCTGGAACGGAAGTGAGACATCAGGTTGCCGCAAAACCGGGGCGGAGGTGAATCTTCGCTTCAGCTCCTGAAAGGGAGAAACAGCCTCCGGAGACCAATTTAACACATCAGCACCCTTCTTAGTCAAATCAGTCAATGGCTTGGCAATACTAGAAAATTTTGCTATAAATTTCCGATAAAAATTAGCAAAACCCCAAAACTTCTGGAGGGCCTTCAAAGAAGTGGGCTGAACCCAATCGTAAATGGCCTGTACCTTGGCCGGGTCCATTTCAATAGTTGACGGGGACAAAATAAATCCCAAAAAAGAAATCCTCTGTACTCCAAAAAGGCATTTAGATCCTTTGACATACAGGGAATTCTCCCTCAAGATCCGGAACACAGTCCGAATATGTTCCACATGAGAATCCCAATCCTTGGAGAAGATCAAAATATCATCCAGATAGATAATCAAAAATAAAAATTTATCGACAAAATCTCGGAAAATATCGTTCATGAAGCACTGGAAGACAGAAGGGGCATTAGTGAGCCCAAAAGGCATCACCAGGTACTCAAAATGTCCCTCCGGAGTATTAAACGCCGTCTTCCATTCATCCCCGTGCTTAATGCGAATAAGATTATACGCCCCCCTGAGGTCAAGCTTGGTAAACCAGCAAGCACCTTTAACTCTGGAGAATAGATCAGAAATCAGGGGTAACGGATACTGATATTTAACAGTAATTTTGTTGAGAGCACGATAATCAATACAAGGTCTTAATGAACCATCCTTTTTGGCTACAAAAAAAAAACCGGCACCTAAGGGTGACGAGGACGGTCTAATATGACCCTTCTCCAACGCCTCCTTAATATAGGATCGCATAGCCTCGTGCTCGGGTACAGATAAATTGAAGAGCCGACCCTTGGGAAATTTACACCCCAGGCTCAGATCAATAGCACAGTCATAACTCCTATGAGGAGGCAGAGACGCAGACTCATTCTCACTAAATACATCATAAAAGTCCGCCAAATAATCAGGAACATCATGCGACTGACGAGAGGTGGAAAACACCGGAGCCTCACTAAAGGCACACCGACAACCCCAACTCACCACAGACACAGATTTCCAATCCAAAACTGGATTATGAATTTGTAAGCAGGGAAACCCCAGAACAATAGTATCATGCAGATTATGTAACACCAAAAACCTGCAATTTTCTTGATGGTCTGGGGCGACCCGCATTACCACCTGGGTCCAAAACTGTGGTTTATTTTTAGCCAAAGGAGTAGCATCAATCCCCCTCAAAGGGATAGGCGTCTGCAGAGGTGTCATCGGAAATCCACAACGTTTAGCAAAATCCAAGTCCATTAGGTTTAGAGCTGCTCCCGAATCCACAAAAGCCTTGGCGTAAAATGTGGACAGGGAGCAGATCAGAGTAATAGCCAGAAGAAACTTAGGTTGAACACCACCAACAGAAAACGTGTGTGCAAAGCGTTTCTCGCGTTTAGGACAGACAGAAATAATATGCGAGGCATCTCCACAGAAAAAACACAACTTATTACGCCTTCTGAACTCCTGACGCTGCTCTCTGGAAAAAACTCTATCACATTGCATAGGCTCAGACATCTGATCAACAGGTGGCAACACCTCTCGTGCAGCTCTGCGTTCGCGTAAACGCCGATCAACCTGAATGGCTAAAGACATAGAATCGTCAAGACCAGAGGGAACAGGAAATCCCACCATAGTATCTTTTACGGCTTCTGACAACCCCTTCCGAAAGAGAGCAGCCAAGGCACTATCATTCCAGGTAGTAAGTACTGCCCACTTTCGGAATTTTTGACAGTACAATTCTGCAGAATCACGACCCTGTTGCAATGCCAGCAGGGTCTTTTCAGCCTGATCAATGGCATTAGGTTCGTCATACAACAACCCCAAGGCCTGAAAAAATGCGTTCACATTAGTCAGAATAGGATCATCTGGTTTCAAAGAAAACGCCCAATCCTGGGGATCGCCACGCAGCAAAGAGATGACAATTTTAACCTGCTGCGCGGAGCTCCCTGACGAGTTAGGCTTCAAGGCAAAAAATAATTTACAATTATTTTTGAAATTCAAAAATTTAGACCGATCCCCAAAAAATACATCAGGTGTAGGAATCTTTGGTTCAGCAGCAAGTGAATGAGCAAGGTAGGCGGAAATTCCCCGCACTTCCGCAGCGAGCTGCTCCACACGATCAGACAATTGCTTTATCTCCATTGAGAGAAAAAAAAAATTCCCCCTACGGCCTCAGAGATATAGAGGAAAAAATATACACACCCTTTTTTTTTTTTTTTACAATTCTTTCCTGCTATTGAGTACCCTAGAATCTGCGGTATGGCGGGTGATTCTGTTATGATTGAGTCACAGTAGGAGGCAAAAATAGAAATGCTAGCTAAGTCCAGAAAACCAGAGAAGTTGGCAGCTATCGGATTGCAGACCCCTGAACCTATCAACACAACTAGCAGTAGCCGTGGGGGGCTCCTACGATGCCCTAGGCCCCTCGATCACAGCCGGAGGACTACATAGTCTAAAGACAGAAAGGGAAATCTAAACTGCCCCAGAGCAGACCCCAAAGTAAAAGGCAGCCCCCCACATATAATGACGGTGAAGCAAGAAGAAAGAACAAAACACAGACAGAAAGATAGACTGAGCAAACATGGGGCCCACGCTAGCTTAGATAGGAAAGGACAGGAAGGCTGCTGTCTGCAATCCGTGAAAACCCCTATGAAAATAAGAGCCAACAAACTGACAGTAAAAAAGGCCCTGAAGATGCTAGGCTTCAAAAAAGCTATGTCAGTACTCAGGAATATTCTGAAGACAGAGCAACAGGCAAAAGGAGATTCAGCTCACCCCAGCAGGGAATGGCAGAATCCAGAAAAGCAAGGAAAACAAAACACTAATGCAAAAAGGCAAAGCAGAAATCGTAGCTTTAGATGAGCAGGAATCAGACTGGTTTCCTAGAATTCCACAGAGAAATCACCCGCAGGCCAGAAGGGCGTCGGCAGCCTTATATCCAGTCATTAACTCCACTCAGCCAGTCATCATCATCAGCCCCAGGTGTTTGACAATCAGGCTCACTACCTTTCTTCACCAGAAGAGGGAGTTCCTCAGGCCTCAGTAGTGAAGGGGAAAATGAACTCACAACAGACCGCTCTTACAGTACACAGCTCTATAGTGTGACCTCTCTTACAGTACAGAGCTCTATAGTGTGACCGCTCTTACAGTACACAGCTCTATATTGTGACCGCTCTTACAGTACCCAGCTCTATAGTGTGACCGCTCTTACAGTACAGAGCTCTATAGTGTGACCGCTCTTACAGTACAGAGCTCTATAGTGTGACCGCTCTTACAGTACACTGCTCTATAGTGTGACCGCTCTTACAGTACACAGCTCTATAATGTGACCGCACTTACAGTACAGAGTTCTATAGTGTGAACGCTCTTACAGTACAGTGCTCTATAGTGTGACCGCTCTTACAGTACACAGCTCTATATTGTGACCGCTCTTACAGTACACAGCTCTATAGTGTGACCGCTCTTACAGTACAGAGCTCTATAGTGTGACCGCTCTTACAGTACAGAGCTCTATAGTATGACCGCTCTTACAGTGCACAGCTCTATAGTGAGACCACTCTTACAGTACAGAGCTCTATAGTATGACCGCTCTTACAGTACAGAGCTCTATAGTGTGACCGCTCTTACAGTACACAGCTCTATAGTGTGACCGCTCTTACAGTACAGCGCTCTATTGTGTGACCGCTCTTACAGTGCACAGCTCTATAGTGTGACCGCTCTTACAGTACAGAGCTCTATAGTGTGACCGCTCTTACAGTACAGAGCTCTATAGTGTGACCGCTCTTACAGTACAGAGCTCTATAGTGTGACCGCTCTTACAGTACACAGCTCTATAGTGTGACAGCTCTTACAGTACACAGCTCTATAGTGTGATCGCTCTTACAGTACAGAGCTCTATAGTGTGACCGCTCTTACAGTACAGAGCTCTATAGTGTGACCGCTCTTACAGTACACAGCTCTATAGTGTGACCGCTCTTACAGTACAGAGCTCTATAGTGTGACCTCTCTTGCTGTACAGAGCTCCATAGTGTGACCGCTCTTACAGTACACAGTTCTATAGTGTGACCGCTCTTACAGTACAGAGCTCTATAGTGTGACCGCTCTTACAGTACAGAGCTCTATAGTGTGACCGCTCTTACAGTGCACAGCTCTATAGTGTGACCGCTCTTACAGTACACAGCTCTATAGTGTGACCGCTCTTACAGTACAGAGCTCCATACTGTGACCGCTCTTACAGTACACAGCTCTATTGTGTGACCGCTCTTACAGTACACAGCTCTATAGTGTGACCGCTCTTACAGTACAGAGCTCTATGGTGTGACTGCTCTTACAGTACAGAGCTCTATAGTGTGACCGCTCTTACAGTACAGAGCTCTATAGTGTGACCGCTCTTACAGTACAGAGCTCCATAGTGTGACCGCTCTTACAGTACACAGCTCTATTGTGTGACCGCTCTTACAGTACACAGCTCTATAGTGTGACCGCTCTTACAGTACACAGCTCTATAGTGTGACCGCTCTTACAGTACAGAGCTCTATAGTGTGACCGCTCTTACAGTACAGAGCTCTATAGTGTGACCGCTCTTACAGTGCAGAGCTCTATAGTGTGACCGCTCTTACAGTACAGTGCTCTATAGTGTGACCGGTCTTACAGTACAGAGCTCTATAGTGTGACCGGTCTTACAGTACAGAGCTCTATAGTGTGACCGCTCTTACAGTACAGAGCTCTATAGTGTGACCGCTCTTACAGTACAGAGCTCTATAGTGTGACCGCTCTTACAGTACAGTGCTCTATAGTGTGACCGCTCTTACAATACAGAGCTCTATAGTGTGACCGCTCTTACAGTACAGTGCTCTATAGTGTGACCGCTCTTACAGTGCAGAGCTCTATAGTGTGACCGCTCTTACAGTGCAGAGCTGTATAGTGTGACCGCTCTTACAGTACAGAGCTCTATAGTGTGACCGCTCTTACAGTGCAGAGCTCTATAGTGTGACCGCTCTTACAGTACAGAGCTCTATAGTGTGACCGCTCTTACAGTGCAGAGCTCTATAGTGTCACCGCTCTTACAGTACACAGCTCTATAGTGTGAGCGCTCTTACAGTACACAGCTCTCTAGTGTGACCGCTCTTACAGTACAGAGCTCTATAGTGTGAGCGCTCTTACAGTACATAGCTCTATAGTGTGACCGCTCTTACAGTACAGAGCTCTATAGTGTGACCGCTCTTACAGTACAGAGCTCTATAGTGTGACCGCTCTTACAGTGCAGAGCTCTATAGTGTGTCCGCTCTTACAGTGCAGAGCTCTATAGTGTGACCGCTCTTACAGTGCAGAGCTGTATAGTGTGACCGCTCTTACAGTACAGAGCTCTATAGTGTGACCGCTCTTACAGCACACAGCTCTATAGTGTGACCGCTCTTACAGTACACAGCTCTATAGTGTGACCGCTCTTTCAGTACAGTGCTCTAGTGTGACCGCTCTTACAGTACAGAGCTCTATTGTGTGACCGCTCTTACAGTACAGGGCTCTATAGTGTGACCGCTCTTACAGTTCACAGCTCTATAGTGTGACCGCTCTTACAGTACAGAGCTCTATAGTGTGACGGCTCTTACAGTACAGAGCTCTATAGTGTGACCGCTCTTACAGTACAGAGCTCTATAGTGTGACCGCTCTTACAGTACAGAGCTCTATAGTGTGACCGCTCTTACAGTACAGAGCTCTATAGTGTGACCGCTCTTACAGTACAGAGCTCTATAGTGTGACCGGTCTTACAGTGCAGAGCTCTATAGTGTGACCGCTCTTACAGTGCAGAGCTCTATAGTGTGACCGCTCTTACAGTGCAGAGCTGTATAGTGTGACCGCTCTTACAGTACAGAGCTCTATAGTGTGACCGCTCTTACAGCACACAGCTCTATAGTGTGACCGCTCTTACAGTACACAGCTCTATAGTGTGACCGCTCTTACAGTACAGTGCTTTAGTGTGACCGCTCTTACAGTACAGAGCTCTATAGTGTGACCGCTCTTACAGTACAGAGCTCTATAGTGTGACCGCTCTTACAGTTCACAGCTCTATAGTATGGCCGCTCTTACAGTACAGAGCTCTATAGTGTGACGGCTCTTACAGTACAGAGCTCTATAGTGTGACCGCTCTTACAGTACAGAGCTCTATAGTGTGACCGCTCTTACAGTGCACAGCTCTATAGTGTGACCGCTCTTACAGTACAGTGCTCTATAGTGTGACCGCTCTTAAAGTACAGAGCTCTATAATGTGACCGCTCTTACAGTACAGAGCTCTATAGTGTGACCGCTCTTACAGTACAGAGCTCTATAGTGTGACCGCTCTTACAGTACAGAGCTGTATAGTGTGACCACTCTTACAGCACACAGCTCTATAGTGTGACCGCTCTTACAGTACACAGCTCTATAGTGTGACCGCTCTAACAGTACAGAGCTCTATAGTGTGACCACTCTTACAGCACACAGCTCTATAGTGTGACCGCTCTTACAGTACACAGCTCTATAGTGTGACCGCTCTTATAGTACAGTGCTCTAGTGTGACCGCTCTTACATTACAGAGCTCTATAGTGTGACCGCTCTTACAGTACAGGACTCTATAGTGTGACCGCTCTTATAGTACACAGCTCTATAGTGTGGCCGCTCTTACAGTACAGAGCTCCATAGTGTGACGGCTCTTACAGTACACAGCTCTATAGTGTGACCGCTCTTACAGTGCAGAGCTCTATAGTGTGACCGCTCTTAAAGTATAGAGCTCTATAATGTGACCGCTCTTACAGTACAGAGCTCTATAGTGTGACCGCTCTTAAAGTACACAGCTCTATAGTGTGACCGCTCTTACTACAGTACACAGCTCTATAGTGTGACCGCTCTTGCAGTACACAGCTCTATAGTCTGACCGCTCTTACAGCACAGAGCTCTATAGTGTGACCGCTCTTACAGTACAGAGCTCTATAGTGTGACCGCTCTTACAGTACAGAGCTCTATAGTGTGACCGCTCTTACAGTACAGAGCTCTATAGTGTGACCGCTCTTACAGTACAGAGCTCTATAGTGTGACCGCTCTTACAGTACAGAGCTCTATAGTGTGACCGCTCTTACTACAGTACACAGCTCTATAGTGTGACCGCTCTTACAGTACAGAGCTCTATAGTGTGACCGCTCTTACAGTACAGAGCTCTATAGTGTGACCGCTCTTACAGTACAGAGCTCTATAGTGTGACCTCTCTTACAGTACACAGCTCTATAGTGTGACCGCTCTAACAGTACAGAGCTCTATAGTGTGACCGCTCTTACAGTACAGAGCTCTATAGTGTGACCGCTCTTACAGTACAGAGCTCTATAGTGTGACCTCTCTTACAGTACACAGCTCTATAGTGTGACCGCTCTTACAGTACACAGCTCTATAGTGTGACCGCTCTTACAGTACAGAGCTCTATAGTGTGACCGCTCTTACAGTTCACAGCTCTATAGTGTGACCGCTCTTACAGTACACAGCTCTATAGTGTGACCGCTCTTACAGTACAGAGCTCTATAGTGTGATCGCTCTTACAGTACAGAGCTCTATAGTGTGACCGCTCTTACAGTACACAGCTCTATAATGTGGCCGCTCTTACAGTACAGAGAGGGTCTGTAACTCTCTCTACCAGTCCTCCACGTGCAGTGCGGGATCTGTCACTCTCTACCTGTCCTTCACGTGCAGTGCGGGGTCTGTCACTCTCTACCTGTCCTCTGCATGTAGTGTGGGGTCTGTCACTTTCTATCTACCATCTATTTTGGGTCTATGAGTGGAGGGTTCTGTAGGGGTCCTCACCCTAGGGCAGTCTTTTATTAGTGGATGAGACCCTTTACCCAATGGATTGTACCGGAGTGACGCAGCTTTGGTTCTTTCGGCAGTGACATGTTGGGGTGCACTGGACCCGAGGCCCTGTGTTCACCTCTGCTCCCCCCATTCAGGAGGGGAATAGAGAAGTTTCATTCCGTTGCTCTGAATCGTTCGATTGCGCTGTAATTACAGCAAATTAACGAGCGATTCATTTCTTGGCGGCTCATTGTCCGCGGCTCCTGTGATCTCATCCTGATTTCTGTGGTTAGAGCGGATTTCTGCGGCTCCAGTGCCGGGGATGATGGGGGTTGTGTTCTCCCGGTCCCATTGTCTTAATCACAGCGACACATGTAAGGGCTGCGAGGTGAGGCACAATTAGGCATTCCTGGCAGCGCGGCCGGTGGATGGCGGCTGTGGACTTCATGTACATTTATCTATTCCCCGGTCTGAACCCTCTCGAGTCTCTGTCTCACACTTTGATCTTCTGGCTACCATCGCCAATACGGATCCGAGTGAGAAATGTCATTTCCTATTAAAAAAAAGCACTGTTTCAACTACGAGAGGGTAAAATAAATAAATAAGTGACCCCCATAAATGTTATTGTTGCGCCAGTGATAAAAAAAAAAAATCACAGGGATCCAATCTCAAGTCTTTAAAAAAAAGAGAAATCAAAAGCCGGGGTTTCTGCACCGGCTAATAAATATTTCAGCCCTCATTGAGGCGCGCCGCTCGCTGTGTTTATTAAATCCGCCGTCTTTTAATTCATCGTATTCATTTTAATAGGTCAGGACTTGGCTGTGATTTAAATAGACCGCAGAGGAAAGCGCCACGCGCAAACCTTGTAACAATCCGGATTATTATATTTAATTGGCCGGCTACGACTTGTTTGGACTCTGCGCTGCCACTTTTAGCTCCAGCTCGCTTGGCCCTTAAACCACCAAGGTTATGACCCCGGCAGTCAGAAGAATGGCGCGCGGAGAAGGAGGCCCGAGCTGATCAGCACAATCCGACATGTTGCAAAAAGCAAGCGAGGATTGGGGGCAGCGCGGCCGGGAGCAAGCTGCAGGCGGTGCAGGGGCAATAGGGGGGATTTAAATAGCGAGATGAGCAATCATCAGTCCGAGCCTGGACCCAGAACCGCACTCCACGGAGATGAAGAGCCGCAGATTCCTCGCCCTCGTAGATAATGATGTTCACAACACATTTAATAATGCAGTTACTTTGTATCACATCGCTTCCTTTTTCTTTTTCCGCCACATCAAGGACGGTAATGTCTGTTTGTGTTTAATTCAGTCTTCAGGGACCCGGGAGATTTGTGGCAGTAATTAGGCTAACCTGCTAATCTGTAGGGACCAGATTAAAAAAAGGTGATTTATGTCTGCGAGGGAATCGGTGGAAAAAACCCCACAAAACTTGAAGGTGAGACTTAGAAAAAGTTTTGATGTTGACCCCTTCATTGCCGGAGTACGGCCGCTATTGGGGTCGTTAAGGAAGAGATGAATATGATGATTGCGTTGTGATGGGTGATAATTGGCCGGCGTAGACGGAAGCTCCGCGATGTACGGTAATAAGAGCTTGTAGAACTTCTGTGTCCAGGAGAAAGACGTTCTGCCCTCATTCACAGGCTCGAGTTCTGCGCATGAGAGGTGGCTGTAATGAGAGCGGAGCCAGGAATTCACAGTTAATAGGAATCCTGCAGTCATCCCGTCTAAATCAAGTTGTTAGGAATCATATTAAGCCGTTTTTTCCCAGATCTAGATGACGACCAGTATGGCTGCCGGTGGGGTTTGTGTCACCGCAGTAAAATGACCAAGAAATGGTTGAAGTCTCTTAATGAGGTTGTCACATCTCAGACATCTATGGTGCGTCCGCAGCACCCAGCGGTGACCGTGCCGCGCAGATCTCTCCATTGACTTGTGCTAAAGTTACAAAAATTTGCATAACGCTCTGCCATACTAATTTTCTCGTTCCCATACAAATGGAGAATGTCACACATTTGTGGTTTTCGTGGTCAGGACTCCTGACCCTGCAGACAATCAGCGACCTAAATGGTCGGGTCACTGGTGGTCAGTGATGTGACCAATCACAGCCTAGCAATAGTGCAGGAGCAATGAACAGCATAAAGGGCGACAATGCCTTCCTATATCGCTTACGCCTATGGCTGGCCACTGTGAAATATAACTAATGAGTCGAGAACCCCTTTAATTTAATAGCTTGTCAACAACCTAACAGTTAGTAGACACAATAATTTTCTTGTTGGCGCAGGAATGCTGATTCAGGACCGAGAAGTAACTTCAAATATTTTGCAACCGGCCCACGAGGAGCAATCTCCACCTCTTTATAAGCAGGGGTGTGGTCAGCTGTGAAGTGGGAGTGGTCTGTCAGCAATGGGCAGGCTAAGAGCAAAATGCTAGAATAACCTTAAATCCCTGGTTTCCATAAGAAGAGGAAATCCCATAAAAATGTAAGATGTAAATATAGAAGGGTGTGAAAGTAAGTATTAGAAAGTGCATGGCTAGCCTGGCACATCCTGGCTGGAGAGCCATGTTTTGTGTTACCTAACTTTTACAGATGTTGCTTTAAAACTGAAATCTATAGGGAATGTTTCTCTGTGTGCTTCAGGAGATCAGCTATGTCCCCATTCCTCTAATTCACTGTCTGGCTGTAAGACAACTGTCTGCAGCAGGAGCCTCCCCCCACTGCTCTGTCTGTACTGAGAGACAAACATTTCACCCTCTCTGCTGAAAGGTTTTGTAGTCAAAATCTGCAGCAGAAATTTGCAACTCGGCAGCATGGATGAGATTTAGTGAAATCTGATGCCCAAGGCCGCTACTGTCTCGTATCAGCTGCAGATTCTTTCAGTTGCAGCTTCTTCATCCCGTGTAGTCCAATCCAAATCAGCGCCATATACACTGCAGTATAACCCAAGTCACCGACACATCAGAGATATCAGTCAGTGCAGACAGGAAGCAGAAGAGACGGGGAATCAATGTCATCGGCTTTACTGTAAATGAGAGTTAGGACAAGTGACTGGCGGGAACATCAAGACGACCCCCAATCAGGGAACGTGCAGCAGGAGGCCGCGACATGTCCTCGCTGCATCTAACTCCTGACTGATTCTTCTGTAGGTTTGAACTTTGCCCATGTCCTTACAACTATTGGTAGGATCAGATGGTACCTGCCGCCATTCGGGTGGTACAGGTACTTCCAGGTGACAAATCCATATCACCCACAGTCACAAGAAGGTTTGCTGAGTCTCCCAGCACAAAGAATGGAGGAGATATCAGGACCCGAGCCATTACATGAGAAGAACCGGATGGGTATCTGCTCCTTTGGGGAACACTGCCTTATGTTGGTGTCCAGCAGGTTATAACAGCCAGAGGGTCTCTATGACAGCTGATACATGCCTCACGATCCACAGTCTGTATGTATCAGACAGTCGCTGTATGATTTCAGCCAGACTTGTCTTACTCTCAGATCCTGCAGAGTTTCAGAGGAAAACATAGTTGGAAAGCCACCGTGGACCGAGCTGCACAGGAGAAAAATCAGTCAGGATGGTCCTCCGTGGCTTCTTCCCACCTGCTGCCCGGGAGTGAAAAGTTTCTCCCTGCGCATGTGTTTAGGGAGAGACCTGTCAGTCACCAGCAGGGGGCGGAGAGAAGCCACCGGGATCTGAGACGCCCAGGAGACTAGAAGAACAGGCATCTGAGAGTCAGACATATACGGCTGAAATCAGCCCATGTGTGATACATGCGACCTATGGATCGGGCAACATGTGTGATACATGAGGGCTGTGGATCGGGCACAGTGTGTGATACATGAGGGTTGTGGATCGGGCACCGTGTGTGATACATGAGGGCTGTGGATCGGGCACTGTGTATGATACATGAGGGCTGTGGATCGGGCACCGTGAGTGATACATGAGGGCTGTGGATCGGGCACTGTGTATGATACATGTGGGCTGTGGATCGGGCAGTGTGTGATACATGAGGGGTGTGGATCGGGCACTGTGTGTGATGCATGTGGGCTGTGGATCGGGCAGTGTGTGATACATGTGGGCTGTGGATCGGGCACAGTGTCTGATACATGAGGGCTGTGTATCAGGCACTGTGTGTGATACATGAGGGCTGTGGATCGGGCACCATGTGTGATACATGAGGGCTGTGGATCGGGCACCATGTGTGATACATGAGAGCTGTGGATCGGGCACAGTGTATGATACATGTGGGCTGTGGATCGGGCACCGTGTGTGATACATGAGGGCTGTGGATCGGGCACTGTGTATGATACATGTGGGCTGTGGATCGGGCACAGTGTGTGATACATGTGGGCTGTGGATCGGGCACAGTGTGTGATACATGAGGGCTGTGGATCAGGCACAGTGTGTGATACATGAGGGCTGTGGATCGGGCACCGTGAGTGATACATGAGGGCTGTGGATTGGGCACTGTGTGTGATACATGAGGGCTGTGGATCGGGCACCGTGTGTGATACATGAGGGCTGTGGATCGGGCACTGTGTGTGATATATGAGGGCTGTGGATCGGGCAACATGTGTGATATATGAGGGCTGTGGATCGGGCAACATGTGTGATATATGAGGGCTGTGGATTGGGCAACATGTGTGATATGAGGGCTGTGGATCGGGCAACATGTGTGATATATGAGGGCTGTGGATCGGGCACCGTGTGTGATACATGAGGGGTGTGGATCGGGCACTGTGTGTGATACATGTGGGCTGTGGATCGGGCACAGTGTGATACATGTGGGCTGTGGATCGGGCACAGTGTCTCATACATGAGGGCTGTGTATCAGGCACCATGTGTAATACATAAGGGCTGGGAATCAGGCACCGTGTGTGATACATGAGAGCTGTGGATCGGGCACTGTGTGTGATACATGAGGGCTGTGGATCGGGCACCGTGTGTGATACATGAGGGCTGTGGATCGGGCACTGTGTATGATACATGAGGGCTGTGGATCGGGCACTGTGTATGATACATGTGAGCTGTGGATCGGGCACTGTGTGTGATGCATGAGGGCTGTGGATCGGGCACTGTGTGTGATACATGAGGGCTGTGGATCGGGCACCGTGTGTGATACATGAGGGCTGTGGATCGGGCACCGTGTGTGATACATGAGGGCTGTGGATCGGGCACTGTGTATGATACATGAGGGCTGTGGATCGGGCACCGTGTGTGATACATGTGAGCTGTGGATCGGGCACTGTGTGTGATACATGAGGGCTGTGGATCGGGCACTGTGTATGATACATGTGAGCTGTGGATCGGGCACTGTGTGTGATACATGAGGGCTGTGGATTTTGCACCGTGTGTGATACATGAGGGCTGTGGATCGGGCACCGTGTGTGATACATGAGGACTGTGTATCGGGCACAGTGTGTGATACATGAGGGCTGTGGATCGGGCACAGTGTGTGATACATGAGGGCTGTGGATCGGGCACCGTGTGTGATACATGAGGGCTGTGGATCGGGCACTGTGTATGATACATGAGGGCTGTGGATCGGGCACTGTGTGTGATACATGAGGGCTGTGGATTTTGCACCGTGTGTGATACATGAGGGCTGTGGATTTTGCACCGTGTGTGATACATGAGGACTGTGTATCGGGCACAGTGTGTGATACATGAGGGCTGTGGATCGGGCACAGTGTGTGATACATGAGGGCTGTGGATCGGGCACCGTGTGTGATACATGAGGGCTGTGGATTTTGCACCGTGTGTGATACATGAGGGCTGTGGATTTTGCACCGTGTGTGATACATGAGGACTGTGTATCGGGCACAGTGTGTGATACATGAGGGCTGTGGATCGGGCACAGTGTGTGATACATGAGGGCTGTGGATCGGGCACCGTGTGTGATACATGAGGGCTGTGGATCGGGTACCGTGTGTGATACATGAGGGATGTGGATCAGGCACCGTGTGTGATACATGAGGGCTGTGGATTTTGCACCGTGTGTGATACATGAGGGCTGTGGATTTTGCACCGTGTGTGATACATGAGGGCTGTGGATCGGGCACCGTGTGTGATACATATCAGCTGTCAGGTTCCTTTCAAGTACTAAAGACACTTCATGAAGGGGTGAATAATGGAGGCTGCAATGTTCTGGCATCTTTTGAAGAGTTGGGGAAAACACTTTTATATCCATTTTGTTCAGATATTTGCTATAAAGCAATGAAACAAGAACAATGAAAACAGCAAAAAGTTTGTAAATTTTATTAATAAACAGAATTTACAATTGGGGGAATAATTGTGATTGAGTTTCTGATAGAAGCGTGATCGAGCGTCCACGTACTGTCCAGGTTTATAGTCCTCAGTCACCGGTGGATGCAGGTACAGATGAGATACAGATGAGCTACGTCCACGTGATAAGGGGAGGGGGGGAATAATAAATTATTATGGAGGATTTCACAGGTTTTAGAGTAATGAGCGGAAAACTTAGAAAAGCCGAGGAAACATTACAGGCAGAAAGCTCATTATGGAGAATATTTAGTATCTGAGGAGGCATTCAATGAGCTGGAATCGGAGCGGCCGCATTGTATCTGGCCGGATATGATAATGGGGGCATCGTGCGTGCAGAGGTTTGGTGGTGGGAAGCAGATGGGAGAAATTGTGAATCGTGTCTCCCCTGACAGGTTATCACCCTCATCCTCCGCTGTGGATGTCAGACCCTCTTGTCCATCATTAATTTCTAGAGATAAGAAATTAGTGATCGCAAACAAGGTCACCCAGTCCTGGAGCCTCGCATGTCACCCCCCTGTTAGGAGGAACGGACATCAACAACGTTGGGTCCTTCCTAGATCCTGTTGGGTTGACCACTGGAATGAGAAGCCTGGACAGCTTTCCTCCATGTCTTAGTGAGAGGATGCACGACATACGGTAGCATTGGCTGTGGACCAGATAAAGTCACCATTTTTCCTCACTTTATATTAAGTTTGGGGGTCTTCATATCTAAGACACCAACAGGCACGAGCGTTAGAATGAGCAGGAAAGCTACATCACGGCAATGAACCCCTTAGCTGAGTTAGGAAACCATAACTGTAGTGGACACGTGGTCTTCAGGGCTAAGACATCGATCACTGATGTAAAGGATATCAACCCTGTGGGGGCCCCATATAAAGAGTTATGCCTGGGCCACAAAAGATCCTATTTAGGGTTATGGGAAGCAGCCGTGTGGGTCTCGGCCGGACCTACAGAGAGTAATGGTTACATTTTCGGCCACGTAATACACAGGAGAACCCTCCTCCTCCATAGACACGGCGTCCTGTAATGCGCACTCGCTTCTCATGGGTGGGTGTCTGGTCCTCGGGGGTGCATCCTCTGCTGCAAATGTCACAAGTGGAGAATTTGAGTTGATCTCTGCTGTGCACTTCAAACTTCTCAGGGCCAAAGTCAATCTTTAGTAGATATCTTGTTGTCTTTTTGCTAACACACTTCTTAATAATGGCGTCCCACATATCAAGGACCCCGGCATGCAGCAACGTGACTGCTATGGTGCAAGGATGACTGAGCACCATCCACATGGCGGGGCAGATGCTCCTGATGCTCGGGAGCCAGTTCCTTCTCTCTGCCGATAGAGGGCACAAAATAGACCCCGACAACCAAAAGGGCAACTCAGACATAATATGGGGGCTACACACCCTGCTTATGAGAGATGGGGAGGTTTATTAACCCTTGGCAGTGGGTAGAAGGCTTGTTGTGAAATAGTTTTTGGTAGAGAGCAACCATATTTTTTTCAGTCTTGGACAACCTCTTTAAAGAAGACCAGTCACCCTCCATATACAGTGGGGCAAAAAAGTATTTAGTCAGTCAGCAATAGTGCAAGTTCCACCACTTAAAAAGATGAGAGGCGTCTGTAATTTACATCATAGGTAGACCTCAACTATGGGAGACAAACTGAGAAAAAAAAATCCAGAAAATCACATTGTCTGTTTTTTTTTCATTTTATTTGCATATTATGGTGGAAAATAAGTATTTGGTCAGAAACAAAATTTCATCTCAATACTTTGTGATATATCCTTTGTTGGCAATGACAGAGGTCAAACGTTTTCTGTAAGTCTTCACAAGGTTGCCACACACTGTTGTTGGTATGTTGGCCCATTCCTCCATGCAGATCTCCTCTAGAGCAGTGATGTTTTTGGCTTTTCGCTTGGCAACACGGACTTTCAACTCCCTCCAAAGGTTTTCTATAGGGTTGAGATCTGGAGACTGGCTAGACCACTCCAGGACCTTGAAATGCTTCTTACGAAGCCACTCCTTCATTGCCCTGGCGGTGTGCTTTGGATCATTGTCATGTTGAAAGACCCAGCCACGTTTCATCTTCAATGCCCTTGCTGATGGAAGGAGGTTTGCACTCAAAATCTCACGATACATGGCCCCATTCATTCTTTCATGTACCCGGATCAGTCGTCCTGGCCCCTTTGCAGAGAAACAGCCCCAAAGCATGATGTTTCCACCACCATGCTTTACAGTAGGTATGGTGTTTGATGGATGCAACTCAGTATTCTTTTTCCTCCAAACACGACAAGTTGTGTTTCTACCAAACAGTTCCAGTTTGGTTTCATCAGACCATAGGACATTCTCCCAAAACTCCTCTGGATCATCCAAATGCTCTCTAGCAAACTTCAGATGGGCCCGGACATGTACAGGCTTAAGCAGTGGGACACGTCTGGCACTGCAGGATCTGAGTCCATGGTGGCGTAGTGTGTTACTTATGGTAGGCCTTGTTACATTGGTCCCAGCTCTCTGCAGTTCATTCACTAGGTCCCCCCCGCGTGGTTCTGGGATTTTTGCTCACCGTTCTTGTGATCATTCTGACCCCACGGGGTGGGATTTTGCGTGGAGCACCAGATCGAGGGAGATTATCAGTGGTCTTGTATGTCTTCCATTTTCTAATTATTGCTCCCACAGTTGATTTCTTCACTCCAAGCTGGTTGGCTATTGCAGATTCAGTCTTCCCAGCCTGGTGCAGGGCTACAATTTTGTTTCTGGTGTCCTTTGACAGCTCTTTGGTCTTCACCATAGTGGAGTTTGGAGTCAGACTGTTTGAGGGTGTGCACAGGTGTCTTTTTATACTGATAACAAGTTTAAACAGATGCCATTACTACAGGTAATGAGTGGAGGAAAGAGGAGACTCTTAAAGAAGAAGTTACAGGTCTGTGAGAGCCAGAAATCTTGTTTGCTTGTTTCTGACCAAATACTTATTTTCCACCATAATATGCAAATAAAATGAAAAAAAAAACAGACAATGTGATTTTCTGGATTTTTTTTTCTCAGTTTGTCTCCCATAGTTGAGGTCTACCTATGATGTAAATTACAGACGCCTCTCATCTTTTTAAGTGGTGGAACTTGCACTATTGCTGACTGACTAAATACTTTTTTGCCCCACTGTATATGTTATATTTTCTCCTGAATCTGACCGTTTTACCTTTGTTTCTGCTCCTCTCTGCTCCAGAGATACGGCCCCATTTTACTTACATAGATATCTAGTTTTGTTAACCAAGTGGGTGTGGTCAAGAAGACGCCCACAGAGGAAGACTAAGGATCATGCCCATTTGGATAATAAGACCAGATTTATATACAGGTGAGAGGAGGCCATATCTCAGGAATGGAGAGGACAAGGAACGAGACAATGTCAGGCGAAGAGCGGCATTTACACTAGGTAAAAAACATTCCATATTTGTGATAAGCGCCAGCAACTTTTTTCAGGGTGAGTTCGGGCCCCTGCACCTCACAGCGCAGCCGATACAAGCGACCAGGTAAAGTGCAATCACCTAGAGGTGCGATATTAATGTTGGAGCTGAGGGTGGCTCTGGACTTGACATTTGCGTTCGCAGCACAAGAATAATATTTAAGGGCAGGTGCGTTCAGTAACCTTTCCCCGTGCGCCATCTCTTAGAGCAGAGCGGTAGGTGCCAGGTGGCATCAGCCCCAGACTGATGATTCCTCGAATGATAAGCTTCTAATTAGAGCCAGGACAGATGGTGCGGTGCAGACCTTAATTGGGGGGGAGGTCACCACGCGGCGTCATTGTGTGCACCCAGAAGATGCCTCCACACTGACAAAACTTCATGTCTCCTCACTGCCAACGCCAAGAAACTTTTCATTCGCTTCCAAAAATGTTTTTCCTTTCTTCACTGTGCAAAAAGTAAGAAGGAATTACATTTCCAGACTGGAAGCTGCGCCTCATTCAATACTGGAGGCGTGAGGATCAGAAAAGTGCTAAACCTGAGCGGATCACTGGAATTCTGTTCGAAATACTATAGCAAAATGCAAATTATGATAGTATGGGGGGGGGTGAAACCATCAATGGGGTGCAATGTGGAATACACCGCCTAATTGTCCCGTCTCATACCGCCTAACTGTCCCAGATCCAACACAGTCACAATTCGGGGAGCAAATCTCTCCTAGCTTCCGCCCAGGACAGGTTTCACATCAGGCAGGTTCCCAACAATGAGAATCACCTTATCATGGCTGCTGGGTACACATGAGTTGTCCAATTTATGTGCTAAGTATTCTCAATTTTTCCTATTTTTTAGAGCAGTAATGCAATTCACATTTCATATATTTCATGTTTTCATGCTATAGCGCTACAGAGCGCAGATTTCTTTGTTGGTTATACATGGAGATGGCTGCTCTTAGTAAGCACCTGTACACACCCGTCTTCTGTTTAGAAGTGACAGTCAGTCTTCTTGTTATTTGTATACAATGTGGGGAGCAGTCCAGTGGGGTTATGGGTATGTCCTCAGAACACAGCTACATTTGGATATAATGGTGAAGCAGGGAGGCGACAGACCCTATAGTCACCATTACCACTGGGTACAGCCTGAAGGAACTACGAGGACCTTCAAGTCGTGTGACCTGAGAATGTCGCAAGTCATCAACTCCTTGCAAGATTTTCAGGCAGTAACTAGACTGTCAGCAAAGACCAGAAACACAGGAGCAGAGAGAATGGATGTGACAGAAACATGTGATGCTTGTAGAGGATGGAGGGGTTATCATATTGTGTGTGTAGAATGTACTGTGAAAACATCATACTGTGGGTGGGGGAATGTACTGTGAGGACATCATACTGTGTGGGGGAATGTACTGTGGGGACATCATACTGTGTGGGGGAATGAACTGTGGGGACATCATACTGTGTGGGGGAATGTACTGAGGGGACATCATACTGTGTGGGGGAATGTACTGTGAGGACATCATACCTTGTGCGGGAATGTACTGTGAGGACATCATACTGTGTGGGGGAATGTACTGCGGGGCATCATACTGTGTGGGGGAATGTACTGTGGGGACATCATACTGTGTGTGGGGGAATATACTGTGGGGACATCATACTGTGTGGGGGAATGTACTGTGAGGACATCATACTGTGTGAGGGAATGTACTGTGAGGACATCATACTGTGTGGGGGAATGTACTGCAGGGGCATCATTCTGTGTGGGGGAATGTACTGCGAGGGCATCATACTGTGTGGGGGGAATGTACTGTAAGAACATCATACTGTGTGTGGGGGAATGTACTGTGAGGACATCATACTGTGTGGGGGAATGTACTGTGAGGACATCATACTGTGTGGGGGAATGTACTGTGAGGACATCATACTGTGTGGGGGAATGTACTGTGAGGACATCATACTGTGTGGGGGAATGTACTGCAGGGGCATCATTCTGTGTGGGGGAATGTACTGCGAGGGCATCATACTGTGTGGGGGGAATGTACTGTAAGAACATCATACTGTGTGTGGGGGAATGTACTGTGAGAACATCATACTGTGTGGGGGAATGTACTGTGAGGGCATCATACTGTGGGGGAATGTACTGCGCGGGCATCATACTGTGTGGGGGAATGTACTGTGGGGACATGATACTGTGTAGGGGAATGTACTGTGGGGCATCATTCTGAGTGGGGGAATGTACTGCGAGGGCATCATACTCTGTGTGGGGGGAATGTACTGTGAGAACATCATACTCTGTGTGGGGGGAATATACTGTGAGAACATCATACTGTGTGGGGGAATGTACTGTGAGGACATCATACTGTGTGGGGGAATGTACTGAATCATAGAATCATAGAATCGCAGAGTTGGAAGGGACCTCCTGGGCCATCTGGTCCAACCCCCTGCTCAAAGCAGGATTCGCTAAATCATCCCAGTCAGATGTCTGTCCAGCCTCTGTTTGAAGACTTCCATTGAAGGAGAACTCACCACTTCTCGTGGCAGCTTGTTCCATTCATTGATCACTCTAACTGTCAAAAAGTTTTTTCTAATATCTAATCTGTGTCTCCTCCCATTCAGTTTCATCCCATTGCTTCTAGTCTTTCCTTGTGCAAATGAGAATAAAGTTGATCCTTCTACAATGTGACAGCCCTTTAGATATTTGTAGACAGCTATTAAGTCTCCTCTCAGTCTTCTCTTTTGCAAACTAAACATTCCCAAATCCTGCAACTTTTCCTCATAAGACAGGGTTTGCAGACCGGTCACCATTCTGGTCGCTCTTTTCTGAACTTGCTCCAGTTTGTTGATGTCTTTTTTAAAATGTGGTGCCCAAAACTGGACACAATATTCCAGATGAGGTCTGACCAAAGAGGAGTAGAGGGAAATAATGACTTCACATGATCTAGACTGTATGCTTCTGTTAATACATCCTAGAATTGCATTTGCCTTTTTTGCTGCTGCATCACACTGTTGACTCATATTCAGTCTGTGATCTATTAGTATACCCAAGTCTTTTTCACATGTGCTGTTGCTTAGCCCTATTCCTCCCATTCTGTATATGCTTTTTTCATTTTTATTGCCCAGATGTAGTACTTTGCATTTTTCCCTGTTAAAAACCATTCTGTTAGTTGCTGCCCACTTCTCCAGTTTATTTATATCTTTTTGAATCCTCTCTCTCTCTTCTCTAGTATTAGCTATCCCTCCTAGCTTTGTGTCATCAGCAAATTTAATCAGTTTACCCTCAATTCCTTCATCTAAATCATTGATAAAGATGTTGAACAATACAGGGCCCAGGACAGAGCCCTGTGGTACCCCACTTGAGACATTCTTCCAGCTGGATGTGCAGCCATTTACGACCACTCTTTGGGTCCGATCACTAAGCCAGTTATGAATCCACCTAACAGTTGCCTTGTCCATTCCATACTTAGTTATTTTTTCAATAAGGATTGTATGAGATACTTTGTCAAATGCTTTGCTGAAGTCAAGATATACTATATCTACAGCATTTCCTTGATCCACCCAATCAGTGATTCCGTCATAGAAGGAAATTAAGTTAGTCTGACATGACTTATTAGTTACAAACCCATGCTGACTCTGTTTAATCACTTCATTCTTATCCAGGTGCTGACATACATGTTTTTTGATAATTTGCTCAAAGATCTTTCCTGGTATAGAAGTCAGACTCACCGGCCTATAGTTGCCTGGGTCCACCTTCTTCCCCTTTTTGAAGATAGGAACAACATTTGCTCTTCTCCAGTCTTCTGGGACTTCACCTGTTCTCCAAGAATTTTCAAAGATTATGGAGAGGGATTCAAAAATTTCTTCTGCTATCTCCTTCAGTACTCTGGGGTGTAATTCATCTGGACCTGGAGACTTGAATTCATTTAGGTTAGCTAAGTGTTTCCTCACTATATTTCTGTTTATAGATATCCTGGAATCTTCTATTCCCTTAATGGGACAGTGAAGAACAGTTGATGTTACATTTCCTTTCTGAGAGAAAACAGATGCAAAATAGGAATTTAAAAGTTCGGCCTTCTCAACATCCTGTCTTACCATTTCATCATTTTCATCCTGTAAAAATCCTATAGCATCTTTGACTTTTCTTTTACTTTTGACATATCCCCAAAATCCTTTATTATTGCTTTTGACATCTCTTGCAAGCCTCAATTCATTGTCAGCTTTAGATAATCTGATCTGTGCCCTGTAGGTTCTGCAGACAGCATTATATTCTTCTTTAGATATGCCTCTCTCTTTCCATTTTATAAACATTTTTTTCTTCCTTTTTAGCATGTGCTTAAGTTCTGTGTTCATCCATCCTGGCTTCCTTAAATGCTTCCTATTCTTCCCTCTTTTTGGAATTGTTAACAATTGTGCTTTGAGAATTTCATTTTTCAAGATTTCCCATCCTTCCTGGACATTTTTGTCTTTAAGGATATCCAGCCATTGGATCCCTCCAATTCTCTTTCTGAATCCCTTAAAATCTGCCTTTCTGAAATCTAACCTTGACGTCTGAGTCTTCACAGGTCTTCCTCCTCTAGTTATCCAAAATTCTAAAATAGCATGGTCGCTACCTCCTCGGGTCCCAGCCACTTTTACCTTCTCAACCATTTCCTCCCTGTTTATAAGGATTAGATCCAAGGTAGCAGTTCCCCTTGTTTTCTCCCCTACCTTTTGGAAAATAAAGTTGTCAGCAAGAGAGGATAAGAATTTCCTTGACCTGTTAGTTTTGCCTGAGAGAGATTCCCAACAAATGTCTGGATAGTTGAAATCTCCCATGACAACTATGTCATATTTTTTGGAGAACTTGGCCATTTGATGCATAAAGAGTTCATCCATATCTTCAGCTTGCACAGGCGGCCTGTAGTAAATGCCTACAATGGTGTCCTTTCCATTGTTCTGTCCTTGTATTCTTACCCAAACAGTTTCCACAGAACTCCCAGTCTCTGAAGCTTCAATCTCTGTGCTGATATACGCGTTTCTAACATACAATGCGACACCTCCTCCTCGTTTATCAAGTCTGTTTCTTGCAAATAAGTTGTATCCTTCTAGTCTTGTATTCCAATCATGTGTAGTGTCCCACCAAGTCTCAGTGATTCCAATGACATCATATTTCTTTTCCTGTGTTAGTAGTTCCAATTCTCCTTGTTTGTTGCCCATGCTTTGTGCATTAGTATAGAAACATTTTAGTTTGTGATTGGTTTCTCTTTCTCCAATATTTGTATTAATTAGTTTCTTTTGTCTTTGTTCTTCCTTTCCACTTCTAATAGCAGAGTTCTCAATAGCATTTGTCAGGTGTTTGGCTTTTTCTGGTCTTTTGCTTCCCTTCCCATGTTGTTCTAGTTTAAAGCTCTCCTTACAAGTGTAGCAAGGCGACTTCCAAATACATGTTTTCCAGTCTTCGTAAGGTGCACCCCATCTCTAGCAAGTAGTCCATCGTAAAGGTAATTCAATCCGTGATCCATAAATCCAAATCGTTGCTGACGGCACCATCGACGTAGCCAGTTGTTCACCTGCAGAATCTTATTCCACCTCCTTGTTCCATGGCCATCCACTGGGAGGATGGAATAGAAGACCACCTGCGCTCCCAGTTCTTTCACTTTCTTGCCTAAGTCTTCAAAGTCTCTGCAGATGGTTTCCAGGTCGTTTCTTGCGGTGTCATTTGTCCCCACATGTAGTAGCAGGAATGGGTAGTCATCTGTAGGTCTGAAGAGTCCTGATATCCTATCAGACACATCTTTAATTTTTGCACCTGTAAGACAGCACATTTCTCTTGAAGTTATATCCGGTCTGCAGATAGCGGCCTCTGTTCCTCTCAAAAGGGAATCCCCCATGACCACCACTCTTCGTTTCTTCACAACGTTTTTCTTTCTCCATCCAGGAGGACTCTGAAGGCGTACAAGGTTGCTGTTTGTGGGCAAAGTCTTATCCTGATGTATATCTTCATTGTATGTACTGTGGGGACATCATACTGTGTGGGGGGAATGTACTGTGTGGGGGGAATGTACTGTGAGGGCATCATACTGTGTGGAGGGAATCTACTGTGAGGACATCATACTGTGTAGTGGAATGTACTGTGGGGACATCATACTGTGTTGGGGAATGTTCTGTGGGGACATCATACTGTGTGTGGGGGAAAGTACTGTGAGGACATCATACTGTGTGGGGGAATGTACTGTGAGGACATCATACTGTGTGGGGGAATGTACTGCGGGGGCATCATTCTGTGTGGGGGAATGCACTGTGAGGGCATCATTCTGTGTGGGGGAATGCACTGTGAGTGCATCATACTGTGTGTGGGGAATGTACTGAGAGAACATCATACTGTGTGTGGGGGAATGTACTGTGAGAACATCATACTGTGTGGGGGAATGTACTGTGAGGACATCATACTGTGTGGGGGAATGTACTGCGAGGGCATCATACTGTGTGGGGGAATGTACTGTGGGGACATCATACTGTGTGGGGGAATGTACTTCGGGGCATCATACTGTGTGGGAGAATGTACTGTAGGGACATCATACTGTGTGGGGGGGATGTACTGTGAGGACATCATTCTGTGTGGGGGAATGTACTGTGGGGACATCATACTGTGTGGGGGGAATGTACTGTGTGTGGGGGAATGTGCTGTGAGGGCATCATACTGTGTGGGGGGAATGTACTGTGAGAACATCATACTGTGTGTGGGGGAATGTGCTGCGGGGGCATCATACTGTGTGGGGGAATGTACTGTGGGGACATCATACTGTGTGGGGGAATGTGCTGCGGGGGCATCATACTGTGTGGGGGAATGTACTGTGGGGACATCATACTGTGTGGGGGGAATGTACTGTGAGGACATCATACTGTGTGGGGGAATGTACTGTGGGGACATCATACTGTGTGGGGGAATGTACTGTGGGGACATCATGCTGTGTTGGGGAATGTACTGTGGGGACATCATCTTACTGTGTGTGGGGGAATGTACTGTGAGGACATCATACTGTGTGGGGGAATGTACTGTGAGGACATCAAAGTGTGTGGGGGAATGTACTGCGGGGGCATCATTCTGTGTGGGGGAATGTACTGTGAGGACATCATACTGTGTGGGGGAATGTACTGTGAGGACATCATACTGTGTGGGGGAATGTGCTGCAGGGGCATCATACTGAGTGGGGGA
The DNA here is from genome assembly GCF_039654945.1 of Dendrobates tinctorius. Lineage (NCBI taxonomy): Eukaryota > Metazoa > Chordata > Amphibia > Anura > Dendrobatidae > Dendrobates > Dendrobates tinctorius. The sequence continues at coordinate 3,258,981 of NW_027362007.1, read as the reverse complement.
ATATACTGCGAGGGCATCATACTGTGTGGGGGAATGTACTGCGGGGCATCATACTGTGTGAGAGAATGTACTGTGGGGACATCATACTGTGTGGGGGATGTACTGTGAGGACATCATACTTTGTGGGGGAATGTACTGTGAGGACATCATACTGTGTGGGGGAATGTACTGTGAGGGCATCATACTGTGTGGGGGAATGTACTGCGGGGGCATCATACTTTGTGGGGTAATGTACTGTGGGGACATCATACTGTGTGGGGGAATGTACTGTGAGGACATCATACTGTGTGGGGGAATGTGCTGCAGGGGCATCATACTGAGTGGGGGAATGTACTGCGAGGGCATCATACTGTGTGGGGGAATGTACTGCGGGGCATCATACTGTGTGAGAGAATGTACTGTGGGGACATCATACTGTGTGGGGGATGTACTGTGAGGACATCATACTTTGTGGGGGAATGTACTGTGAGGACATCATACTGTGTGGGGAATGTACTGTGTAGACATTATACTGTGTGGGGGAATGTACTGTGGGGACATCATACTGTGTGGGGGGAATGTACTGTGAGGACATCATACTGTGTGGGGAAATGTACTGAGGACATCATACTGTGTGGGGGAATGTACTGTGAGGACATCATACTGTGTGGGGGAATGTACTGCGGGGGCATCCTACTGTGTGGGCGATGTAATGTGAGAACATCATACTGTGTGTGGGGGAATGTACTGTGAGGACATCATACTGTGTGGGGGAATGTACTGTGGGGACATCATACTGTGGGGGAATGTACTGCGGGGGCATCATACTGTGTGGGGGAATGTACTGTGGGGACATCATACTGTGTGGGGGAATGTACTGTGGGGACATCATACTGTGTGGGGGAATGTACTGCGGGGGCATCACACTGTGTGGGGGAATGTACTGTGGGGACATCATACTGTGTGGGGGGAATGTACTGTGAGGACATCATACTGTGTAGGGGAATGTACTGTGGAGACATTATACTGTGTGGGGGAATGTACTGTGGGGACATCATACTGTGTGGGGGGAATGTACTGTGAGGACATCATACTGTGTTTGGAAATGTACTGTGGAGACATCATACTGTGTGGGGGAATGTACTGTGGGGACATCATACTGTGTGGGGGAATGTACTGTGAGGACATCATACTGTGTGTGGGGGAATGTACTGTGGGGACATCATACTGTATGTGGGGGAATGTACTGTGGGGACATGATACTGTGTTGGGGAATGTACTGTGGGGACCTCATACTGTGTGTGGGGGAATGTACTGAGGACATCATACTGTGTGGGGGAATGTACTGTGAGGACATCATACTGTGTGGGGGAATGTACTGCGGGGGCATCATACTGTGTTGGGGAATGTACTGCGGGAGCATCATACTGTGTGGGGGAATGTACTATGAGGACATCATACTGTGTGGGGGAATGTACTGTGGGGCATCATTCTGTGTGGGGGAATGTACTGCGAGGGCATCATACTGTGTGGGGGAATGTACTGTGTGTGGGGAATGTACTGCGAGGACATCATACTGTGTGTGGGGAAATATACTGCAGGGGTATCATACGGTGTGGGAGGAGGTATGTACTGCAAGAGCATCATAGAATCATAGAATCATAGAATCTTAGAGTTGGAAGGGACCTCCTGGGCCATCTGGTCCAACCCCCTGCTCAAAGCAGGATTCGCTAAATCATCCCAGTCAGATGTCTGTCCAGCCTCTGTTTGAAGACTTCCATTGAAGGAGAACTCACCACTTCTCGTGGCAGCCTGTTCCACTCATTGATCACTCTAACTGTCAAAAAGTTTTTTCTAATATCTAATCTGTGTCTCCTCCCATTCAGTTTCATCCCATTGCTTCTAGTCTTTCCTTGTGCAAATGAGAATAAAGTTGATCCTTCTACAATGTGACAGCCCTTTAGATATTTGTAGACAGCTATTAAGTCTCCTCTCAGTCTTCTCTTTTGCAAACTAAACATTCCCAAATCTTGCAACCTTTCCTCATAAGACAGGGTTTGCAGACCGGTCACCATTCTGGTCGCTCTTTTCTGAACTTGCTCCAGTTTGTTGATGTCTTTTTTAAAATGTGGTGCCCAAAACTGGACACAATATTCCAGATGAGGTCTGACCAAAGAGGAGTAGAGGGAAATAATGACTTCACGTGATCTAGACTGTATGCTTCTGTTAATACATCCTAGAATTGCATTTGCCTTTTTTGCTGCTGCATCACACTGTTGACTCGTATTCAGTCTGTGATCTATTTGTATACCCAAGTCTTTTTCACATGTGCTGTCACTTAGCCATATTCCTCCCATTCTGTATATGATTTTTTCATTTTTATTGCCCAGATGTAGTACTTTGCATTTCTCCCTGTTAAAAACCATTCTGTTAGTTGCTGCCCACTTCTCCAGTTTATTTATATCTTTTTGAATCCTCTCTCTCTCTTCTCTAGTATTAGCTATCCCTCCTAGCTTTGTGTCATCAGCAAATTTAATCAGTTTACCCTCAATTCCTTCATCTAAGTCGTTGATAAAGATGTTGAACAATACAGGGCCCAGGACAGAGCCCTGTGGTACCCCACTTGAGACATTCTTCCAGCTGGATGTGCAGCCATTTACGACCACTCTTTGGGTCCGATCACTAAGCCAGTTATGAATCCACCTAACAGTTGCCTTGTCCATTCCATACTTAGTCATTTTTTCAATAAGGATTGTATGAGAGACTTTGTCAAATGCTTTGCTGAAGTCAAGATATACTATATCTACAGCATTTCCTTGATCCACCCAATCAGTGATTCCATCATAGAAGGAAATTAAGTTAGTCTGACATGACTTATTATTTACAAACCCATGCTGACTCTGTTTAATCACTTCATTCTTATCCAGGTACTGACATACATGTTGTTTAATAATTAGTTCAAAGATCTTTCCTGGTATAGAAGTCAGACTCACCGGCCTATAGTTGCCTGGGTCCACCTTCTTCCCCTTTTTGAAGATAGGAACAACATTTGCTCTTCTCCAGTCTTCTGGGACTTTTCCTGTTCTCCAAGAATTTTCAAAGATTATGGAGAGGGGTTCAAAAATTTCTTCTGCTATCTCCTTCAGTACTCTGGGGTGTAATTCATCTGGACCTGGAGACTTGAATTCATTTAGGTTAGCTAAGTGCTATTCCCTTAATAGGACAGTGAAGAACAGTTGATGTTACATTTCCTTTCTGAGAGAAAACAGATGCAAAATAGGAATTTAAAAGTTCAGCCTTCTCAACATCCTGTCTTACCATTTCATCATTTTCATCCTGTAAAAATCCTATAGCATTTTTGACTTTTGTTTTACTTTTGACATATCCCCAAAATCCTTTATTATTGCTTTTGACATCTCTTGCAAGCCTCAATTCATTTTCAGCTTTAGCTAATCTGATTTGTGCCCTGCAGGTTCTGCAGACAGCATTATATTCTTCTTTAGATATGCCTCCTTCTTTCCATTTTATAAACATTCTTTTCTTCCTTTTTAGCATGTGCTTAAGTTCTGTGTTCATCCATCCTGATTTCCTTAAATGCTTCCTATTCTTCCCTCTTTTCGGAATTGTTAACAACTGTGCTTTGAGAATTTCATTTTCCAAGATTTCCCATCCTTCCTGGACATTTTTGTCTTTAAGGATATCCAACCATTGGATCCCTCCAATTCTCTTTCTGAATCCCTTAAAATCTGCCTTTCTGAAATCTAACCTTGACGTCTGAGTCTTCACAGGTCTTCCGCCTCTAGTTATCCAAAATTCTAAAATAGCATGGTCGCTACCTCCTAGGGTCCCAGCCACTTTTACCTCCTCAACCATTTCCTCCCTGTTTTTAGATTAGATCCAAGGTAGCAGATCCCCTTGTTTTCTCCCCTACCTTTTGGAAGATAAAGTTGTCAGCAAGAGAGGATAAGAATTTCCTTGACCTGTTAGTTTTGCCTGAGAGAGATTCCCAACAAATGTCTGGATAGTTGAAATCTCCCATGACAACTATGTCATATTTTTTGGAGAACTTGGCCATTTGATGCATAAAGAGTTCATCAATATCTTCAGCTTGCACAGGCGGCCTGTAGTAAATGCCTACAATGGTGTCCTTTCCATTGTTCTGTCCTTGTATTCTTACCCAAACAGTTTCCACAGAACTCCCAGTCTCTGAAGCTTCAATCTCTGTGCAGATATACGTGTTTCTAACATACAATGCGACACCTCCTCCTCGTTTATCAAGTCTGTTTCTTGCAAATAAGTTGTATCCTTCTAGTCTTGTATTCCAATCATGTGTATTGTCCCACCAAGTTTCAGTGATTCCAATGACATCATATTTCTTTTCCTGTGTTAGTAGTTCCAATTCTCCTTGTTTGTTGCCCATGCTTTGTGCATTAGTATAGAAACATTTTAGTTTGTGATAGGTTTCTCTTTCTCCAATATTTTTATTAATTAGATTCTTTTGTCTTTGTTCTTCCTTTCCACTTCTAATAGCAGAGTTCTCAATAGCATTTGTCAGGTGTATGGCTTTTTCTGGTCTTTTGCTTCCCTTCCCATGTTGTTCTAGTTTAAAGCTCTCCTTACAAGTGTAGCAAGGCGAATTCCCAATACATGCTTTCCAGTCTTCGTAAGGTGCACCCCATCTCTAGAAAGTAGTCCGTCGTATAAGTAATTCACTCCGTGATCCAGAAATCCAAATCTTTGCTGACGGCACCATCGACAAAGCCAGTTGTTCACCTGCAGAATCTTATTCCACCTCCTTGTTCCATGGCCATCCACTGGGAGGATGGAAGAGAAGACCACCTGCGCTCCCAGTTCTTTCACTTTCTTGCCTAAGTCTTCAAAGTCTCTGCAGATGGTTTCCAGGTCATTTCTTGCGGTGTCATTTGTCCCCACATGTAGTAGCAGGAATGGTTAGTCATCTGTAGGTCTGAAGAGTCCTGATATCCTGTCAGACACATCTTTAATTTTTGCACCTGGAAGACAGCACATTTCTCTTGAAGTTATATCCGGTCTGGAGATAGCGGCCTCTGTTCCTCTCAACAGGGAATCCCCCATGACAACCACTCTCCGTATCTTCTTCACAACATTTTTCTTTCTCCATCCAGGAGGACTCTGAAGGCGTACAAGGTTGCTGTTTGTTGGCAATGTCTTATCCTGATGTATTTCTTCATCGTTTTCCTGCGTGAGAGCCTGGTACTGGTTCCTGAGCAGTATGGGTGCTGACTGCCTCCTGATCCTCTTGCTTCTCTGGGTCACATGTCTCCATTCCTCTGTTTCTTCAGGTGCACTTCGAATTTCTTCTCTTTCTGTAACATGAAGAGATAATTCTGCTCTGTCCAAGAACTCTTCACCTTCCTTAATGATCTTCAACGTAGTTAACCTCTCTTCGAGATTTTGCAACTTTTCCTCCAACAGGGACACAAGCTTGCATCATACTGAGTGTGGAGGAATGTACTGTGAGGACATCATACTGTGTGGGGGGAATGTACTGTGAGGACATCATACTGTGTGTGGGGGAATGTACTGTGAGGACATCATACTGTGTGGGGGAATGTACTGTGGGGGCATCATACTGTGTGGGGGAATGTACTGCGGGGCATCATATTGTGTGGGAGAATGTACTGTGGGGACATCATACTGTGTGGGGGGATGTACTGCGGGGCATCATACTGTGTGGGGGAATGTACTGCGGGGGCATCATACTGTGTGGGGAAATGTACTGTGGGGACATCATACAGTGTAGGGGAATGTACTGTGGGGACATCATACTGTGTGGGGGAATGTACTGTGGGGACATCATACTTTGTTGGGGAATGTACTGTGGGGACATCATACTGTGTGTGGGGGAATGTACTGTGAGGACATCATACTGTGTGGGGGAAAGTACTGTGAGGACATCATACTGTGTGGGGGAATGTACTGCGGGGGCATCATTCTGTGTGGGGGAATGTACTGCGAGGGCATCATACTGTGTGGGGGGAATGTACTGTGAGAACATCATACTGTGTGGGGGAATGTACTGTGAGGACATCATACTGTGTGGGGGAATGTACTGTGAGGAAATCATACTGTGTGGGGGAATGTACTGCGGGGGAATCATACTGTGTGGGGAAATGTACTGTGGGGACATCATACTGTGTAGGGGAATGTACTGTGGGGACATCATACTGTGTGGGGGAATGTACTGTGGGGACATCATACTTTGTTGGGGAATGTACTGTGGGGACATCATACTGTGTGTGGGGGAATGTACTGTGAGGACATCATACTGTGTGGGGGAATGTACTGTGAGGACATCATACTGTGTGGGGGAATGTACTGCGGGGGCATCATTCTGTGTGGGGGAATGTACTGCGAGGGCATCATACTGTGTGGGGGAATGTACTGTGAGGACATCATACTGTGTGGGGGAATGTACTGCGGGGCATTATTCTGTGTGGGGGAATGTACTGCGAGGGCATCATACTGTGTGGGGGGAATGTACTGTGGGGACATCATACTTTGTGGGGGAATGTACTGTGTGTGGGGGAATGTACTGCGAGGACATCATACTGTGTGTGGGGAAATATACTGCAGGGGTATCATACTGTGTGGGAGGAGGTATGTACTGCAAGAGCATTATACTGAGTGTGGAGGAATGTACTGTGAGGACATCATACTGTGTGGGGGGAATGTACTGTGAGGACATCATACTGTGTGTGGGGAATGTACTGTGAGGACATCATACTGTGTGGGAGTATGTACTGAGGGGCATCATTCTGTGTGGGGGAATGTACTGCGAGGGCATCATACTGTGTGGGGGGAATGTACTGTGAGAACATCATACTGTGTGTGGGGGAATGTACTGTGAGGACATCATACTGTGTGGGGGAATGTACTGTGGGGACATCATACTGTGTGGGGGAATGTACTGCGGGGCATCATACTGTGTGGGAGAATGTACTGTGGGGACATCATACTGTGTGGGGGGATGTACTGTGGGGACATCATACTGTGAGGGGGAATGTACCGTGGGGACATCATACTGTGTGTGGGGGAATGTACTGTGAGGACCTCATACTGTGTGGGGGAATGTACCGTGGGGACATCACACTGTGTGGGGGAATGTACTGTGGGGACCTCATACTGTGTGGGGGAATGTACTGCTGGGGCATCATACTGTGTGGGGGAATGTACTGTGGGGACATCATACTGTGTGGGGGGAATGTACTGTGAGGACATCATACTGTGTGGGGGAATGTACTGTGGAGACATTATACTGTGTGGGGGAATGTACTGTGGGGACATCATACTGTGTGGGGGGAATGTACTGTGAGGACATTATACTGTGTGGGGGAATGTACTGTGGAGACATCATACTGTGTGGGGGAATGTACTGTGGGGACATCATACTGTGTGGGGGAATGTACTGAGGGGACATCATACTGTGTGGGGGAATGCACTGTGAGGACATTATACTGTGTGTGGGGGAATGTACTGTGGGGACATCATACTGTGTGGGGGGAATGTACTGTGAGGACATCATACTGTGTGGGAGTATGTACTGCGGGGCATCATTCTGTGTGGGAGGAGGTATGTACTGCAAGAGCATTATACTGAGTGTGGAGGAATGTACTGTGAGGACATCATACTGTGTGGGGGGACTGTACTGTGAGGACATCATACTGTGTGTGGGGAATGTTCTGTGAGGACATCATACTGTGTGGGAGTATGTACTGCGGGGCATCATTCTGTGTGGGGGAATGTACTGTGGGGACATCATACTGTGTGGGGGGAATGTACTGTGAGGACATCATACTGTGTGGGAGTATGTACTGCAGGGGTATCATACTGTGTGGGAGGAGGTATGTACTGCAAGAGCATTATACTGAGTGTGGAGGAATGTACTGTGAGGACATCATACTGTGTGGGGGGAATGTACTCTGAGGACATCATACTGTGTGTGGGGAATGTACTGTGAGGACATCATACTGTGTGGGAGTATGTACTGCGGGGCATCATTCTGTGTGGGGGAATGTACTGCGAGGGCATCATACTGTGTGGGGGAATGTACTGTGAGAACATCATACTGTGTGTGGGGGAATGTACTGTGAGGACCTCATACTGTGTGGGGGAATGTACTGTGGGGACATCATACTGTGTGGGGGAATGTACTGTGGGGACATCATACTGTGTGGGGGAATGTACTGTGGGGACATCATACTGTGTGGGGGAATGTACTGCTGGGGCATCATACTGTGTGGGGGAATGTACTGTGGGGACATCATACTGTGTGGGGGAATGTACTGTGGGGACATCATACTGTGTGGGGGGAATGTACTGTGAGGACATCATACTGTGTGGGGGAATGTACTGTGGGGACATCATACTGTGTGGGGGGAATGTACTGTGAGGACATCATACTGTGTTTGGAAATGTACTGTGGAGACATCATACTGTGTGGGGGAATGTACTGTGGGGACATCATACTGTGTGGGGGAATGTACTGAGGGGACATCATACTGTGTGGGGGAATGTACTGTGAGGACATCATACTGTGTGTGGGAATGTACTGTGAGGACATCATACTGTGTGGGGGAATGTACTGCGGGGGCATCATTCTGTGTGGGGGAATGTACTGCGAGGGCATCATACTGTGTGGGGGAATGTATTGTGAGGACATCATACTGTGTGGGGGAATGTACTGTGGGGCATCATACTGTGTTGGGGAATGTACTGTGAGGACATCATACTGTGTGGGGGAATGTACTGCAGGGGCATCATACTGTGTGGGCGATGTACTGTGACAACATCATACTGTGTGTGGGGGAATGTACTGTGAGGACATCATACTGTGTGTGGGGGAATGTACTGTGAGGACATCATACTGTGTGGGGGAATGTACTGTGGGGGCATCATACTGTGTGGGGGAATGTACTGCGGGGCATCATATTGTGTGGGAGAATGTACTGTGGGGACATCATACTGTGTGGGGGGATGTACTGCGGGGCATCATACTGTGTGGGGGAATGTACTGCGGGGGCATCATACTGTGTGGGGGAATGTACTGTGGGGACATCATACTTTGTTGGGGAATGTACTGTGGGGACATCATACTGTGTGTGGGGGAATGTACTGTGAGGACATCATACTGTGTGGGGGAAAGTACTGTGAGGACATCATACTGTGTGGGGGAATGTACTGCGGGGGCATCATTCTGTGTGGGGGAATGTACTGCGAGGGCATCATACTGTGTGGGGGGAATGTACTGTGAGAACATCATACTGTGTGGGGGAATGTACTGTGAGGACATCATACTGTGTGGGGGAATGTACTGTGAGGAAATCATACTGTGTGGGGGAATGTACAGCGGGGGAATCATACTGTGTGGGGAAATGTACTGTGGGGACATCATACTGTGTAGGGGAATGTACTGTGGGGACATCATACTGTGTGGGGGAATGTACTGTGGGGACATCATACTTTGTTGGGGAATGTACTGTGGGGACATCATACTGTGTGTGGGGGAATGTACTGTGAGGACATCATACTGTGTGGGGGAATGTACTGTGAGGACATCATACTGTGTGGGGGAATGTACTGCGGGGGCATCATTCTGTGTGGGGGAATGTACTGCGAGGGCATCATACTGTGTGGGGGAATGTACTGTGAGGACATCATACTGTGTGGGGGAATGTACTGCGGGGCATTATTCTGTGTGGGGGAATGTACTGCGAGGGCATCATACTGTGTGGGGGGAATGTACTGTGGGGACATCATACTTTGTGGGGGAATGTACTGTGTGTGGGGGAATGTACTGCGAGGACATCATACTGTGTGTGGGGAAATATACTGCAGGGGTATCATACTGTGTGGGAGGAGGTATGTACTGCAAGAGCATTATACTGAGTGTGGAGGAATGTACTGTGAGGACATCATACTGTGTGGGGGGAATGTACTGTGAGGACATCATACTGTGTGTGGGGAATGTACTGTGAGGACATCATACTGTGTGGGAGTATGTACTGAGGGGCATCATTCTGTGTGGGGGAATGTACTGCGAGGGCATCATACTGTGTGGGGGGAATGTACTGTGAGAACATCATACTGTGTGTGGGGGAATGTACTGTGAGGACATCATACTGTGTGGGGGAATGTACTGTGGGGACATCATACTGTGTGGGGGAATGTACTGCGGGGCATCATACTGTGTGGGAGAATGTACTGTGGGGACATCATACTGTGTGGGGGGATGTACTGTGGGGACATCATACTGTGAGGGGGAATGTACTGTGGGGACATCATACTGTGTGTGGGGGAATGTACTGTGAGGACCTCATACTGTGTGGGGGAATGTACCGTGGGGACATCACACTGTGTGGGGGAATGTACTGTGGGGACCTCATACTGTGTGGGGGAATGTACTGCTGGGGCATCATACTGTGTGGGGGAATGTACTGTGGGGACATCATACTGTGTGGGGGGAATGTACTGTGAGGACATCATACTGTGTGGGGGAATGTACTGTGGAGACATTATACTGTGTGGGGGAATGTACTGTGGGGACATCATACTGTGTGGGGGGAATGTACTGTGAGGACATTATACTGTGTGGGGGAATGTACTGTGGAGACATCATACTGTGTGGGGGAATGTACTGTGGGGACATCATACTGTGTGGGGGAATGTACTGAGGGGACATCATACTGTGTGGGGGAATGCACTGTGAGGACATTATACTGTGTGTGGGGGAATGTACTGTGGGGACATCATACTGTGTGGGGGGAATGTACTGTGAGGACATCATACTGTGTGGGAGTATGTACTGCGGGGCATCATTCTGTGTGGGAGGAGGTATGTACTGCAAGAGCATTATACTGAGTGTGGAGGAATGTACTGTGAGGACATCATACTGTGTGGGGGGACTGTACTGTGAGGACATCATACTGTGTGTGGGGAATGTTCTGTGAGGACATCATACTGTGTGGGAGTATGTACTGCGGGGCATCATTCTGTGTGGGGGAATGTACTGTGGGGACATCATACTGTGTGGGGGGAATGTACTGTGAGGACATCATACTGTGTGGGAGTATGTACTGCAGGGGTATCATACTGTGTGGGAGGAGGTATGTACTGCAAGAGCATTATACTGAGTGTGGAGGAATGTACTGTGAGGACATCATACTGTGTGGGGGGAATGTACTCTGAGGACATCATACTGTGTGTGGGGAATGTACTGTGAGGACATCATACTGTGTGGGAGTATGTACTGCGGGGCATCATTCTGTGTGGGGGAATGTACTGCGAGGGCATCATACTGTGTGGGGGAATGTACTGTGAGAACATCATACTGTGTGTGGGGGAATGTACTGTGAGGACCTCATACTGTGTGGGGGAATGTACTGTGGGGACATCATACTGTGTGGGGGAATGTACTGTGGGGACATCATACTGTGTGGGGGAATGTACTGTGGGGACATCATACTGTGTGGGGGAATGTACTGCTGGGGCATCATACTGTGTGGGGGAATGTACTGTGGGGACATCATACTGTGTGGGGGAATGTACTGTGGGGACATCATACTGTGTGGGGGAATGTACTGCGGGGGCATCACACTGTGTGGGGGAATGTACTGTGGGGACATCATACTGTGTGGGGGGAATGTACTGTGAGGACATCATACTGTGTAGGGGAATGTACTGTGGAGACATTATACTGTGTGGGGGAATGTACTGTGGGGACATCATACTGTGTGGGGGGAATGTACTGTGAGGACATCATACTGTGTTTGGAAATGTACTGTGGAGACATCATACTGTGTGGGGGAATGTACTGTGGGGACATCATACTGTGTGGGGGAATGTACTGTGAGGACATCATACTGTGTGTGGGGGAATGTACTGTGGGGACATCATACTGTATGTGGGGGAATGTACTGTGGGGACATGATACTGTGTTGGGGAATGTACTGTGGGGACCTCATACTGTGTGTGGGGGAATGTACTGAGGACATCATACTGTGTGGGGGAATGTACTGTGAGGACATCATACTGTGTGGGGGAATGTACTGCGGGGGCATCATACTGTGTTGGGGAATGTACTGCGGGAGCATCATACTGTGTGGGGGAATGTACTATGAGGACATCATACTGTGTGGGGGAATGTACTGTGGGGCATCATTCTGTGTGGGGGAATGTACTGCGAGGGCATCATACTGTGTGGGGGAATGTACTGTGTGTGGGGAATGTACTGCGAGGACATCATACTGTGTGTGGGGAAATATACTGCAGGGGTATCATACGGTGTGGGAGGAGGTATGTACTGCAAGAGCATCATAGAATCATAGAATCATAGAATCTTAGAGTTGGAAGGGACCTCCTGGGCCATCTGGTCCAACCCCCTGCTCAAAGCAGGATTCGCTAAATCATCCCAGTCAGATGTCTGTCCAGCCTCTGTTTGAAGACTTCCATTGAAGGAGAACTCACCACTTCTCGTGGCAGCCTGTTCCACTCATTGATCACTCTAACTGTCAAAAAGTTTTTTCTAATATCTAATCTGTGTCTCCTCCCATTCAGTTTCATCCCATTGCTTCTAGTCTTTCCTTGTGCAAATGAGAATAAAGTTGATCCTTCTACAATGTGACAGCCCTTTAGATATTTGTAGACAGCTATTAAGTCTCCTCTCAGTCTTCTCTTTTGCAAACTAAACATTCCCAAATCTTGCAACCTTTCCTCATAAGACAGGGTTTGCAGACCGGTCACCATTCTGGTCGCTCTTTTCTGAACTTGCTCCAGTTTGTTGATGTCTTTTTTAAAATGTGGTGCCCAAAACTGGACACAATATTCCAGATGAGGTCTGACCAAAGAGGAGTAGAGGGAAATAATGACTTCACGTGATCTAGACTGTATGCTTCTGTTAATACATCCTAGAATTGCATTTGCCTTTTTTGCTGCTGCATCACACTGTTGACTCGTATTCAGTCTGTGATCTATTTGTATACCCAAGTCTTTTTCACATGTGCTGTCACTTAGCCATATTCCTCCCATTCTGTATATGATTTTTTCATTTTTATTGCCCAGATGTAGTACTTTGCATTTCTCCCTGTTAAAAACCATTCTGTTAGTTGCTGCCCACTTCTCCAGTTTATTTATATCTTTTTGAATCCTCTCTCTCTCTTCTCTAGTATTAGCTATCCCTCCTAGCTTTGTGTCATCAGCAAATTTAATCAGTTTACCCTCAATTCCTTCATCTAAGTCGTTGATAAAGATGTTGAACAATACAGGGCCCAGGACAGAGCCCTGTGGTACCCCACTTGAGACATTCTTCCAGCTGGATGTGCAGCCATTTACGACCACTCTTTGGGTCCGATCACTAAGCCAGTTATGAATCCACCTAACAGTTGCCTTGTCCATTCCATACTTAGTCATTTTTTCAATAAGGATTGTATGAGAGACTTTGTCAAATGCTTTGCTGAAGTCAAGATATACTATATCTACAGCATTTCCTTGATCCACCCAATCAGTGATTCCATCATAGAAGGAAATTAAGTTAGTCTGACATGACTTATTATTTACAAACCCATGCTGACTCTGTTTAATCACTTCATTCTTATCCAGGTACTGACATACATGTTGTTTAATAATTAGTTCAAAGATCTTTCCTGGTATAGAAGTCAGACTCACCGGCCTATAGTTGCCTGGGTCCACCTTCTTCCCCTTTTTGAAGATAGGAACAACATTTGCTCTTCTCCAGTCTTCTGGGACTTTTCCTGTTCTCCAAGAATTTTCAAAGATTATGGAGAGGGGTTCAAAAATTTCTTCTGCTATCTCCTTCAGTACTCTGGGGTGTAATTCATCTGGACCTGGAGACTTGAATTCATTTAGGTTAGCTAAGTGCTATTCCCTTAATAGGACAGTGAAGAACAGTTGATGTTACATTTCCTTTCTGAGAGAAAACAGATGCAAAATAGGAATTTAAAAGTTCAGCCTTCTCAACATCCTGTCTTACCATTTCATCATTTTCATCCTGTAAAAATCCTATAGCATTTTTGACTTTTGTTTTACTTTTGACATATCCCCAAAATCCTTTATTATTGCTTTTGACATCTCTTGCAAGCCTCAATTCATTTTCAGCTTTAGCTAATCTGATTTGTGCCCTGCAGGTTCTGCAGACAGCATTATATTCTTCTTTAGATATGCCTCCTTCTTTCCATTTTATAAACATTCTTTTCTTCCTTTTTAGCATGTGCTTAAGTTCTGTGTTCATCCATCCTGATTTCCTTAAATGCTTCCTATTCTTCCCTCTTTTCGGAATTGTTAACAACTGTGCTTTGAGAATTTCATTTTCCAAGATTTCCCATCCTTCCTGGACATTTTTGTCTTTAAGGATATCCAACCATTGGATCCCTCCAATTCTCTTTCTGAATCCCTTAAAATCTGCCTTTCTGAAATCTAACCTTGACGTCTGAGTCTTCACAGGTCTTCCGCCTCTAGTTATCCAAAATTCTAAAATAGCATGGTCGCTACCTCCTAGGGTCCCAGCCACTTTTACCTCCTCAACCATTTCCTCCCTGTTTTTAGATTAGATCCAAGGTAGCAGATCCCCTTGTTTTCTCCCCTACCTTTTGGAAGATAAAGTTGTCAGCAAGAGAGGATAAGAATTTCCTTGACCTGTTAGTTTTGCCTGAGAGAGATTCCCAACAAATGTCTGGATAGTTGAAATCTCCCATGACAACTATGTCATATTTTTTGGAGAACTTGGCCATTTGATGCATAAAGAGTTCATCAATATCTTCAGCTTGCACAGGCGGCCTGTAGTAAATGCCTACAATGGTGTCCTTTCCATTGTTCTGTCCTTGTATTCTTACCCAAACAGTTTCCACAGAACTCCCAGTCTCTGAAGCTTCAATCTCTGTGCAGATATACGTGTTTCTAACATACAATGCGACACCTCCTCCTCGTTTATCAAGTCTGTTTCTTGCAAATAAGTTGTATCCTTCTAGTCTTGTATTCCAATCATGTGTATTGTCCCACCAAGTTTCAGTGATTCCAATGACATCATATTTCTTTTCCTGTGTTAGTAGTTCCAATTCTCCTTGTTTGTTGCCCATGCTTTGTGCATTAGTATAGAAACATTTTAGTTTGTGATAGGTTTCTCTTTCTCCAATATTTTTATTAATTAGATTCTTTTGTCTTTGTTCTTCCTTTCCACTTCTAATAGCAGAGTTCTCAATAGCATTTGTCAGGTGTATGGCTTTTTCTGGTCTTTTGCTTCCCTTCCCATGTTGTTCTAGTTTAAAGCTCTCCTTACAAGTGTAGCAAGGCGAATTCCCAATACATGCTTTCCAGTCTTCGTAAGGTGCACCCCATCTCTAGAAAGTAGTCCGTCGTATAAGTAATTCACTCCGTGATCCAGAAATCCAAATCTTTGCTGACGGCACCATCGACAAAGCCAGTTGTTCACCTGCAGAATCTTATTCCACCTCCTTGTTCCATGGCCATCCACTGGGAGGATGGAAGAGAAGACCACCTGCGCTCCCAGTTCTTTCACTTTCTTGCCTAAGTCTTCAAAGTCTCTGCAGATGGTTTCCAGGTCATTTCTTGCGGTGTCATTTGTCCCCACATGTAGTAGCAGGAATGGTTAGTCATCTGTAGGTCTGAAGAGTCCTGATATCCTGTCAGACACATCTTTAATTTTTGCACCTGGAAGACAGCACATTTCTCTTGAAGTTATATCCGGTCTGGAGATAGCGGCCTCTGTTCCTCTCAACAGGGAATCCCCCATGACAACCACTCTCCGTATCTTCTTCACAACATTTTTCTTTCTCCATCCAGGAGGACTCTGAAGGCGTACAAGGTTGCTGTTTGTTGGCAATGTCTTATCCTGATGTATTTCTTCATCGTTTTCCTGCGTGAGAGCCTGGTACTGGTTCCTGAGCAGTATGGGTGCTGACTGCCTCCTGATCCTCTTGCTTCTCTGGGTCACATGTCTCCATTCCTCTGTTTCTTCAGGTGCACTTCGAATTTCTTCTCTTTCTGTAACATGAAGAGATAATTCTGCTCTGTCCAAGAACTCTTCACCTTCCTTAATGATCTTCAACGTAGTTAACCTCTCTTCGAGATTTTGCAACTTTTCCTCCAACAGGGACACAAGCTTGCATCATACTGAGTGTGGAGGAATGTACTGTGAGGACATCATACTGTGTGGGGGGAATGTACTGTGAGGACATCATACTGTGTGTGGGGGAATGTACTGTGAGGACATCATACTGTGTGGGGGAATGTACTGTGGGGGCATCATACTGTGTGGGGGAATGTACTGCGGGGCATCATATTGTGTGGGAGAATGTACTGTGGGGACATCATACTGTGTGGGGGGATGTACTGCGGGGCATCATACTGTGTGGGGGAATGTACTGCGGGGGCATCATACTGTGTGGGGAAATGTACTGTGGGGACATCATACAGTGTAGGGGAATGTACTGTGGGGACATCATACTGTGTGGGGGAATGTACTGTGGGGACATCATACTTTGTTGGGGAATGTACTGTGGGGACATCATACTGTGTGTGGGGGAATGTACTGTGAGGACATCATACTGTGTGGGGGAAAGTACTGTGAGGACATCATACTGTGTGGGGGAATGTACTGCGGGGGCATCATTCTGTGTGGGGGAATGTACTGCGAGGGCATCATACTGTGTGGGGGGAATGTACTGTGAGAACATCATACTGTGTGGGGGAATGTACTGTGAGGACATCATACTGTGTGGGGGAATGTACTGTGAGGAAATCATACTGTGTGGGGGAATGTACTGCGGGGGAATCATACTGTGTGGGGAAATGTACTGTGGGGACATCATACTGTGTAGGGGAATGTACTGTGGGGACATCATACTGTGTGGGGGAATGTACTGTGGGGACATCATACTTTGTTGGGGAATGTACTGTGGGGACATCATACTGTGTGTGGGGGAATGTACTGTGAGGACATCATACTGTGTGGGGGAATGTACTGTGAGGACATCATACTGTGTGGGGGAATGTACTGCGGGGGCATCATTCTGTGTGGGGGAATGTACTGCGAGGGCATCATACTGTGTGGGGGAATGTACTGTGAGGACATCATACTGTGTGGGGGAATGTACTGCGGGGCATTATTCTGTGTGGGGGAATGTACTGCGAGGGCATCATACTGTGTGGGGGGAATGTACTGTGGGGACATCATACTTTGTGGGGGAATGTACTGTGTGTGGGGGAATGTACTGCGAGGACATCATACTGTGTGTGGGGAAATATACTGCAGGGGTATCATACTGTGTGGGAGGAGGTATGTACTGCAAGAGCATTATACTGAGTGTGGAGGAATGTACTGTGAGGACATCATACTGTGTGGGGGGAATGTACTGTGAGGACATCATACTGTGTGTGGGGAATGTACTGTGAGGACATCATACTGTGTGGGAGTATGTACTGAGGGGCATCATTCTGTGTGGGGGAATGTACTGCGAGGGCATCATACTGTGTGGGGGGAATGTACTGTGAGAACATCATACTGTGTGTGGGGGAATGTACTGTGAGGACATCATACTGTGTGGGGGAATGTACTGTGGGGACATCATACTGTGTGGGGGAATGTACTGCGGGGCATCATACTGTGTGGGAGAATGTACTGTGGGGACATCATACTGTGTGGGGGGATGTACTGTGGGGACATCATACTGTGAGGGGGAATGTACCGTGGGGACATCATACTGTGTGTGGGGGAATGTACTGTGAGGACCTCATACTGTGTGGGGGAATGTACCGTGGGGACATCACACTGTGTGGGGGAATGTACTGTGGGGACCTCATACTGTGTGGGGGAATGTACTGCTGGGGCATCATACTGTGTGGGGGAATGTACTGTGGGGACATCATACTGTGTGGGGGGAATGTACTGTGAGGACATCATACTGTGTGGGGGAATGTACTGTGGAGACATTATACTGTGTGGGGGAATGTACTGTGGGGACATCATACTGTGTGGGGGGAATGTACTGTGAGGACATTATACTGTGTGGGGGAATGTACTGTGGAGACATCATACTGTGTGGGGGAATGTACTGTGGGGACATCATACTGTGTGGGGGAATGTACTGAGGGGACATCATACTGTGTGGGGGAATGCACTGTGAGGACATTATACTGTGTGTGGGGGAATGTACTGTGGGGACATCATACTGTGTGGGGGGAATGTACTGTGAGGACATCATACTGTGTGGGAGTATGTACTGCGGGGCATCATTCTGTGTGGGAGGAGGTATGTACTGCAAGAGCATTATACTGAGTGTGGAGGAATGTACTGTGAGGACATCATACTGTGTGGGGGGACTGTACTGTGAGGACATCATACTGTGTGTGGGGAATGTTCTGTGAGGACATCATACTGTGTGGGAGTATGTACTGCGGGGCATCATTCTGTGTGGGGGAATGTACTGTGGGGACATCATACTGTGTGGGGGGAATGTACTGTGAGGACATCATACTGTGTGGGAGTATGTACTGCAGGGGTATCATACTGTGTGGGAGGAGGTATGTACTGCAAGAGCATTATACTGAGTGTGGAGGAATGTACTGTGAGGACATCATACTGTGTGGGGGGAATGTACTCTGAGGACATCATACTGTGTGTGGGGAATGTACTGTGAGGACATCATACTGTGTGGGAGTATGTACTGCGGGGCATCATTCTGTGTGGGGGAATGTACTGCGAGGGCATCATACTGTGTGGGGGAATGTACTGTGAGAACATCATACTGTGTGTGGGGGAATGTACTGTGAGGACCTCATACTGTGTGGGGGAATGTACTGTGGGGACATCATACTGTGTGGGGGAATGTACTGTGGGGACATCATACTGTGTGGGGGAATGTACTGTGGGGACATCATACTGTGTGGGGGAATGTACTGCTGGGGCATCATACTGTGTGGGGGAATGTACTGTGGGGACATCATACTGTGTGGGGGAATGTACTGTGGGGACATCATACTGTGTGGGGGGAATGTACTGTGAGGACATCATACTGTGTGGGGGAATGTACTGTGGGGACATCATACTGTGTGGGGGGAATGTACTGTGAGGACATCATACTGTGTTTGGAAATGTACTGTGGAGACATCATACTGTGTGGGGGAATGTACTGTGGGGACATCATACTGTGTGGGGGAATGTACTGAGGGGACATCATACTGTGTGGGGGAATGTACTGTGAGGACATCATACTGTGTGTGGGAATGTACTGTGAGGACATCATACTGTGTGGGGGAATGTACTGCGGGGGCATCATTCTGTGTGGGGGAATGTACTGCGAGGGCATCATACTGTGTGGGGGAATGTATTGTGAGGACATCATACTGTGTGGGGGAATGTACTGTGGGGCATCATACTGTGTTGGGGAATGTACTGTGAGGACATCATACTGTGTGGGGGAATGTACTGCAGGGGCATCATACTGTGTGGGCGATGTACTGTGACAACATCATACTGTGTGTGGGGGAATGTACTGTGAGGACATCATACTGTGTGTGGGGGAATGTACTGTGAGGACATCATACTGTGTGGGGGAATGTACTGTGGGGGCATCATACTGTGTGGGGGAATGTACTGCGGGGCATCATATTGTGTGGGAGAATGTACTGTGGGGACATCATACTGTGTGGGGGGATGTACTGCGGGGCATCATACTGTGTGGGGGAATGTACTGCGGGGGCATCATACTGTGTGGGGGAATGTACTGTGGGGACATCATACTTTGTTGGGGAATGTACTGTGGGGACATCATACTGTGTGTGGGGGAATGTACTGTGAGGACATCATACTGTGTGGGGGAAAGTACTGTGAGGACATCATACTGTGTGGGGGAATGTACTGCGGGGGCATCATTCTGTGTGGGGGAATGTACTGCGAGGGCATCATACTGTGTGGGGGGAATGTACTGTGAGAACATCATACTGTGTGGGGGAATGTACTGTGAGGACATCATACTGTGTGGGGGAATGTACTGTGAGGAAATCATACTGTGTGGGGGAATGTACAGCGGGGGAATCATACTGTGTGGGGAAATGTACTGTGGGGACATCATACTGTGTAGGGGAATGTACTGTGGGGACATCATACTGTGTGGGGGAATGTACTGTGGGGACATCATACTTTGTTGGGGAATGTACTGTGGGGACATCATACTGTGTGTGGGGGAATGTACTGTGAGGACATCATACTGTGTGGGGGAATGTACTGTGAGGACATCATACTGTGTGGGGGAATGTACTGCGGGGGCATCATTCTGTGTGGGGGAATGTACTGCGAGGGCATCATACTGTGTGGGGGAATGTACTGTGAGGACATCATACTGTGTGGGGGAATGTACTGCGGGGCATTATTCTGTGTGGGGGAATGTACTGCGAGGGCATCATACTGTGTGGGGGGAATGTACTGTGGGGACATCATACTTTGTGGGGGAATGTACTGTGTGTGGGGGAATGTACTGCGAGGACATCATACTGTGTGTGGGGAAATATACTGCAGGGGTATCATACTGTGTGGGAGGAGGTATGTACTGCAAGAGCATTATACTGAGTGTGGAGGAATGTACTGTGAGGACATCATACTGTGTGGGGGGAATGTACTGTGAGGACATCATACTGTGTGTGGGGAATGTACTGTGAGGACATCATACTGTGTGGGAGTATGTACTGAGGGGCATCATTCTGTGTGGGGGAATGTACTGCGAGGGCATCATACTGTGTGGGGGGAATGTACTGTGAGAACATCATACTGTGTGTGGGGGAATGTACTGTGAGGACATCATACTGTGTGGGGGAATGTACTGTGGGGACATCATACTGTGTGGGGGAATGTACTGCGGGGCATCATACTGTGTGGGAGAATGTACTGTGGGGACATCATACTGTGTGGGGGGATGTACTGTGGGGACATCATACTGTGAGGGGGAATGTACTGTGGGGACATCATACTGTGTGTGGGGGAATGTACTGTGAGGACCTCATACTGTGTGGGGGAATGTACCGTGGGGACATCACACTGTGTGGGGGAATGTACTGTGGGGACCTCATACTGTGTGGGGGAATGTACTGCTGGGGCATCATACTGTGTGGGGGAATGTACTGTGGGGACATCATACTGTGTGGGGGGAATGTACTGTGAGGACATCATACTGTGTGGGGGAATGTACTGTGGAGACATTATACTGTGTGGGGGAATGTACTGTGGGGACATCATACTGTGTGGGGGGAATGTACTGTGAGGACATTATACTGTGTGGGGGAATGTACTGTGGAGACATCATACTGTGTGGGGGAATGTACTGTGGGGACATCATACTGTGTGGGGGAATGTACTGAGGGGACATCATACTGTGTGGGGGAATGCACTGTGAGGACATTATACTGTGTGTGGGGGAATGTACTGTGGGGACATCATACTGTGTGGGGGGAATGTACTGTGAGGACATCATACTGTGTGGGAGTATGTACTGCGGGGCATCATTCTGTGTGGGAGGAGGTATGTACTGCAAGAGCATTATACTGAGTGTGGAGGAATGTACTGTGAGGACATCATACTGTGTGGGGGGACTGTACTGTGAGGACATCATACTGTGTGTGGGGAATGTTCTGTGAGGACATCATACTGTGTGGGAGTATGTACTGCGGGGCATCATTCTGTGTGGGGGAATGTACTGTGGGGACATCATACTGTGTGGGGGGAATGTACTGTGAGGACATCATACTGTGTGGGAGTATGTACTGCAGGGGTATCATACTGTGTGGGAGGAGGTATGTACTGCAAGAGCATTATACTGAGTGTGGAGGAATGTACTGTGAGGACATCATACTGTGTGGGGGGAATGTACTCTGAGGACATCATACTGTGTGTGGGGAATGTACTGTGAGGACATCATACTGTGTGGGAGTATGTACTGCGGGGCATCATTCTGTGTGGGGGAATGTACTGCGAGGGCATCATACTGTGTGGGGGAATGTACTGTGAGAACATCATACTGTGTGTGGGGGAATGTACTGTGAGGACCTCATACTGTGTGGGGGAATGTACTGTGGGGACATCATACTGTGTGGGGGAATGTACTGTGGGGACATCATACTGTGTGGGGGAATGTACTGTGGGGACATCATACTGTGTGGGGGAATGTACTGCTGGGGCATCATACTGTGTGGGGGAATGTACTGTGGGGACATCATACTGTGTGGGGGAATGTACTGTGGGGACATCATACTGTGTGGGGGGAATGTACTGTGAGGACATCATACTGTGTGGGGGAATGTACTGTGGGGACATCATACTGTGTGGGGGGAATGTACTGTGAGGACATCATACTGTGTTTGGAAATGTACTGTGGAGACATCATACTGTGTGGGGGAATGTACTGTGAGGACATCATACTGTGTGTGGGGAAATATACTGCAGGGGCATCATACTGTGTGGGAGGAGGTGTGTACTGCAAGAGCATCATACTGAGTGTGGAGGAATGTACTGTGGGGACATCATACTGTGTGGGGGGATGTACTGCAGGGACATCATACTGTGTGTGGGGGAATGTACTGTGGGGACATCATACTGTGTGGGGGGATGTACTGCAGGGACATCATACTGTGTGGGGGAATGTACTGTGAGGACATCATACTGTGTGGGGGGAATTTACTGCAGGAGCATCATACTGTGTGTGGGGAATTATACTGCAGGGGCATCATACTGTGTGTGAGGTATGTACTACCGGGACATCATACTGTGTGTGGAGGAATGTACTGTGAGGACATGATACTGTGTGTGGAGGAATGTACTGTGAGGACATCATACTGTGAGTGGAGGAATGTACTGTGAGGAAATCATACTGTGTGTGGGGGAATGTACTGTGAGGACATCATACTGTGTGGGGGAATGTACTGTGGAGACATCATACTGTGTGGGGGAATGTACTGTGAGGACATCATACTGTGTGGGGAAATATACTGCAGGGGCATCCATCATACTGTGTGGGAGGTATGTACTGCCGGGACATCATACTGTGTGTGGAGGAATGTACTGTGAGGACATCATACTGTGTGTGGGGGAATGTACTGTGGGGACATCATACTGTGTGGGGGAATGTACTGTGAGGACATCATACTGTGTGGGGGAATGTACTGTGGAGACATCATACTGTGTGGGGGAATGTACTGTGAGGACATCATACTGTGTGGGGAAATATACTGCAGGGGCATCCATCATACTGTGTGGGAGGTATGTACTGCCGGGACATCATACTGTGTGTGGAGGAATGTACTGTGAGGACATCATACTGTGTGTGGGGGAATGTACTGTGGGGACATCATACTGTGTGGGGAAATGTACTGTGAGGACATCATACTGTGTGGGGGAATGCACTGTGGGGGCATCATACTGTGTGTGGGGGGAATGTACTGTGAAGACATCATACTGTGTGGGGGGAATGTACTGCGGGGCATCATACTGTGTGTGGAAATGTACTGTGAGGACATCATACTGTGTGGGGAATGTACTGCGAGAGCATCATACTGTGTGTGGGGGGAATGTACTGTGGGGACTGATAAGTCATATTAATGCCAGTCGAACCTTCTCAACTCTGCATAACTGTTTAGTAGTTTTCTTCATCTAATTTGCTGTTTATTTTGTTACTCTTACTCATTTAACCCCTTACTACTCCTCCCTGCGTGGGAATCTATCCCCTGTAAATAAACCCTTTAACTATTGGTCTGTTTCTGATCCGTAGCGACAATCTCAGTACCTTCAGGTTATTACAAGTGGCATAGTTAGCTGTTATGAATGAGTCACCATAGGAGGCAAAAACAGAAATGCTAGCTAAGTCCAGAAAACCAGAGAAGTTGGCAGCTATCGGATTGCAGACCCCTGAACCTATCAACACAACTAGCAGTAGCCGTGGGGGGTTCCTACGATGACCTAGACCCCTCGATCACAGCCGAAGAACTGCCTAGCCTAAATACAGAAAGGGAAATCTAAACTGCCCCAGAGCAGACCCCAAAGCAAAAGGCAGCCCCCAACATATAATGACGGTGAGGCAAGAAGAAAGAACACTAACACAGACAGAAAGATAGACTGAGCAAAGACGGGGCCCAAGCTAACTAGATAGGAAAGGACAGGAAGGCTGCTGTCTGCAATCCGTGAAAAACCCTACAAAAACAAGAGCCAACAAACTGACAATGAAAAAAGGCCCTGAAGACGCTAAGCTTCAAAAAGCTATGTCAGCACTCAGGAATATTCTGAAGACAGAGCAACAGGCAAAAGGAGATTCAGCTCACCCCAGCAGGGAATGGCAGAATCCAGAAAAGCAAGGCAAACAAAAAAACAAAACACAAATGCTAACAGGCAAAGCAGAAAACTTCGCTTTAGAGGAGCAGGAATCAGACTGGTCTCAAAGAAGTCCACAGAGAAATCACCCGCAGGGCAGAAGGGCGTCGGCAGCCTTATATCCAGTCCGTGACTCCACTCAGCCAGTCATCATCATTAGACTCAGGTGCCTGATAATCAGGCTCACTACCTTCCTTTACCAGAATAGGGAGTTCACCAGACCTCAGTGACGAAGGGGAAAATGAACTCACAACAGTTAGCAGGATGACGCACAACAGCGAGGAGGGGGCAGACCAAGCAGTTGGGGGAGGCCCCAGGGTTGGTATCTCCCTGGGAACCATGCTAATTTGCCAAAATTCTCTGAGAGCAATGTTATGCTGTGGAGTTGGACGGAGCGCATCCGAGGGATGATGCGGTTGCATCCAATGACGCCGGCCCTGGAGGCAGAAATAGCTGTGATGGCCCTAGAGGGGGATGCAAGGGACTCTGCTATGCTTAGACACCCCAGGTGAGAGAAATCGTTGAAAAAGTTCTGAGTATACTTGAGGAGACGAATGGGGACCCCACTGACATAGGGGAGCTGCACATGTGACTGTTTCGCCGGGTACATAGAGAGGGGGAGACCGTGACGCAGTTTATGAATGCCCTGCAGGAACTCCATATTGCCATCGTACGGAAAGACGGCATAGGTGTGGGGCCAATTGACGTTGTGCTACGAGACTAGGTGGTGACGGGTTTGCGTGATGTGTTAATGAAGCAGGCCCTGCGAGAGCGTATGCAGGCTAAGCCAGGCATGACTTTTTCTGAGGTTGGGAGCGAGGCGCGCATGCGCAAGCAAGGAACAGGGAGTGATAGTGCCGGTGGGGAAGGTATGGAGTGGGGAGGTAGCTGCCCCTCAATGGGTAGAAGACTTGAAGAAAGAGATTAAGCAGGTCCGCGAAGAAATGGCTGAATATAAGAGGACCCCTGCTGTGGAGTCCAGCCTACCGGAGAGAGACAGAGAGACCGCCCCCCAACGTAAGACTAGTGTTGCTCGGAGGAGAAGACTGCCCACATGCTACAACTGCGGAGTACTCAGCCCGAATGAAGGATAGACGACATGGACCCGGGATTCACGGCTGAAGATAACAAGAATTTGGGAAAAGATCGAGAGTCTGAGAAGAAGCCCTTACTGCTGTCTTGGGGACCAGCGGCAGGTCCGGACTGGGACAGAAATTCAGCCCTGGCATTTGAAATCATACAGGCCCACGTTGTCCCCGTCCCCAAGTACTAGATGGGATATATTACTAATATTACCATGGATGGAGGAAAGGAAGATTTACTATAAGACCATTATTTCTAATGATACCCGTGGCCTGCTGTGGTAAGTGACGGATCCAGCGACTTTGTGCTCCGTCACAACTCTTAACAGTATGGGGGTCTTTAGACATGGATTCTGTTAACAATGTAGCAGACAAAGCAGCCCACAATCAGACAGGCCCTTCTGGCATTTGGCAGAATTGCCAGATGGCCAGTCTGGCCATGACCAGCGGCATACCACGAGGTAACGCGTGGAAGCAGACCGAGTGAGATAGAGGAGAGGTGCGGAGCATGAAAAAGACTTCAGTGGTGGCTCCAGAGCGTAACCCCATATCCTGGAGTGAAGAGCAACCGCAGATGAGAGATGCTTCCCACCGAGGACGACGATCCAGACCAAAGCGCCCACCAGACAGACGCAGACGTGAGTGCTGGGCGAGCAGGAGAGTGGTACACCTGTCCAGAAATTGCCCTACCCGAGAAAAGCGGTGGCCAAGTTCCGCTCACCTCTCTGAGGGTCCTGCTAATTGGCGGGAAAATCGTCCCTGGAGAGAATGGTACGGAGGGAGAAGGAGAGCTCCACTCAGAGCATGACAGTGTCCCAGTGTCAGACGCCGAGAAGAGGTAGAGAGGATGTCGACTGTCCACGGACAAATGTCTGTACTGTCCCGATGCGTGGAGGCGGGATTAAGAGAACTCCAACCTGTGCCTAGAGGTCTCAACGGGGAGGTTCGACCTGAAGAGGAGGAAGGGACGAGTGGCCCATCGAAGTAAGTCACCATCAGGCCCGCCACAAGCTACCGGCAAAGGAGAAGAGGTGACAAGAGTTCCCGAGATGCACGCTCCTACGGTTCTCGTCAATGAGAAGGAAGAGCCGCTAGTGTCGTGTCCTGAGGTGGGGCATGTGCCGGCTGTCAGTTCACGAGATCCTGACCGGACAGAAG
Source organism: Dendrobates tinctorius (assembly GCF_039654945.1). Taxonomy (NCBI): domain Eukaryota; kingdom Metazoa; phylum Chordata; class Amphibia; order Anura; family Dendrobatidae; genus Dendrobates; species Dendrobates tinctorius. The sequence goes on along the minus strand of NW_027362007.1, from coordinate 3,232,344 downwards.
AGATGAAACAGCTGTGACAGCTCAGCAGTCAGTATCACACAGGACACGATTAGATACACGGCTCAGCAGGCAGGATCACACAGGATTGGATTAGATACATGGCTCAGCAGTCAGTATTACACAGGAGAGGATTAGATACATGGCTCGGCAGTCAGTATCACACAGGACACGATTAGATACACGGCTCAGCAGGCAGGATCACACAGGAGAGTATTAGATACACAGCTCAGCAGACAGTATCACACAGGAGAGTATTAGATACACAGCTCAGCAGACAGTATCACACAGGAGAGGATTAGATACACGGCTCAGCAGTCAGTATCACACAGGACACGATTAGATACACGGCTCAGCAGGCAGGATCACACAGGATTGGATTAGATACATGGCTCAGCAGTCAGTATTACACAGGAGAGGATTAGATACATGGCTCAGCAGTCAGTATCACACAGGAGAGGATTAGATACACAGCTCAGCAGACAGTATTACACAGGATAGGATTAGATACACAGCTCAGCAGACAGTATCACTAGGATAAGATTAGATACACAGCTCAGCAGACAGTATTACACAGGATAGGATTAGATACTCAGCTCAGCAGACAGTATCACACAGGATAGGATTAGATACACGGCTCAGCAGTCAGTATCACACAGGATAGGATTAGATACACAGCTCAGCAGACAGTATCACTAGGATAATATTAGATACACGGCTCAGCAGACAGTATCACACAGTATAGGACTAGATACACAGCTCAACAGACTGTCACACAGGATAGGATTAGATACACGGCTCAGCAGACAGTGTCACACAGGATAGGATTAGATACACAGCTCAGCAGACAGTATCACACAGGATAGGATTAGATACACGGCTCAGCAGTCAGTATCACACAGGATAGGATTAGATACACAGCTCAGCAGACAGTATCACTAGGATAAGATTAGATACACGGCTCAGCAGACAGTATCACACAGTATAGGACTAGATACACAGCTCAACAGACTGTCACACAGGATAGGATTAGATACACGGCTCAGCAGACAGTGTCACACAGGATAGGATTAGATACACAGCTCAGCAGACAGTATCACACAGGATAGGATTAGATACACGGCTCAGCAGTCAGTATCACACAGGATAGGATTAGATACACAGCTCAGCAGTCAGTATCACAAAGGATAGGATTAGATACACAGCTCAGCAGACAGTATTACACAGGATAGGATTAGATACTCAGCTCAGCAGACAGTATCACAAGGATAAGATTAGATGCACAGCTCAGCAGACAGTGTCACACAGGATAGGATTAGATACACGGCTCAGCAGTCAGTATCACACAGGATAGGATTAGATACACAGCTCAGCAGTCAGTATCACAAAGGAAAGGATTAGATACACAGCTCAGCAGACAGTATTACACAGGATAGGATTAGATACTCAGCTCAGCAGACAGTATCACAAGGATAAGATTAGATGCACAGCTCAGCAGACAGTGTCACACAGGATAGGATTAGATATGTGGCGCCCCTGAGGATCAGTCGCCACAGAGGTACTGCACCTTCTCCTGAGGTGTGGTGCCCCACCATCAAGGTAAGTTGGAGGCTCCTGACCACGCTCCAACACTCGCACCCCAAACAATAGAGTAGTTCAGCAAAACCACATTGCGGCTCCTTGCTTAGAGAGAAGCAGAGCACCTTTGGTGGTTCCCTGCTTGGAACACTAAACGTGCTGGGAGGTGGGTGGAGTTGAGAATACATATAAAAGAGCGGGAAGGTTTTAGGATTTGGAGTCAGTCAGACGGGGAGTCTGAGACAGGAAGTCACTCGGAGAGGAGTGGGGATCCCTGGAGGAGGGATGGAGGAAGGAGTGCTGCAGCTGCCTCAGTGATCTGAGCCAGCTGGCACGGGAAAGGAAAGAAGGAGAAAGACATTGAACCGAAGCCTGAGCTTCCATAGGAGGGAAAGACAAGTACGGAACGTAGGAGTGAAAAGGAACAGAGGACGTGGGTTAGAGGAAGAACCCTGCCTAGAAGTTCCAAGCGCATGGCCGGGGCCCGGTCCCCGAGGTTGTATGGACACTAATGGTTCTGCAGCAGACACCGGTGGAGTAATGGGCTGTAAATGCACTACTCCCTTTCTAAGGCTTGGGGGCACAACAGCAATTTGGATAGAGAGCCGGGACTCAGGAGTTGAGAGTCCCCGAACAGGCTACAGCTGTCTGCCGTACAAGTAGAGTTCTTGGGAACATCTGTCAGGAGGAACTCCAGTGTAACTCAGTACTAGGAGATCTTCACACTTAAAGGCACTATAGAGGAGACTTTCAGAAAAGGCACATAAGTTGGCGGAGTGTTGGAAGGGAGCATTCCATCTTGCCTGGAGGTTGACTGAGTCCCTGACCCGAAGGACACGGCACAGAAGCGGGCACTACAGACTGAGTAAAGCTTTGGAACTACATGCCCTGGTGTCCTCCATTCCTTCCTGCGTCCGTCCGCCTGGCACTGCTACATCCCCTGCTCCAAACACTACACCATCTAAGTGTCTCTTCACCTATCCTGCCCTGGGACAACAGCCCTGCCTGTGGAGGGTTATAACATCATTGCTGCATCACACCATCTGTCCCAGAGGATCTGTCTGCAGCGTCGGCTTAACACTTTCCTTGCCGAACACCACTGGTGGCGTCACGAACTATTCCATTAACTACATTTCACCATTCACATCTTCCTAATGCTTGGGCGCCCAGGGCCACGGTCCGGGTCACCGCTGCTGTGACACATCCCACTGATACCGGCCCGGTACCGAGTACCCCACAGCCCTGGGAGGGCGACCCAGATACACAGCTCAACAGACAGTATCAGGATAGGATTTGATACACAGCTCAGCAGACAGTATCACACAGGATAGGATTAGATACACGGCTCAGCAGTCAGTATCACACAGGATAGGATTAGATACACGGCTCAGCAGACAGTATCACACAGGATAGGATTTGATACACAGCTCAGCAGACAGTATCACACAGGATAGGATTAGATACACGGCTCAGCAGTCAGTATCACACAGGATAGGATTAGATACATGGCTCAGCAGTCAGTATCACACAGGATAGGATTAGATACACGGCTCATCAGACAGTATCACACAGGAGAGGATTAAGGATTAGATACACAGCTCAGCAGACAGTATCACACAGGATAGGATTAGATACACAGCTCAGCAGACAGTATCACACAGGATAGGATTAGATACACAGCTCAGCAGTCAGCATCACACAGGAGAGGATTAGATACACGGCTCAGCAGATATCACACAGGATAGGATTAGATACACAGCTCAGCAGACAGTATCACACAGGATAGGATTTGATACACAGCTCAGCAGACAGTATCACACAGGATAGGATTAGATACACGGCTCAGCAGACAGTATCACACAGGATAGGATTAGATACACGGCTCAGCAGACAGTATCACACAGGATAGGATTAGATACATGGCTCAGCAGTCAGTATCACACAGGATAGGATTACATACACAGCTCAGCAGACAGTATCACACAGGATAGGATTAGATACACGGCTCAGCAGTCAGTATCACACAGGATAGGATTAGATACACGGCTCAGCAGATAATATCACACATGATAGGATTAGATACACAGCTCAGCAGACAGTATCACACAGGATAGGATTAGATACACGGCTCAGCAGACAGTATCACACAGGATAGGATTAGATACACAGCTCAGCAGTCAGTATCACACAGGAGAGGATTAGATACACGGCTCAGCAGATAATATCACACAGGATAGGATTAGATACACAGCTCAGCAGTCAGTATCACAGGAGAGGATTAGATACACAGCTCAGCAGACAGTATCACACAGGATAGGATTAGATACACAGCTCAGCAGACAGTATCACACAGGATAGGATTAGATACACGGCTCAGCAGACAGTATCACACAGGATAGGATTAGATATACAGCTCAGCAGTCAGTATCACACAGGAGAGGATTAGATACACGGCCCAGCAGACAGTATCACACAGGATAGGATTAGATACACAGCTCAGCAGACAGTATCACACAGGATAGGATTAGATACACGGCTCAGCAGTCAGTATCACACAGGATAGGATTAGATACACGGCTCCTGGAGAGGACGTTGTTGTAGTGGCTTTTGTAGCCTCCTCCTGACATTGATTCCTCTTGTATTGTGGGGGCCATGCTTTGTTATTACAGTGAAGCATCCTCCACGTTTCGGGGTCTTTTCTCCCCTCGGCACCAGTTGATATTCGGCAATGTTGCTGTGGGGGACGGGGCTGCACCATATGGGGGGGATCAATCTCCTGTGCTTGTTCTCACAATGCTTTTAAAACTTGAGGAAGCTCCAATTTTTCCTGCAGATCAAAGCGCTCGGCTCGCGGTGCGGCAATCATCTGCAATTTGAAAATTATTGAAACCTTTTAGGAAGTTGTATGTGGATTTGATGTGTGTTTTTTTATTTGATGTGCCTGTCTCTCATCTCCGTGTAGTGCCAGGACCGTTTACATCCATCTCTCCGGGTCTCTGGGTACCGCGCCGCAGTGACAGGCCTTACGTTACAATGGAGACGCCGTTCTTTGTTTGGCGAGCAATTAGCTGGGTCCTCCACTTGCAGGATAAAGCTCCCGACAAGAGTCTGTCTAGAGGAGCGCTGCTCTTCACAAACACAAAGGTTAAAGAAGAGTTAGGTACTAGCGAATACAGAAGGTGCATCTTAAAGGGGACATGACCTGGCAATGACTGAGGTTGTGCTCATTAGTGATGGGTTTGGTGGAGGGCACCAAGCTTCCTAAGCAATAACATGAGATATGACATTGGGCGCAGATCACACAATGGGGATGTGAAATGTCTGCTCATTCCTGACAATCAGTAAAGCGATGGGACGCTAAAACAGGGACAACTGCCCGAAAATGCAAGTTTGAGTGTCCATTAGTAGAAGCCATAAAATAAAAGTGTTAAGGCACCAACTCTGTGTCTGTGTACAAACCACGGTGTCTCCGTCCCCCATTATGGTCTATGTCCAAAACTGTCCATCTGTGATAGGAGAGAAGTGTGGTGGTGATAAACTGCACTCTATTGTAGGACACCAGTGTGAACAGAACCATAAGCTGCTCATACACAGTGTTTAGGAGCCGGATGAGTGTTTTCAGTTTGGAGAATTCTGCCACCAGACCCCTCTGTCCTCCTCATCCAGACTTCTTTGTCCCCCTCAAGAGTGACTCATATGTCCTCTTCCATCTCCTCCAGACTATTCTGTCCTTCTCCAGATTCTTCTGCCTCTTCCCCCAGACAATTTTGTCCTCCTCCAACCAACCTCCTCTGTTCTCTTCCAGCCCCCTCTGTCTTCTACCACACTCCTTTGTCCTCTCCAAACTGTCTCCTCCCCAATACTCCACTACACTAATCAGTCCTCCTCCAGACTCTTACATCTCTTCTTCAGGTACCTCTATACTCTCCAAACTATTCACTTTTCACCAAACTCATCTGTCCTCCCCCTCGCCACACTCCTGTTATCCTCCCTGTCCACATTTCTGTTCTTCCCCCTCTCCACAATCCTCTGTCCTCCTCCCTCTCCACACTCCTCTTTCCTCCTTGACTCCCCTGTCCTCCTCCAAAATCCTGTCTTAACCAGAGTCCTCTGTCCTCACCCTCCAGACTTCTTCTATACTTCTCTCTCCTTCTCCTCCAGACTACCGTCCTCCTTCTCCATACTCCTCTGTCTACTACAAACTACTGTTTCCTCCCCAAGACTCCTCCACCTGACTCCCCCTCTAAATCTTCTTCCAGACTTTTCTGTCTTCTCCAGACTCCTCCATCTCTTCTCCAAATTCCTCTGTCCTCACCAGACTCATTTGTCTTCCTGCAGGCTCTGCTATCTTTCTCTTTAAAACTTCTGTGATGGTGTGATATGTTATGTGGGTATCATTTTGTGTCTATTTATATTTTACGGATTTCCATAGTGTTCTCTTGCTGCCCTGTATCATTACGTGTATTCCCCATATTGTCTAGAGTCACAATTACCTTCCAAAAGTCTGATAATTGAATTAGCTCACTTATTGTCTGCAGCCTGACTGTATCTATGCCTCTTGATGAACCCTCTGTAGTGCCTTAATCCCCAAGGTACCTTTGTCAGGTCTGGGAGGCCCGAAAACCGCCCCAACCTGTCTGACTACTCGTGGACATAACGAGGAGACTGGGGAGGACAGGAGCTGTTCAAGTCAGACCCTGTGTGGTGATGATCATGTGAAGACAGCACGTCAGAGAGACGGGGAAGCATATGGACCAATTTTATCCTCTGTCTGCTGGATTATTGGACTCTCATCTCCCTGGACATTCATCCTGTTACTGAACTGTATTCCTGCTCTGGACTATTGTATCCTCAGTGTGGTGGATTGTTTATGGACCTTTTAGTTTTGCCTATAATAAAAGTCTTGGGATTGTTCACACTTCCCTCGCCTTGTTGATTGTGTGGTATCAGAGAAGGACCCCGTGACAACTGGTGGCAGCAGTGGGATCAACAGAGTGTAACCCAATGGAGAACCACCCACAGAGTGAGTACAGAAATTGGACAGTATCCAGTTTACAGGAGAAAGCCAGAGACGTGGGCCTGAACTACCAGGGTCTGACTAAAGAAGCCTTAATTGACCTACTGGTGGGTGCTAGCCTGGCCACCTCCTCCCAGATGTCTGAAGGACAAGCACTGGAGACAGGGATCCCCACCCCAAAAAGCCAGTGGTTGGTGTGGTACGAAGAAGAGATGGTGGTTCTGGGCCCCGGCATCTCTCAGGAGAATAAGGAAGAGGCTGCCTGCCGGGCACAGCGGAGACAAGAAGCAATGGAGCTTGAAAGAGGGATTAATGCAATGTGGAGCGTAAACCCAACGATGCGGGAGCCTGTATGGATCACCCAGAGTTTAAGCCATTTGATGAGGCTTCCGGAGATGTGGAGGGGTTCTTCAAGGACATTGAGCAGCAGTGTGCTGTGATGGAGGTGCCCCTCTCTGGCTGGATGCGTTTGTTAGTGGGACTCCTGAACGGTAGCATGGTGGAGGCTTACCGAACCATTGACTCACAGTGGAATCGGGATTATAACGCTGTAAGGCGGACTATCCTGGATTACCATGCTATCACCCCAGATGCATATATGGCCAAGTTCCGAGACCTCCCATGCACCACGAGGGGATCGTTTAGGATGTATGCACATAAGATGTCCCAGGCATGTCGGAGATGGCTGGAAGCAGAAAACGCCTTTACTGTGGAAGATGTTATACAGTGGTTCCTTATAGAACAATTTCTTGCCAAGTGCCCTGCAGAGGTACGGGAATGAGTCCGGGAGCGCACGCCGTGTACCGTGGATAGAGCTGCAGCCCTGGCCGATGAAGCCCTTACTATCCGACCGCAATGGAGGAGGCTTCTGGACAATGAACCACGGCCTGCTCCCGCGCCCCGTCCCCCCTCTGATTACATCTGCCCTTCCACCTAGCCGCAAGCCGATGACAATCACGCCTCACAATCCTGGGCCCCAACAGTTCCGAAGACGACCTGGGGGTAACACAGAGAGGAGATGTTAAGGGTGTGAGCAACCTGGACATTTGCAGTTTGGCTGTCCCTCAAGGATTCGGAGGGATCCCCACACAGCCCCACCTCGTGCAGTGCATCTTGTGCACTCCATCAAGCCTGAGGAAGAGCTACCACCACCCCCACCAGAGTGGACCACCAACCACGGCACCATAGATACCCCTCCTGGAGTGTACGGACTCCAGCCTTTATCCTTTAGCTACCCACAGCAACTGCAATGCCACCTGCAGGATGACTTAATTGATGGATACAAAGTGTCAGGATTTAGAGACACGGGGGAATTCCTGACTATCGCTGACCCCCGTGTGGTTCGAACCGAGGCAATTCACCAGTGTCCGGGAATTCCCATTGTCCTGATGGGGGGTGCCCGCAAATATATACAGCGAGCTTCTGTGCGTTTGGATTATGGTTGTGGAGAAAAACTGTGTTGGATTGGAGTTATGGGAGGACTTCCTGCAGATATCCTCCTTGGGAACGACATTGAGGCAAATACTTAGCCAAGTGAACGCCGCCGGAGAAGAACATCCTGTTGCTTTTGCCAGTCAGAAACTACTGGATCAGGAAGTTGCCTATGCCACTATTGAAAAGGAGTGCCTTGCCATTGTATGGGCGCTAAAAAAATTGCAGCCATACTTGTATGGCAGACACTTTACAATTGTTACAGACCACAACCCCCTCACATGGCGGAACCGCGTATCGAGGGACAATGGAAGATTGCTGCGGTGGAGCTTGTCCTTACAACCCTACAGTTTCTACATCCAAACCAAGCGGGGAAGCCAACACCAGAACGCCGATGGATTGTCTCGACAAGAAGAACCATAGGCTCCCCAGGCCTGACATCCACATATGGGGGTTGTGCTCACAGCCCAACACCATGCAGCCCTCCAAAGAAATGCCACCCCACACCATTACTGACCCACTGCCAAACCGGTCATGTTGAAGGATGTTGCAGGCAGCAGATCGCTCTCCACGGTGTCTCCAGACTCTGTCATGTCTGTCACATTTGCTCAGTGTGAACCTGCTTTCATGTGTGAAGAGCACAGGGCGCGAGTGGCGAATTTGCCAATCCTGGTGTTCTGTGGCAAATGCCAAGCGTCCTGCATGGTGCTGGGCTGTAAGTACAACCATACCTCCCAAGATTTGAAGAAGGGAAAGAGGGACAAAGGCTGCAGTGTGTGCAGCATGCCGCAGAAAATTTTAGGGTATGTGCACACGTAGTTTTTTGGGTGTGAGGATTTTGGAGAGAAAACTGCAGGTAAATCCGCAGGACAAAAGTCCTGCGGTTTATCTGCGGTTTTGCCCTGCGGCTTTACACCTCATAATGGATGAGGTGTAAAACTGCAGCGTTTCTGCACCAAACAAGTGAAATGCTGCGGATTGTAAGCCGCAGCAAAACCGCGCGGAAAAATCCGCAGCATGTGCACGGTTTTTTTTTTTCCATTGAAAATAAAGGTACTGTACAGCACAGCAGAATCTGCTGCATTTCCGCAGTGCCAAAACCGCTGTGGAAACGCAGCAGATTTCACTACGTGTGCACATACCCTTAGACCATGCCCCGACCACACCCATGTCCATGCCCCTACCACACCCATTTAGCACTGCTGATCACACTGACTGGTACTGAGGGCACAGTAGCTGTCATTATGGGCACAGTGGCTGATACTGTGGGCACACTGACTGGTACTGAGGAAAAGAAAGAAAGAACAGAGAGAGAGAAAAAAGAAAACAGAGCGAGAGACAGAAAGAACAGAGAGACAAAGAAAGGGGGGAAAGAAAGAAGAGAGAGAAAGAAAGAGGGGAAAGAAAGAAGAAAGAAACAGAGAAAGAAAGAACAGAGAGAAAGAAAGAGGTTACAGAAAAAAAGAACAGAGAGAGGGAAAAAAAGAGGGGAAAGAAAGAACAGAGAGCGAAAGAAAGAGAAAGAAAGAAAAGGCGAAAGAACGAACAGAGAGGGAGAGAGAAAGAAAGAGGGGAAAGAATGAGAAAGAAACAGAGAAAGAAAGAAAAAACAGAGAGAAAGAAAGAACAGAGAGATAGAGAGAAAGAATGAGAAAGAAACAGAGAGAGAAAGAAAGAACAGAGAGACAGAAAGAACAGAGAGGGAGAGAGAAAGAAAGAGGGGAAAGAAACAACAGAGATAGAGAGAAAGAATGAGAAAGAAACACAGAGAGAAAGAAAGAACAGAGAGAAAGAAAGAGAGGTGGAGAGAAAGAATGAGAAAGAAAGAACAGAGAGAAAGAAAGAACAGAGGGATAGAGAGGAAGAATGAGAAAGAAGCAGAGAGAAAGAAAGAACAGAGAGAGAAAGAAAGAAAAAGGGGAAAGAAATAACAGAGAGAGAAAGAAACAGAGAGAGAAACAAGGAGGGTACAGAAAAAAGAACAGAGAGAAAAAAGAAAGAGGGAAAGAAAGAACAGAGAGGGAGAGAGAAAGAGGAGAAAGAAAGAATGGAGAGAGAAAGAAAGAACAGAGAGATAGAGAGAAAGAAAGAGAGAAAGAACAGAGAGAGAAAGAAAGAGAAGGAAGAGGGAAAAGAAAGAAAGAAAGAAAGGGGAAAGAAACAGTGAGATAGAGAGAAAGAAACAGAGAAAGAAAGAGGGAACAGAAAAAAGAACAGAGAGAGAGAGAAAAGTAAGAGGGTAAAGAAAGAACAGAGTGGGGGAGAGAAAGAAAAAGGGGAAAGAAAAAAACAGAGAAAGAAGGAAAGAAAGGGGAAAGAAAGAACAGAGAGGGAGAGAGAAAGAAGGAAAGAAACAGAGAGAGAAAGAAAGAACAGAGAGAGAAAGAAAGAGGGAACAGAAAAAAGAGCAAAGAGAGAAAAGTAAGAGGTTAATGAAAGAATAGAGAGGGGGAGAGAAAGAAAAAGGGTAAAGAAAGAACAGAGAGAGAAAGAAAGAAGGAAAAAAAGGTGAAAGAAAGAACAGAGAGAGAAAGAAAGGGGGGGAAACAGAGAGAGAGAAAGAAAGAAAGAATAGACAGAAAGAAATAAAGAGGGGAAACAAAGAGCAGAGAAAGAAAGAAAGAAAGAACAGAGAAAGGAAGAACAGAGAGAGAGAAAGAAAGAACAGAGAGAGAAAGAAAGAACAGAGAGAGTGAAAGAAAGAATGAGAAAGAAACAGAGAGAGAGAAAGAAAGAAAGAAACAGAGAGAGAGAAAGAGAGAGAGAGAAAGAAAGAACCGAGAGAGAGAGAGAAAGAACAGAAAGAAAGATTAGAGAAAGAAAGATTAGAGAAAGAAAGAGGGGAAAGAAAGAAAGAACAGAGCGAAAGAAAGAACAGAGAGAGAGAAAGGAAGAGGGGAAAAGAAGAACAGAGAGAAAGAAAGAAAGAAGAGAAAGAAAGTAAGAGAGGAATGAAAGAGAGAAAGAAAAAAAGAAAGATTAGAGAGAGAAAGAAAAAGAACAGAGAGAGAAAGAAAGATTCTATAATGATACAATCGCAGTCTGGGTCCCATTGTAGTGCCCACCTGAGCCTCCCGATGCAGGACATATCATGATCCGCTCACATGGCCGACATCCCCGAGTCCAAGGCGATCCCGCTGTCCGTGCTGTCGGAGGACACGATGATGGATCTGAAGCATTCCCTGAAGTGCCTCCATGGTTCCATCACAATCTCCTCCTGAAATTACCTAATTTCTGTTCAGCTTCTAGCACGTCACTTCAGGTGGAACGTCACGTGCAAATTTTAAAGTGCTCCTCGGGGCTCCGTCGTGTACTCCTGTGTCCGCGGAAAAAGTAAGCTCCCGGCCGGAGCAATGGGGCAGACTCTCTCTCAAAATCGGGACTGTTGGGAGGTATGAATGCTCCCCACTATACACCTTGTACCCGCATGGCTCTGCACACCTCATACAAACACGGTTCCACTTTGTATGCCTTGTACACACACACGGCTCCGCTCCGTACACCTCGCACACATGGCTCCACTCAGTACACACATGGCTCTGCTCCGTACACCTCGTACACACGCGGCCACACTCTGTACACCTTGTACACATGTGGCTCAGCTCCTCTCCGCACACTTCATACACGTGTGGCTCCGCTCCGTACACCTCATACACGCGCGGCTCCGGTCCGTACACCCTTTAAACCCCTCCTGACTCCAGACATAAACTTCCCTCATCCAGCACCATAACAACCAGCACAGCAGAGTCCTACATACACCGAAGGCTGTGCACACAGGACCTGTGATGAGGTCACAGGAGGGGAGGAGTCAGGGGTCACATGATCAGGAGCCTCAGACCGATGCCCCTGATCATGTGACCCCTGACTCCTCCCCTCCTGTGAACTCATCACAGGTCCTGTGCGCACAGAGCAGCCCAGCGACATCATTCCTGGGATTTAGCAGTGAGGGTCTGCGTTGGCCGGTGGGTCTCTCTGGGAGGGCGAGGATGGGGTCAGGACATGGGGGGGATGCGGCTCAGTGCAATGCAGGAAAAATAAGCTCCCAGGTGGCACAGCGGGTGGTGGGTCAAAATCGGGACTGTCCCGCCAGATCCGGGACGGTTGGGAGGTATGAGACCATCCTCATGGAGTCGGTGTTGCTTCCTAAGTGGACAGTTTGATTTCACAGAAGTTTGATTTACTTGGCGTTATATTCTGTTGTTTAAGTGTTCCCTTTATTTTTTGAGCAGTGTATATACAGTTAGGTCCATATATATTTTTACAGAGACAACATTTTTCTAATTTTGGTTCTAGACATTACCACAATGAATTTTAAACAAAACAATTCAGATGCAGTAGAAGTTCAGACTTTCAGCTTTCATTTGAGGGTATCTACATTAAAATTGGATGAAGGGTTTAGGAGTTTCATCTCCTTAACATGTGCCACCCTGTTTTTAAAGGGACCAAAAGTAATTGGACAATTGACTCCATGGCTATTTCATGGACAGGTGTGGGCAATTCCTTCACTATGTCATTCTCAATTAAGCAGATAAAAGGCCTGGAGTTGATTGGAGGTGTGGTGCTTGCATTTGGAAGGTTTTGCTGTGAAGGAAACATGCGGTCAAAGGAGCTCTCCATGAAGGTGAAACAAGCCATCCTTCAGCTGCAAAAACAGAAAAAAACCATCTGAGAAATTGCTACAACATTAGGAGTGGCAAAATCTACAGTTTGGTACATCCTGAGAAAGAAGGAAAGCACTGGTGAACTCATCAATGCAAAAAGACCTGGGCACCCACGGAAGACAACAGTGGTGGATGATGGCAGAATAATCTCCATGGTGAAGAGAAACCCCTTCACAACAGCCAACCAAGTGAAAAACATACTCCAGGAGGTAGGCGTATCAATATCCAAATCTACCATAAAGAGAAGACTGCATGAGAGTAAATACAGAGGGCTCACTGCACGGTGCAAGCCACTCATAAGCATCAAGAATAAAAAGGCTAGCCTGGACTTTGCTAAAAAACATCTAAAAAATCCAGCACAGTTCTGGAAGAACATTCTTTGGACAGATGAAACCAAGATCAACCTCTACCAGAATGATGGAAAGAGAAAAGTATGGCGAAGGCGTGGTACAGCTCATGATCCAAAGCATACCACATCATCTGTAAAACACGGCGGAGGCAGTGTGATGGCGTGGGCATGCATGGCTGCCAGTGGCACTGGGTCACTAGTGTTTATTGATGATGTGACACAGGACAGAAGCAGCCGAATGAATTCTGAGGTATTCAGAGCCATACTGTTTGCACAGATCCAGCCAAATGCAGCCAAACTGATTGGTCGTCGTTTCATACTACAGATGGACAATGACCCAAAACATAAAGCCAAAGCAACCCAGGAGTTTATTAAAGAAAAGAAGTGGAATATTCTGGAATGGCCAAGTCAGTCTCCTGATCTCAACCCAATTGAGCATTTCACTTGTTAAAGACTAAACTTCAGACAGAAAGGCCCACAACCAAACAGCAACTGAAAACCACCGCAGTGAAGGCCTGGCAGAGCATCAAAAAGGAGGAAACACAGCGTCTGGTGATGTCCAAGAGATCAAGACTTCAGGCAGTCATTGCCAACAAAGGGTTTTCAAGCAAGTACTAGAAATGAACATTTTATTTACAATTATTTCATCTGTCCAATTACTTTTGGTCCCTTTAAAAACAGGGTGTCACATGTTAAGGAGCTGAAACTCCTAAACCCTTCCTCCAATTTTAATGTGGAGACCCTCAAATGAAAGCTGAAAGTCGGAACTTCAACTGCATCTGAATTATTTTGTTTAAAATTCATTGTGGTAATGTCTAGAACCAAAATTAGAAAAATGTTGTCGCTGTCCAAATATATATGGACCTAACTGTAAATATATGCCAATTTTTACAATTCTGACCACTGTCACTTTAAGAGGTAATAACTCTGGAACGCTTTAATGGATCCTGCTGATTCTGAGATTGTTTTTTCATGACATATTGTACTTCATGTTAGTGGTAAAATTTCTTCGATATGACTTGGGTTTATTTATGAAAAGAATGGAAATATGGCGAAAATTTTTAAAATTTTGCCATTTTCAAACTTTTAATTTTTGTGGAGATAAATCAGAGAGATATGTCACATAAAATACTTAATAAATAACATTTCCCACATGTCTACTTTACATCAGCACAATTTTGGAATTAAAATTTTTTTGTTAGGAAGTTATAAGGGTTAAAAGTTGACCAGCGATTTCTCATTTTTACAAAAAAATTAGCAAAACCATTTTTGTTAGGGACCACCTCATATTTGAAGTCACTTTGAAGGGTGAATATGACCGAAAATACCCGAAAGTGACACCATCCTAAAAACTGCACCCTTCAAGATGCTCAAAAGCACATTCAAGAAGTTTATTAACCCTTTATGTGCTTCACAGGAACTGTATCTTTTAAAAAAAGGTAACTTCGGAACTAATTTTTTTTATTTTCACAAGTGTAAAAAGAGAAAATGAACCACAAAATTTGTTGTGGAATTTCTCCTGAATACGCCAAAATCCCATATGTGGGGGTAAACTACTGTTTGGGCGCACGGCAGGGCTTGGAACGGAAGGAGCGCCGTTTGACTTTTTCAGTGCAGAATTGGCTGGAATTGAGATTGGACACCATGTCGCGTTTGGAGAGCCCCTGATGTGCCTAAACAGTGGAAACCCCCCCAATTCTAACTCCAAATCTAACCCCAGCACAACCCTAACCCTAATCCCAACCCTAGCCATAACCCTAACCCCAACACACCCCTAACCCTAATCCTGACCCTAACCACAACCCTAACCCTAATGTCACGCCGTTGTCTTTGTCTGCTTGCCGGGGTGACAATGCATGTTTTTTGCTCTAACCCTTTGCTCCGTTCCCCCTAATGGAGCTGGGATACTACTGGCTTTTACCTGTATGGAGCCTGCTCAGTTCCCTGCTCTGCTGCGTAGCTGTACGTGTTGTTAGGTCTTTGCTCTGCTGCTTGACCATCCGCATGTGCGGTCCCTGGTTGCCGCTGTGGAAGCTGTCTGCGGGTTGCGAGGTCATTTGCAGCTGGTGCATGACTTTCCACGTGTGTCTTGGCTGGCAGCCATTGCCAGGTGCTCTAGGCTGCAGTTCCTGCACTGACTGTGCTGTAATGGTTTCTGTGTGTGCTTAGGGCGTGCGCAGCCACACCTTCCCTGCTTTTATCAGGGTTAGTGTGTGTACTTGAAATGCTGTCCCCAGCCAATTGCTGAGGAGCAGCTCCTTTATAAACTTACCCTGCCCTATGGGCGGGGGCAGAGCGACTCACAGCTCACAAAGCTCCTGAACCTTGCCATGTGTGTCTCGTGTCTGTGTTTCTGGACCTCGTCTGTCTCGGTTATGGTACCAAATTCCCTGCCTTGATTCCTGCTTTGTCCTGTTCCCTCGCCCTGTCACAGAGGCGGTATATCCAGGCCTGAATCCTTGATCCTGTACCTGTCCTGTACCTGACCCTGTCTAAATTTGCCCTGCCCTGGAGGTGGTGTATCCAGGCTTGAATCCTTGATCCTGTACCTGTTCCTGTACCGGACCATGTCTGAACTGTGTGCTGTGTTATGTTCCTGGAATTCCTCTGTGTTTGGAGCCTTGCACCCAGTGACTCTGAGACTCTTGTAACCGGTGTTCCTGCTGAGCAGCTACTATGCTGTGCTCTGACTACCATGCGGTGCTAGCTCCATGTAGGCCCAGCAATCCTGCGGTGTTAGCACCATCACGCTTGAGTTCCTTCCTAGGTCCAATGCCGGGAGCCTGACGACCGCAGTCTGGAACTGTGACGAGGTCAGCTTACGCTAAAGGGCCTGTCACACTAAGAGATATCGCTAGCAATATCGCTATAACTTGTGACGTTATAGCGATATTGCTAGCGATATCGCTGTGTCTGATACTTACCTACGACCGGCTCCCTCGCTGGTTATCGCTGATCGCGCGAGAACGTTCAGGACTGTTTCTCGTCGTCAGCCTCCTGCTGTGACGACGAGCGACGCGTGGAGCCGGGCGGGAGGACGCAGGATCGCCTGGTGTGACAGGTAAGTAGCGACCCCCGTCCCCAGTGATGTCGCTAGTGAGATCTGCCTGTTTGGCAGCTCACTAGCGACCACTTAGCGATGTACCAGCGATCCTGACCGCGTCATATCGCTGGTCGGGATCGCTGGTACATCGCTAAGTGTGACAGTACCCTAAGTCGACTTTTTCTTTAGAGTGGAGCCTCTGGGTCGTGGCACCCACCCACCTAGGGCGAACTGACCTTGTGAGGAACCACCCCCTATACAGGGAGTGTCAGGGGCAAGACCAAGGGGGTGAGCCACCACGACTGCTGGCACCAGACGGCCGGCTCAAGGAAGACACAATGTGAGTGTCTGACGACCAGGGACGAGCAGGAAACAAGACAAGATGTACGTTCAAGGTATCTTCATTAAGGCAAATTCAGGATAACATTCAGTGTAAAAACGTGATAACAGGCAAAACACAGCAAGGTGCGTGCGAGGGCACGCCAAGGTCCATGGCATGGTACGTGCCAGGTGGCACACCTGGGTACAGGCAAGGGCTCAATGGCATCGGACTCCGGACAGCTGGCAACGATCGATATGATCAGGGCATACGGCTGCGGACATCAGCTCCGGACATCAGGCCGCAGTAGTCAGGCTTACGATCTCTGGCAGCAATCAGCAGGTTCCAGGCATCCGGCAGGCAAACCAGGGTTCAGGCAAGGAGGCACAACAGATCTCCAGACATGGTGCGTGTTAGGGAACACGACGAGGTCCAAGGCAAGATTCCAGACAGGGTGCGTGCTAGGGGCACACCAGGGTCAAGAGCAAGGTGCAAGGCAAGGTGCGTGTAGGGGACAGGTCAGAACGGAACAGAGCTAGCAGCGGAGTGTAAGCCGAAGCCGAGAGCCGGGTCAAGGGAGAACCTTGAGACTAGCATGGATATGTGCAAGAGAGCACCAGAGGTAAGAGAGGAGGAATGGTGCATGTGCTAGGAGGCACTACAGAGCACCATAGGTAAGAGAGGAGGAATGGTTCGTGTACCAGGAGGCACATCAGAGCACCATAGGTAAGAGCAAGGAAGAGCTTAGGCAAGACATAGTGAAACAGGCTAAGGCAGAGAACAGCGGAAGTACTACAAGGCAAAGCAAGGCAAGGACAAACATGGCACGAGAGACAACACAAGACATGGCACGAGACAAGAGGCAGAGTACAAGCACAGAGCGTGTGCAGAGACGCACTACAGAGCAGAGTGCAGGGGCACAGAATACAGGGAGCGAACGAGCAGACCAAGCAGCCATGCAGGGAAGCAACACAATACTCAGGCCCCGACCATAGGGGAGGGGCGGTCTGATATAGCACCATAGCACCTGCACTTCCAGGGCAGGACTAGGGAAGGACTTCCGGTTCAATTCCTCCAGGGTCATAGAGAGAGTTGCTAGATCAGACTGGCTGGACCATAGGGAAGGTCACATGATCAGGGCTCCAGGAATACAGAGGATTGCAGAATTAGACAGTACTGGAACATAGGTAAGGTCACATGATCAGGGGCTCCAGGAATACAGAGAGGATTGCAGAATCAGCGCAGAGACGGATGGTTACCTAGCAACGGTGTGCAGCCATGAGGTAAGGCGCGCGCACACTGTTCCAGGAGTCATGCGGCATATCAGACATACAGTCGTGGCCAAAAGTATTGACACCCCTGCAATTCTGTCAGATAATATTCAGTTTCTTCCTGAAAATGATTGCAAACACAAATTCTTTGGTATTATTATCTTTATTTAATTTGTCTTAAATGAAAAAACACAAAAAGAATTGTCCTAAAGCCAAATTGGATATAATTCCACACCAAACATAAAAAAGAGGGTGGACAAAAGTATTGGCACTGTTTGAAAAATCATTTGATGTTTCTCTAATTTGTGTAATTAACAGCACCTGTAACTTACCTGTGGCACCTAACAGGTGTTGCGAATAACTAAATCACACTTGCAGCCAGTTGACATGGATTAAAGTTGACTCAACCTCTGTCCTGTGTCCTTGTGTGTACCACATTGAGCATGGAGAAAAGAAAGAAGACCAAAGAACTGTCTGAGGACTTGAGAAACCAAATTGTGAGGAAGCATGAGCAATCTCAAGGCTACAAGTCCATCTCCAAAGACCTGAATGTTCCTGTGTCTACAATGCGCAGTGTCATCAAGAAAATTAAAGCCCATGGCACTGTGGCTAACCTCCCTAGATGTGGACGGAAAAGAAAAATTGACAAGAGATTTCAAAGCAAGACTGTGCAGATGTTGGATAAAGAACCTCGACTAACATCCAAACAAGTTCAAGCTGCCCTGCAGTCCGAGGGTACAACAGTGTCAAGCCGTACTATCCGTCGGCGTCTGAATGAAAAGGGACTGTATGGTAGGAGACCCAGGAAGACCCCACTTCTTACCCCGAGACATAAAAAAGCCAGGCTGGAGTTTGCCAAAACTTACCTGAAAAAGCCTAAAACGTTTTGGAAGAATGTTCTCTGGTCAGATGAGACAAAAGTAGAGCTTTTTGGGCAAAGGCATCAACATAGAGTTTACAGGAGAAAAAAAGAGGCATTCAAAGAAAAGAACACGGTCCCTACAGTCAAACATGGCGGAGGTTCCCTGATGTTTTGGGGTTGCTTTGCTGCCTCTGGCACTGGACTGCTTGACCGTGTGCATGGCATTATGAAGTCTGAAGACTACCAACAAATTTTGCAGCATAATGTAGGGCCCAGTGTGAGAAAGCTGGGTCTCCCTCAGAGGTCATGGGTCTTCCAGCAGGACAATGACCCAAAACACACTTCAAAAAGCACTAGAAAATGGTTTGAGAGAAAGCACTGGAGACTTCTAAGGTGGCCAGCAATGAGTCCAGACCTGAATCCCATAGAACACCTGTGGAGAGATCTAAAAATGGCAGTTTGGAGAAGGCAACCTTCAAATATCAGGGACCTGGAGCAGTTTGCCAAAGAAGAATGGTCTAAATTTCCAGCAGAGCATTGTAAGAAACTCATTGATGGTTACCGGAAGCGGTTGGTCGCAGTTGTTTTGGCTAAAGGTTGTGCAACCAAGTATTAGGCTGAGGGTGCCAATACTTTTGTCTGGCCCATTATTGGAGTTTTGTGTGAAATGAGCAATGTTTTGCTTTTTGCTTCATTCTCTTTCGTGCTTTTTCATTTAAGACAAATTAAATGAAGATAATAATACCAAAGAATTTGTGTTTGCAATCATTTTCAGGAAGAAACTGAGTATTATCTGACAAAATAGCAGGGGTGTCAATACTTTTGGCCACAACTGTAGTGGGCATGACAGTCATAATGGACATGGCGGGCATGACAGGAACCTGATGACCGCTGCCTGGAGCTGGATGACTGCAGTGGTGCCTGTAGATCGCGTTGGATGTCCGGAACCAAATGACTCCCGTCTGATATCTGCCGGTGACTCTGATGTCCTGTGGGTGACCCTGATGTCCTGATGACCTCGTCTGTCCTGATGACCTCGTGTGTCCTGATGTCCTCGTGTGTCCTGATGTCCTCGTGTGTCCTGACGTCCTGCCAGTGTCACGATGTCCCGCTTATGAGTGCCTCGGTGATCCGATGGTGCCTTGGGGTCCATTGGGTGGTACCCTTCTGGGAGGTGTGGAATCGGGAGCCTGGTTTAGCCCTGTTTTGTCTATGTAATGTGACTTTACTTTAAGTAAACTTTACTTTATTTATACCTGAAGCTGTGCAGTGTCATCAAGTCCTACGTGTCCTTGTCCACATGCTCAGCTGCCACAGAATCCCGGTCGTTGCCCTTCCCTAGTTCAGGTAGGCCCGGGTCCACCTCTGTGGTATAAAGGGTCCATATTGTGTCCCCGGGGGATGCCCGCCCCCTCGCCATGGCGTGGAGGTGCCTGCTGGGCCGCGTCTGTGGCCGCAGTCGTGACACCTAATCCCAAATGTGAAGAAACCAGAGTATATCTTAATTGCCCATATGGCTATGTTTTTGCAGGCCTGGAGGAATTCACTTTTTGTCTGTATATTTGGCTTGTTGATTTAAGTGTGGATTCTCGTGGGTCAAGATGGCTGACTTGCACAATGATATACCATGTAACACAGTGTGTGCTTGTCTGATGTTTGTTTATTTTCTGGAATCAGTTGGTTGACTTTGAATGTAGATAGGGAATGCCTGTGATGGTGTACTGAAGGACACTGGGTAATTCTAAAGTTAGCTTAGGCCTCTTTCACACATCAGGTTTTCGCCGTCAGGCACGATCCGGCTCTTTTGACAAAAACCGGATCCGGCGAAATGCAATGCCGGATCCGGTTCCCCCCCCATTGCCTTCCTTTTGCCCCGGATCGCGCCGGATGGCCATGCGTTTCATCCGGTTTTCGCCGGATCCGGCAATGTGTCGCAATCCGGCGTCTGGAAAGAATGGCTACTGTAACGTTTTTTGTCTCCGGCAAAAAAGCCGGACCCCTCGGATCCGGCGTGTCCGGCTTTTTCACACAATGAAAGTCTATGAGCGCCGCAATGCGCCGGAACCGGCGAAAGCCGGATCCGGTGGCCGGATCCAGTTTTTTGGGTCTGAGCATGCTCAGTAGCTCTGCCCACAGCACACATATATAAATGCATGACAGTGGGACCCTCAGCCACACCCAACATGCCACCCAAGACAGGAACCAGGCGCAGGAGAAGGCAGGAGACCACTGCAGCACCATCAGCACCACCACCACCACAAATGGAGCAGCAAAGGGAGAATGCCGAACAACGGGAGGGAAGTCCACCAGCAGATGAGAGACGGTAATTATCAAATCCCCCATTCCTCAAAACTAGGGCCAAGGAATATCAAGATATTCATTGGCCCTTTGTTTCTCTTTATTCAACAGCTGCCCAAGAGATGCAGCAGCAGCAGCAGCACTGGCAGCACTGGCAGCAGCAGCAGCACCACCTACAGCCATGGAGTCTGGCCAGCAAGAGGACAGCACATCTTCTTCTGGGAGCCCTCCCTCGCATCGTCAGCGTTTGACGGTAAGTTTTTATTTCCAAAATCCATCATCTCTGTAATATATGTCTATTCATTGGCTTTTAGTTCAAAACAGGAATCACAAGCTGAAGAGGAGCTCCCAGAAGAAGAAGGAAGGGGTGGACAGACACTTGGAGTGGGCTCACAATTGGTAAGATTTTTTCATCAAACGCAGAAACACAACATCACACTACACACAACACATAGAAAGCAATGTACCGCAGACATCACACAGCAAACAAATATGCCAACATCCAAACACATAAATTTTTTTCTTTTCTTCTCTAGTCTTCCCAATCTGGTCCTCGCAGTGCCTCCCAGGGTCGTCGGCGACAGCAACGCGGCGGTCACCAGAGTGTAAGTATAATATTTAAGTTAAATTTTGGTACACTTTTTATTTCATGTCTTAAAGTGTGGTGGCTAATTTTGCTATTTTTCTATTTTACTTTAACAGCCTTCACAGCGTGCTCCCGACTCTGACGGTGAGATTGGAGGACTCGATGTGGATCACCTCATCGATCTCGTCAGAGAAAGGGAGCCGCTCTGGAATATGGCTGACCGCCGCCACGCTGACCTTATCGTTACCCGACGACTCTGGGAGGAAATCTGTTCGCTCCTTGTGGGCCGCTGGGAGGACCTCGAAGCTCGGGCCCAGATTAAAGAGCGTAAGTATATACAGTACCGGTTGCTTGATTTAAACCAGTGTTTCCCGAACTCCAGTCCTCGTGGTCCCCACGGATCATGTGTTCAGGATTTCTATTTACTTTGGAAATCCTGAAAACATGACCCCTGGGGACCATGAGGACTGGAGTTTGGGAAACACTGATGTTGTATACTAACCACTCCTTTCTCGTTTCAGGGGAGAGAATTGTGAAGCGGTGGCGGTCTGTGAGGGATCGTTTCAAGAAGGAGTTCAATAAAGAGATGCGGGCCCCGAGTGGATCTGGAGGACGCAGGAGCAAGTACAAGTACGCACAAGCCCTGTCGTTCCTCCGGGATACAATGGTCACCAGAAGGTAAATATTACACACCACATGTAAAAAAAAAATGTTTAGATGTAACTTTTTTTTTTCAGCCAGGGCCATACCATGTCAGTATTTTAATTGTTTTTTTTTCTCTTTATTCCACAGCACGGTGAGCAGCACTCGGGAGCCTGCACGATTGGACCCTTCTGAGGCGATCCCTGAGGAGACCGGCACCGAGGGACACTTCGACCGCCCCGGTACATCTGCACCTTCCCAGCCTTCCCACACATTCGACCCATCTGTCCCATCCACCAGCACAGGAGCATCGTGGCCGCCTACATTACATGAAGCTGCTGGTGAGGAGATCGCTTTCCCTTTACCTCACCCTTCTGCCCCTGCCACCTCTAGTACACCTGCGGGTACTGTGCGGCAGCGGCAGAGGGGTCAGGAAAAGAGCTATGCCCCAGAGTTCTTGCATCTGAATGCATCTTTCCAGAACTGTCTAAAAGTCTTGCCAGAGCAAATCTCCGCAGGCTTTCAGCAGATCAACTCCAGCATTCTGGAGGTGAAGACACTTCTGCAAACCATGCATTCAGAAGCAAGATCTTCGCCAAACCACACCTTTTTCAGGTCTGTTGTGGAGCGCATGGCAACACTATCTCCTACCCAGCAGATGCATGTAATGCATTCGTGCCACGGTGCTCTCCAGCAAGTTACCTCCCAACCTCCACCTCCCACCACTGTAGTTCCTCCACCTGCACCCCCTCCAGCCACTTTCCATCCTCCCCCTCCTATTACATACCATCCACCTCCCCAGTACCAGCAACCTCCCCAGTACCAACAACCTCCCCAGTACCAGACATCTCCCCACTTCCAGCAACCTGCCCCGTACCAAACTCCTTCCCCGTACCAAACTCCTTCCCCATACAACTTGCCATCCACATCATCTGCTCCTACAGTCCCTGCCCAACCCTCCACTCCACCGCCCACCACCTCTTCTGCCTCCCACATGTCCACCCATTCTGTAGCTTTTTCCACACATTCACCTCTAACTGTTCCTTCCCCACCACGATCCCAGTCCTCTCTCCACACTCCCAGTGTCGAAGTGTCCCGCAGCCCCTCCAGCAGTATTTCCACCCCACACTACACCAATTTATAATGTGTGTTTTGTAATAAAAATGCCCAGTTGGTTTCAAACCTTTATTAAAAAAGTTTTTTTAACTTTAAAAACAGTTTACAAAAAAAAAATTTTTAAATAAAAGTTAAATTATTGTTTACACTGGTTGTCTGTCATTTCTTTCTGCGGCGAAATATGTTTAAAAAAAAGGTTAAATACAGGGTATTTAAAAGGTAAAAAGGTATTCAAAACCAGGTATATAACTGTGGGTAAATTTTACCTTTTTGCCACAGTTGTGTTCCTGGTTGTGTTTGACGCAAAGTATTTCACCTAAAAAGTTGTGTTTATTGTTGGTGATTTCCTAACAATGTACACAACTTTTGTTAAAAGGTGAAATACTTTGCATAAAACACAACCAGGTACACACCTGTGGCCTAAAGGTAAAAATAGTAAGACCATGACAAGATAGCCAACTTTGGTTGGCAAAGGTATATACTGTTGGTACAGAAGGTACACAAGTTTGGTTAAGGGCACAAATCTTTCACACTCTGTCATCCTGCCAGTGTACTCTGCCTTGAGGTGACATAAAGTATAGTGCAAAATTGTCCCTCATTACTGAAACCGTCACAGAACTTCTAGTGGTAATGTCCTGGTAATCTTGCAAGGTGGTTTCTTCAGAGGTGTCCTCAATGGAAATGGGTTCCTTGCAGATAACAAAATTGTGGAGTACCACGCACGCTTTGATCACCTCGTCCACAGTTTCTGTCTTGAGGTTGATCGCAGTCAATAGGACCCGCCATTTGGCTGTCAGAATACCAAAGGTACATTCAACCATTCTTCTTGCTCTTGTGAGGCGGTAATTAAAAATGCGTTTTGTTCTTGTCAATCCTCTGCTAGAGTACGGTTTCAAAAGGTGTTCTGACAGCTGGAAGGCTTCATCCCCTACACAGACAAATGGCATAGGTGGACCAGATGTTTTCGGCAGCGGTATAGGGGGTGGGAACTGGAAGGTGTTTCCATACAGTTTACGCCCCATGGCAGACAGTTTGAAAACTTGAGAATCTTTGGAGCGGCCATAGGCCCCAATATCAACAGCAATAAATTTGTATTCCGCGTCAGCGATGGCCATGAGGACAATTGAAAAATATTTCTTGTAATTGAAATATTCCGATCCCGATCCGGCTGGCTTTACAATGCAGATATGTTTCCCGTCCACAGCGCCCAAGCAGTTCGGAAACTGACATATCTGTAGAAACTTTTCTGAAATTTCAATCCACCTCTCTGTTGTGGGCTCTGGTAAAAACTCTTCAGCTAAGGAGTCCCACAGTGCACGGCATGTGTACTTCACTATTCCAGATATGGTGGAAATCCTGAGTCTGTACTGGAAATGCAGTGACGAAAGGGATTCTCCAGTTGCAAGAAATCTGTGGGGAATTAAAAAACAATCAATTAGTTTAAAATCACAGCATTACATACCAAAACTCAGCTATAACACTTGGAGATACAAACTACCACCAACAAGATTGCAGTGAAAGTGTGCTCTTATGCGAGCACATCCAATAAATGTGGCTTACCTTAAAGTCACCATCAGACGCTCTGCGGGTGAAACAGAGAAGCGGCAATAGGTGTCCGCTTTTCTTATGAGGTGTGCAATGCGCTCCACCAAGTAATCAAAATTCTCCATTTTCATCCGAACATATCCAAAAAATTTATCCGGGTTTCGTCGAAGGTCCATGCAGAGTGTAGAATAGACCCCACGCGTCATTCTCTTGGCTGTGATGGGGTGGATCCACAAACGTCGTCTACGATGCCTGATGCGCTGCTGTCTCGCTCTCTCCTTCTCCAGAACAATCACCCTCAAACGATTCGCCTCCGCTGTAAAATCCGCCAAATTCTTCAAAATATTTCCAATCACAACATCCATCTTCACCAGTCACTTGCTCTTCTCTCCAACCTGCACTTTCTCCTCTACAACCTGTCAAAGAAGGGCTGTAGGAACACGGTATATATAGTTTTTCAGTAGCCAATCCCGTTCGGACGGCCACAAGGGGCCTTTTTAAAAACCGGATCCGGCGTAATCCGTTGAAAAACGGATCGAAAACCGGATGAACCGGATGAGACGGATCCGGTTTTGGCTGTCATGCGCAAGACGGATCCGGCAGAAAACCGGATCCGTCACATCCGGTTTCACAAAACATTTGCCGGATCCGGCGCTCTGGCACGACGCCGGAACGCGCCTGACGCCGAAAACTTGATGTGTGAAAGTAGCCTTACCTGCCTTGGGTACAAAAGACCCTGAGACAGAGAGACGGGGTATCATCTCATCACATAGAGCTACTAGCCAGACATTCCTCTAAACACCCAACGGACAAGAGACTCTTCAAGATCCCAGCTGAGGGTATGTCAGACCCAGCTGAAAGAACACAGGACTGCTCTCGGTTATCTCCCTACGCTTGTCGTGATCTCCTCTCTGTGTGTTATCACAGGTGGAATAGCGACCCTGGGAACTCTGACATAACATCCACTAGTATCCCGGTGAGTCAACGGAGGAGTGAAAACTTGTAATGTGCACCATCTTGGGGAAATTGCTGGAACTGTTCTGTTTGCTAGTGGGTGTTGTGGTTCAATAAAGCTTGGCCACACTGTTTTACCCTAACCCTATGTTGGCTGTGTAGTGTTCTGCCCAAAAGGAGATAGAGCAGGCATTCAGTGGTATGTGCCATGGTCCATGCAGTCTTGCTAAAGACAGCCAGGTCAGCGGACGAGAGCACCCACTAACCCCGCTTCTCTACACCAACCTTAACTCTAACCACAACCCTAACCCTAATCCCAACCTTAACCCTAACCACAAACCTAAACCTAATCCCAACCCTAACCCCAGCCCTAACCATAACCCTAATCACAAACCTAACCTCAACACAACCCTAATCCCAACCCTAACCCTAATTCCAACCCTAACCCTAACTTTAGCCTAACTCTAACCCTAATGGAAAAATGAAAATATATTTTCTTTATTTCATTATTTTTCCCTAACTAAGGAGGTGATAAAGGGGGAGTTTATTTACTTTTTGTTATTTTAATCACTGTGATAGGATCTATCACAGTGACCAAAATGAACCAATAGGAAAAATTTTCCTATGGTTGCCGGGTGCCGGCCGGCAGATCTCGGCGGGCGCACTGCGCATGCGCCCGTCTTTTTTATCCCGGAAGAAGATGGCGGTGTCGGGTCAAGGAGCACCAGGAGGTACCGGGGGAGATCGGGGACCCTATTTCTCTCTCCTCTGATGTGAGATCAC
The DNA here is from genome assembly GCF_039654945.1 of Dendrobates tinctorius. Lineage (NCBI taxonomy): Eukaryota > Metazoa > Chordata > Amphibia > Anura > Dendrobatidae > Dendrobates > Dendrobates tinctorius. Next base: position 3,205,892 of record NW_027362007.1, on the reverse strand, counting down.
ATCAGAGGATAGAGAAATTAAATGGCACATGGGACTTTTTTTTTTTTGCGGTTGCAGTTAATAATGGTGATCGCAAAACCGGGGTCGGTAAAAACTGACCGGAATCATGTTCTCTGGGGTCTCGGCTACTCCCGACAGCCGAGACCCCGGAGAAAATCTGACTCTGGGGGGCGCTATATACTGGGGGCGTTAATTAACGGCGCTGTGTTTAAGGTACCCTTAACTACCATCGGTAGTCGTTAAGGGGTTAAAAGGGGTAAGACTATCAACCCCTTACACCCTAATGGAAACTAAACAGACCCCAATATAGATTAAGGGGATACGGACACGTATGATTGTTTTCAAAGAAGCTCCTATCAAAATGTTTATCCTCTTAAGGCCAAGTTCACACAGTCAGTATTTGTTCAGTATTTCACATCAGTATTTGTAGCCAAAACCAGCAGTGGGTGAGAAACACAGAAGTGGTGATGAGTTTCTATTAGACTTTTCCTCTGATTGTTCCTCTTCTGACTTTGGATACAAATACTGAAATAAAATACTGACCAAATACTGAAGACGATATCTGGGACTTTTTGAAAAATAAAAAATGTGCCTAATGACTAACAGGCTGATAGTTGTTACTTAGTACTTGTCTGTTGTGCCCGGCATCCTTCTTCCCCAGCACTGAGCGGTCACAGACGGCCCTGCCGGAGATTCAGCTGCCTATGCTGACGTCACGTCCACAGAGCGACAGATTCTTTTCTGCTCCGCTCTGTTAGCGGGGTGAAACAGTTAGGCAGCGGGAATCCGGCTGTCAGTCAGAATGATGTCAGAAGTCTCGCCCCGCTAACTCATGTGCCTGTTAGTGCTTAGGCACATTTTATGTTTTTCGGAAAGTCCCGGATATCCCCTATAATATACTGCAGTCATCATATTACACAGCACTGTGAACTTACAATTGCTCATTTTCATTTCTACCCAGATAATTCTTCTCTTATACATTTGGTCAATGACATCACGTGATGTATCTCATGAGCCTACAACTCTCAGTATGTCCCATACAAAGGTAAGGAGATGCTGGGAGTTGTTATCAGTCTTTATCAGATGAGACATAGTCAGTGACAACAAGTAACCATTTACATCCAGGGACCTTATGGGTGACATCATCTCTAATCGAGTCTTCTTGTCTCCCTCTTGTCCAGACGCCATGAAGACTTTTCTCATCCACAGCTCATCTCTCCGCAGTCCTTCTTCTCTGGTCTTCTGCAGCACATCCCGAAACGATGCCCTATAAAAATAACAGTTATTATAATGCTACTGAATAAAAAGTATAAGCCCCATATATAGTACAAGTGCTTCTGACTAAATTAGAATATCATCTAAAGTGAATTTATTTCAGTTCTTCAATACAAAAAGTGACTCTCCTCTATTCTATAGAGTCATTACACACAGAGGGATCTATGTCACGGGTTTATTCCTGGTAATGTTGATGATTATGGCTTACAGCCAATGAGAACCCAAAAGTCATTATCTCAGTAAATTAGAATAATTAACAATAAACACCTGTAAAGGCTCCTAAGTGTTTATAAAGATCCCGTAGTCTGTTTCAGCAGCTCCACAATCATGGGGAAGACTGCTGACCTGACAGATGTCCAGAAGGCCGTCACTGACACACTCCACAAGGAGGGGAAGCCACAAAAGGTCATTGCTAAAGAAGCCGGCTGTTCACAGAGCGCTGCATCCAAGCAGATTAATGGAAAGTGGCGTGGAAGGAAAAAGTGTGGTAGAAAAAGGAGCACAAGCCACCGGGATAACCGCAGCCTGGAAATGATTGTTAAGAAAAGGCCATTTAAAAATATGAGGGAGATTCACAAGGAGTGGACTGCTGCTGGAGTCATTGCTTCACACCACACACAGACTTATCCAGGACATGGGCTACAAGTGTCACATTCCTTGTGTCAGCCACTCATGACCAATAGACAACGCCAGAAGCGTCTTACCTGGGCCGAGGAGATAAAGAACAGGACTGTTGTCAGTGGTTCAAGGTGATGTTTTAAGATGAAAGTACATTTTGCATTTAATTTGGAAATCAAGCTCCCAGAGTCTGGAGGAGGAGTGGAGAGGCCACAATCCAAGCTGCTGGAGGTCTAGTGTGAAGTCTCCACAATCAGTGATGGTTTGGAGAGCCATGTCATCTGCTGGTGTAGGTCCACTGTGTTTTAGTTTTAACCCTAATCCCAACCTTAACCCTAACCACAAACCTAAACCTAATCCCAACCCTAACCCCAGCCCTAACCATAACCCTAATCACAAACCTAACCTCAACACAACCCTAATCCCAACCCTAACCCTAATTCCAACCCTAACCCTAACTTTAGCCTAACTCTAACCCTAATGGAAAAATGAAAATATATTTTCTTTATTTCATTATTTTTCCCTAACTAAGGAGGTGATAAAGGGGGAGTTTATTTACTTTTTGTTATTTTAATCACTGTGATAGGATCTATCACAGTGACCAAAATGAACCAATAGGAAAAATTTTCCTATGGTTGCCGGGTGCCGGCCGGCAGATCTCGGCGGGCGCACTGCGCATGCGCCCGTCTTTTTTATCCCGGAAGAAGATGGCGGTGTCGGGTCAAGGAGCACCAGGAGGTACCGGGGGAGATCGGGGACCCTATTTCTCTCTCCTCTGATGTGAGATCACATCAGAGGATAGAGAAATTAAATGGCACATGGGACTTTTTTTTTTTTGCGGTTGCAGTTAATAATGGTGATCGCAAAACCGGGGTCGGTAAAAACTGACCGGAATCATGTTCTCTGGGGTCTCGGCTACTCCCGACAGCCGAGACCCCGGAGAAAATCTGACTCTGGGGGGCGCTATATACTGGGGGCGTTAATTAACGGCGCTGTGTTTAAGGTACCCTTAACTACCATCGGTAGTCGTTAAGGGGTTAAAAGGGGTAAGACTATCAACCCCTTACACCCTAATGGAAACTAAACAGACCCCAATATAGATTAAGGGGATACGGACACGTATGATTGTTTTCAAAGAAGCTCCTATCAAAATGTTTATCCTCTTAAGGCCAAGTTCACACAGTCAGTATTTGTTCAGTATTTCACATCAGTATTTGTAGCCAAAACCAGCAGTGGGTGAGAAACACAGAAGTGGTGATGAGTTTCTATTAGACTTTTCCTCTGATTGTTCCTCTTCTGACTTTGGATACAAATACTGAAATAAAATACTGACCAAATACTGAAGACGATATCTGGGACTTTTTGAAAAATAAAAAATGTGCCTAATGACTAACAGGCTGATAGTTGTTACTTAGTACTTGTCTGTTGTGCCCGGCATCCTTCTTCCCCAGCACTGAGCGGTCACAGACGGCCCTGCCGGAGATTCAGCTGCCTATGCTGACGTCACGTCCACAGAGCGACAGATTCTTTTCTGCTCCGCTCTGTTAGCGGGGTGAAACAGTTAGGCAGCGGGAATCCGGCTGTCAGTCAGAATGATGTCAGAAGTCTCACCCCGCTAACTCATGTGCCTGTTAGTGCTTAGGCACATTTTATGTTTTTCGGAAAGTCCCGGATATCCCCTATAATATACTGCAGTCATCATATTACACAGCACTGTGAACTTACAATTGCTCATTTTCATTTCTACCCAGATAATTCTTCTCTTATACATTTGGTCAATGACATCACGTGATGTATCTCATGAGCCTACAACTCTCAGTATGTCCCATACAAAGGTAAGGAGATGCTGGGAGTTGTTATCAGTCTTTATCAGATGAGACATAGTCAGTGACAACAAGTAACCATTTACATCCAGGGACCTTATGGGTGACATCATCTCTAATCGAGTCTTCTTGTCTCCCTCTTGTCCAGACGCCATGAAGACTTTTCTCATCCACAGCTCATCTCTCCGCAGTCCTTCTTCTCTGGTCTTCTGCAGCACATCCCGAAACGATGCCCTATAAAAATAACAGTTATTATAATGCTACTGAATAAAAAGTATAAGCCCCATATATAGTACAAGTGCTTCTGACTAAATTAGAATATCATCTAAAGTGAATTTATTTCAGTTCTTCAATACAAAAAGTGACTCTCCTCTATTCTATAGAGTCATTACACACAGAGGGATCTATGTCACGGGTTTATTCCTGGTAATGTTGATGATTATGGCTTACAGCCAATGAGAACCCAAAAGTCATTATCTCAGTAAATTAGAATAATTAACAATAAACACCTGTAAAGGCTCCTAAGTGTTTATAAAGATCCCGTAGTCTGTTTCAGCAGCTCCACAATCATGGGGAAGACTGCTGACCTGACAGATGTCCAGAAGGCCGTCACTGACACACTCCACAAGGAGGGGAAGCCACAAAAGGTCATTGCTAAAGAAGCCGGCTGTTCACAGAGCGCTGCATCCAAGCAGATTAATGGAAAGTGGCGTGGAAGGAAAAAGTGTGGTAGAAAAAGGAGCACAAGCCACCGGGATAACCGCAGCCTGGAAATGATTGTTAAGAAAAGGCCATTTAAAAATATGAGGGAGATTCACAAGGAGTGGACTGCTGCTGGAGTCATTGCTTCACACCACACACAGACTTATCCAGGACATGGGCTACAAGTGTCACATTCCTTGTGTCAGCCACTCATGACCAATAGACAACGCCAGAAGCGTCTTACCTGGGCCGAGGAGATAAAGAACAGGACTGTTGTCAGTGGTTCAAGGTGATGTTTTAAGATGAAAGTACATTTTGCATTTAATTTGGAAATCAAGCTCCCAGAGTCTGGAGGAGGAGTGGAGAGGCCACAATCCAAGCTGCTGGAGGTCTAGTGTGAAGTCTCCACAATCAGTGATGGTTTGGAGAGCCATGTCATCTGCTGGTGTAGGTCCACTGTGTTTTATCAAGACCAAAGCCGTCTACCAGGACATGTTAGAGCACTTCATGCTTCCCTCTACCAACAAGCTTTTTGGACATGGAAATGCCATTCTCCAGCAGGACTTGGCCCCTGTCCACACGGCCAAAAGTACCAACACCTGGTTTATAAACAACAGTATCACTGTGCTTGATTGGCAGCAAACTCGTCTGACCTTAACCCCATAGAGAATCTATGGAGTATTGTCAAGAGGAAGATGAGAGACACCAGACCCAACAATGCAGACGAGCTTAATGCTGCTATCAAAGCAACCTGGGTTTCCATAACCCCTCAGCAGTGCCACAGGCTGATCGTCTCCATGCCACGCCACATTGATGCAGTAATTGATGCAAAAGGAGCCCAGACCAAGTATTGAGTGCATTTACTGGACCCACATTCCAGTAGGCCAACATTTTGGATTTTAAAATCATTTTTCAAGCTGGTATTATAAAGTATTCTAATTTACTGAGATAATGACTTTTAGACCGTCCCAAGATGCCTTGTTTGATTTATGCCTGCACTTGAAGCTGTGTCACCCCCACCGCCCTGGCGGGCTCTAGGAACCTGGGAACTTCATCGCTTTCTAATTCCTCATCTCTATTCCGTCCGGGTCCAGTATGTCTTACTCTAGATAGAGCATTGGCGTGGGTATTCTCTGCTTCCCTCTTGTACGCAATTTTGTACTGGAACGTCGCTATTCTGGCCACCCACCATTTTTCTAGGGCTCCCAGCTTCGCGTTCTCTAGATGTGCTAGGGGGTTGTTATCAGTTTGTACGAGAACCTCTGACCCGGGAAAGATACTCTGTGAACCTCTCAGTCATAGCCCACACCAACACCAGTCGCTCTAACTTACAGGAACTGTAATTGTCCGGATTACGTTCGGAATCGTGAAGAGATCGACTGGCATAGGCGATCACCCTCTCTCTTCTGTCTTGCACCTGTGACAATACAGCCCCACGTCCATGCAGACTCCTGTCAGTGTGGAGAATAAATGGTTTGGCAAAGTCCGCATACGCCAACACGGGTGCTTCGGTCAACGCTTTCTTTAGGTCCAGGAAGGCCTCCTCCTGTGAATCTTTCCAACGGATATTCCAGTTCTTCACGCCTGAAGGCACTCCCCTCAGTAGTTCTAGCAGCTGTCTGCCTCGACGAGCAAAATTTTTCACGAAACGGCGGTAATACCCAGTCAATCCCAGAAATGCACGTACATCCTTCACGGTCTCTGGAGTGGGCCAAACTTGTATCACTGCGATCTTCTCCCGGGAGGGCTTCACTGCCTCTGCAGATGCCACGTGCCCAAAATACTCGATTTGTGTGTGAAATAGATGGCATTTTTGAGGCTTCACTTTCAGCCTGTGCTTTTGCAAGCGACTCAACACTTGTTCTAGGCGTTGTAGGTGTTCCTCGAATGAAGATGCGTAGACTATGATGTCATCCAGGTAAATTAGGGTGGCTTCGAAATTTAAATCTCCCAGACATCGCTCCATAAGTCGTTGAAAAGTACCAGGGGCATTGGCTAGGCCGAATGTCATGCGGTTGAACTCAAATAGGCCCGTAGGCAAGATGAAGGCGGTTTTGGCATGATACCGTTCCGACATTGGTACTTGCCCATAACCACTGGCGTGGTCTAGGGTGGAAAAGAATTTGGCCCTTCCTAGTGCTGATAAGGATTCCTCTATACGGGGGAGAAGATAAGAGTCTTTTACGGTACAGGCGTTTAACTTCCGATAGTCCACACAAAAACGTAAAGTGCCATCTTTCTTCCGTACCAGTACTATCGGGCAGCCCAGGGGCTTTGGCTTTCTTGAATAACGCCGTTCTGTAGCATTCGTCTCAGCATGTTCTTTACTTCTTGATATAACTGAGGGGGAATTTGACGATACCGCTCTCTTATGGGTGCCGCATTTTCTGTAGGTATCTCGTGTGTAATAGCCGTGGTGCAGCCAAAATCATCTTTGTGGTGAGCAAACACATCTCTATACCTTACCAAGAACCAAGAAAGTTTCCACCTGTAACACCTCATCCGGCGCAAGCTCAGTCAACTCGGCTCTCATTTTTTCCAGGATCACTTGCCCCTCTTGGATATGCTGAGGCTCTGTATGTTGCTGGGAGTTTACTGACAGTCCAGGGGTCCCCCTGAAACACTTTGAGCTGCACCGACTGAGACGGCAGAATCTCTTCAGGTAGGCTCACGACCCGGGCCACTTCACTTCTGGGACAGATGGCAATGTCCTGATCTTCCAGATTCACGCAATGTATAAACACAGCCCCATCTCGCACAGTGGCCAGCATCCTGGCCACCAAGAATCCGGCGGGCAGTTGGTCAGACAAAGATGACTCAACCTGTATCTCCACTCCCTCCAGGGGGATGCAAGCTCGGACGGGCAGAGTGAGCACCGTTTGTCCAGGGGGCAGTATGAGTTTGGACGAGGAAGGCACTATCACTTTTCCAAGCACTCCCCCATCCTGATACAACTCTTGAGCTTGCGCCACCCGCACTCACTGTTGGAAAATCTTCCTCTGATAAGTGTTTGAGCTCCACTGTTTCAGGGTCTCATTGGCGGGTTCATGAATGAGACTTCCAAATTTCTTTAAGACGTTCTGTCATGGTATGCCTAGGTTACTTTAGGCAAAAACCCCGGGACCCCTGCGATGTCCCTCAGACTAGGGGAACCCTGTCTGTCCCTCTACCCAGGGTTTACACTGAAGGTGTGCCTGCCTGAGCCTCCACCCTGTCCCTGTCTCCTGTCCAGCCCTAAGCTGAACCCACCACCCTCCACCCAGTGAGGGGACCAGACACCAGACCCCACAAATACGTATGGATAGGGGTAAAAGAAACACCACACAGTTAATACACAAGGGAATACAATAATGTGCAAGGGCAACCAAATATATATATAACAGATTGGAGAAAGAACCACTGAGGGATATACTGCACCAGATATCAGACGCTCCAACACCACCACTGCTGACCGGTATTGCTAGCACTAGGCTAAAGCTATAGTCGGCGACGCCCATAGTCAGGACGAACTATTTAAAGACCAAGGGCGTGGCCCAGCCCTCAGCCAGCATGACAACCTGGTTAACCCTAACCCGACTGGAACAGAATACCCAACAGGGTATTACCGCTGTCTGCCGGACACCCTGGTGTGAACAGTGTCCGACATGACAGTACCCCGTCTTCTACGAGGGACCTCCGGAACATCACCATGTCGAGGACCTGGCTTGTCCGGATGGTGACGATGGAACATAGTAACCAGTCGATCAGCATGAATGTCAGAGGCCGGCACCCATGTCCTCTCCTCAGGACCATAGCCACGCCAGTGGACCAGGTACTGTAGAGTGCGACGCACAACCCTAGAGTCCACCACGTTGGACACCTCAAATTCCAACGCGCCATCCACCAAGACGGGAGGTGGTGGCCCGGGGGAACCATCCACCAAACCCACGACCTTCTTTAGCAATGCTTTGTGAAAAACATTATGAATCTTATACACAGCCGGCAACTCCAAACGAAATGCCACTGGGTTGATCACTGCGGAGATTCTAAATGGGCCAATGAACCTGGGACCCAACTTAAGTGACGGTATCTTGAGCTTAATGTTCCTAGTAGATAACCACACCCAATCACCCACACACAGGTCCGGACCTGGCACACGTCTGCAGTCAGCCACCCGTTTGTACCTGGAACCCACCTTCAACAAGCGCTGCTTGACTCTCCTCCAAACAGACGACAATTGAGCTCCCAACTGGTCTTCTTCAGGGACGCCAACTGAGCACCCCTGACGCAAGATGCAAAATTGAGGATGTTGACCATACACACAAAAAAAAGGAGATTCCCCAGACGATTCCTGGCAATGGTTGTTTATTGCGAATTCTGCCAGAGGAAGAAACGCTGACCACTCTTCCTGATTGTTGGAAATAAAGCAGCGCAAGTATTGCTCCAGGTTTTGGTTCATCCGCTCAGTCTGTCCATTCGACTGAGGGTGGAAAGCCGATGAATGAGATAATTTGATTCCAAGGCGAGAACAAAAAGCTCTCCAAAACTTTGCCACAAACTGCGTACCTCGATCAGACACAATGTCAGACGGGACACCATGAAGTCTGACCACCTCGCGAATAAATATCTGACCAAGAGTCTTAGCATTGGGCAAAGACGGTAAAGCAACGAAATGTGACATTTTGGAGAACCTATCAACAATTACCAAAATGACCGAGTTCCCTGCCGAGGCGGGCAAGTCAGTAATAAAATCCATGGAAATCTCAGTCCATGGCTTACTGGGCACCCCGAGAGGCTGCAAGCTACCAGCGGGACGGGAACGAGGAGTCTTGGCCCGTGCGCACGTGGTACAGGCAGCCACATATGAGGCCACATCCTGCCGGATTTTAGGCCACCAAAAACGACGCGATACCAGTTCCAGAGTGCTCTTAACCCCTGGATGACCTGCCAGTACCGTGTCGTGATGTTCGCCCAACACTCTAGAGCGTAGATGTAGCGGCACAAAAGATTTATTAGCAGGCAACCCCGGCGGTACCACCTCCTGAGCCTCCGCAATCTCTGCCTCAATCTCTGTCGTGATGGCAGATACCACCACACCCTTTTGGAGAATAGGCACCGGCTCTTCACATAACTCTCCACCAGGAAAACACCTGGATAAAGCGTCTGCCTTAACATTCTTCGACCCAGGTCGATAGGTAACAATGAAGTTGAACTGGGAGAAGAATAATGCCCAGCGAGCCTGTCTGGAGGACAGGCGCTTAGCAGATTCTAAATAAAGCAAATTCTTATGGTCGGTTATCACAGTAATCTGATGAACAGCCCCCTCCAAGAAGTGTCGCCACTCCTCAAATGCCAATTTGATGGCCAATAGTTCCCTGTTGCCAATATCATAATTACGCTCCGCAGGCGACAGCTTCTTGGAGAAGAAGGCACACGGATGCAACTTGGCCCAACAAGGGCCCTGAGACAGTACAGCCCCCACTCCAACCTCTGACGCATCCACCTCCACGACAAACGGTAAGGAGACATCGGGCTGCACCAGAATGGGCGCTGAGGCAAAACTATTCTTGAGGAATTCAAACGCCTGTACCGCAGGCTCAGACCTGTCAGAAAAGTCGGTACCCTTCTTAGTCATGTCAGTCAGTGGTTTGGCAATCATAGAGAAATTCTTAATAAATTTCCTATAGTAATTGGAGAAGCCAAGAAATCGCTGAAGCGCCTTAAGATTATCAGGCTGATCCCAATGTAGTACCGCCTGCACCTTTGCGGTGTCCATCTTAAAACCTGAGGCGGAGATTATATAACCCAAGAACGGTAGCTCCTGTACGAAAAACACACATTTTTCAAGCTTGACATAGAGCCTGTTCTCTCTGAGCAACTGCAGAACCTGTCTAACATGCTCTATATGTGTATCATGGTCGCGAGAGAAAATGAGGATGTCGTCAAGATAAATTATAACGAACCTCCCCAACAACTGAGAGAAGACATTATTAATGAAGTGTTGAAAGACCGCCGGTGCCATAGTCAACCCAAACGGCATTACCAAACTCTCAAAGTGACCCTCAGGGGTATTGAACGCTGTCTTCCACTCATCCCCCTGACGGACTCTTATAAGATTGTACGCCCCCCAGAGGTCCAGTTTGGAGAACCACCTGGCACCAACCACTTGGTTGAATAAATCGGGTATAAGTGGCATAGGGTAAGGATCACATACCGTAATCTGGTTGAGTTCTCTGAAATCCAGACACGGGCGTAAACCGCCATCCTTCTTTTTAACAAAGAAGAAGCCAGCAGCCAGAGGAGAAGAGGAAGGTCTAATATGACCCTTGCTCAGGCTATCCGCAATGTATTCCTTGAGAGCTAGCCTCTCGGGACCTGAGATATTAAACATTCTAGCTTTAAGTAACTTGGCCCCTGGTTTCAACCTAATAGCACAGTCATAGGGGCGATGCGGTGGTAGTTCCGAACAACCCTTCTCAGAAAATACATCCGCATAATCCAGCAACGGCTCCGGGATACTGGGGGTCAAAGCGGAAATACATGTAGCCAGGCACCTCTCCTGACAGTCCCTGCTCCACTGAATTATGTCCTGGGTCTTCCAATCAATAACAGGATTATGCATTGACAACCATGGAAAGCCCAGAACCATCTGAGCCGGTAAGTTACTAAGCACCTTACAAGTTACCCGCTCTGAGTGTAATACTCCGATGTGGAGTTGTATATCCAACACACACTCTGTGATCTCCCCTTGAGACAACGGGGAAGCATTGATGGTAACCACCCGGATGGGGTTCGGCAATTTCTCCACCGGAAATCCCGCTGTATGCGCGAACCTCTCATCAATGAGATTGGCAGCTGAGCCACTATCAATAAATACTGTAATAGAGAGCATTTGCCCCCCAAGTACCACCCTAGCAGGGAGCATACACTGGGAAACCATGACGGAGGATACACAAAGGCTCAGACTAGACTCCTCCAAACCCTCTGAGCCTATCAGTTTTCCGCCGGCATGCCCTTCTTAGGTACCAGGGGGCAAGCGTTAATAAAATGTCCTCCTTTGCCACAAAAAAAACAGAGCCCCTGCCTTCTGTGCCAAGGACGTTTAGGCTTGTTACTCGGTGACTGTGCTATACCAGCGATCTGCATGGGTTCCACGGATTAACCCGCGGCAACCTCACCGACCACTCCCCCACCTCCCGGAGGCAACGAAACCAGCGCCCCCTGACGGAGACGTCGGTCTATGCGTACTACAAGTGCCATTGCAGCCTCCAGAGAGGCGGGAGTCTCGTACATTAGGAGAGTCTGTTTAACCCTTCCAGAAACCCCATGCAAAAATTGACTTCTAAGCGCAGGGTCATTCCACTGCGTGTCCACCGCCCAGCGCTGGAATTCCGTGCAGTAATCCTCAGCTGGTCGATCACCCTGTAGCAGTGAGCGTATCTTAGACTCTGCTAAGTTTAATCTATCCAGATCGTCATAGATCAAACCCAGAGCAGAGAAAAAAAAATCTACAGATTCAAATGCCGGTGAGTCTGAAGGGAGTGAAAAGGCCCAGGCCTGTGGGTCACCACTCAGCAAAGAAATCACCAAGCCCACGCGTTGAGCCTCATTACCTGAGGAATGTGGACGCATACGGAAATACAATTTGCATGATTCACGAAACACCGTGAACTTACCACGATCACCAGCAAATCGTTCAGGAAGGGGAAACTTGGGCTCAGCTGCCCTGGCTGCAGCCTCAGCAGGTACTGCAGGAGCTGACAGGCCTTGTTGCTGGACCGCCCCCCTGAGTTCAGTGACCTGTATGGATAGAGCCTCCAGCTGCTTGGTTAGGGAAAGTATAGGATCCATAGTAAGTAACCCCTATATTCCCTATCTATACCTTTTTTTTTTTCTCTCACTTTATTATTTGGTATGCCTAGGTTACTTTAGGCAAAAACCCCGGGACCCCTGCGATGTCCCTCAGACTAGGGGAACCCTGTCTGTCCCTCTACCCAGGGTTTACACTGAAGGTGTGCCTGCCTGAGCCTCCACCCTGTCCCTGTCTCCTGTCCAGCCCTAAGCTGAACCCACCACCCTCCACCCAGTGAGGGGACCAGACACCAGACCCCACAAATACGTATGGACAGGGGTAAAAGAAACACCACACCGTTAATACACAAGGGAATACAATAATGTGCAAGGGCAACCAAATATATATATATATATATAACAGATAGGAGAAAGAACAACTGAGAGATATACTGCACCAGATATCAGACGCTCCAACACCACCACTGCTGACCGGTATCGCTAGAACTAGGCTAAAGCTATAGTCGGCGACGCCCATAGTCAGGACGGACTATTTAAAGACCAAGGGCGTGGCCCAGCCCTCAGCCAGCATGACAACCTGGTTAACCCTAACCCGACTGGTACAGAATACCCAACAGGGTATTACCGCTGTCTGCCGGACACCCTGGTGTGAACAGTGTCCGACATGACACGTTCATTCCCAAGGTGACGGCGTGTCCATTACTCACCTCCCCGTGTCAACACCACATCCATCCGCCCAAGATCTTTGCAGCTGATAGAAACCTGCATCCACGCCACACCCATGACCGGGATTGGCAGTTGGTTAGCAGCCTTCAGTTTTATTACAGGGCCCCACTCGGGTCGTCTGGCTTTAGGAAAATTTTGCCTAAAATATGTTTATGGCATAGTGGTCACCTGGGAGCCTGTGTCCACTATACAGCGCACTGCACAACCTTCAAACTCAGCCCAGACCATGGGGAAAGAAGACACCAAATTTGCTGGACTTCCACTACTCCCTCGCCTCTGTTCTGGCTCTGGGCGGCATCCCCCCTGCTCGGAGCCCTTTAGTTTAACGGACAATGGGACTGGGTCGTCCCGTGGTGCGTACACTCCTGCGCAAAATGACCGCTCCCACCACAATTGAAGCACGTGAGAGGTTTCTGCTGGCGGAGCATTCTGGAATCGCCACGGGACTCGGGACCCTCCCTGGCCCTGAAAGCATTGGCAGCCTCTGTCTTCTTCCTGACCTCAGCTAATTCCCCTTTTATATTTTGAAGCTCCTTCCTCATTTCTTCCACCCATTGGGGTTCAACAATTGCATTCACGGACACCTCCACGCCCCGGACCTTCCCTGCCGGGACTGTCACCCCCTGCGCCTGTTCACGCATGTGCGCTTCACTTCCTATTTCTGAAAAAGTCAAACGGGAGTTTACCCGCACACACTCGCGCAGGACCAGCGCATGGTGTTATTACCAGAGAATTTTGGCAAATTAGACATCGCCCCTAGTGAGATACCGGACCTGGGGCCACCCCCAACTGCTTGGTCTGCCACCTCTGTGCTGTTAGGCTGCATTCTGCCAACTACGCCAAGTGTAAGATGCTAGCAAGAACGCGGGATGCAGTGACAAGCAGGAGGCAAACCAAGAGTTAACAGGTGCATTTTGCAAGGATAGAAGTAGCAGGTTATGCTCCTCACAGGGAGTGTGGGGGTTAACAACGGTAAAACGGTACAGAGACAATGCGCAGTAAACACTTTTCAGAGTTAAGAATCAACAAATAAAACGTGTAAACTTATCAGTTGACCTAGATGGAGGGAGGTTGGGAGAGTCCTCGAGGGCGGCGAAGGTGTCGCAAGATAGCGTTGAAACGGTCCTGGATGAAGTTACTGCACAGTCTCTGTCCTGAAATGGTGCTCCTGGGCTTTTCCCGGCAATGACTGTCAGTCCTGGTACACGAAGGGGAACGGGTGAAGCACTCTGACACTGAGTGCGTAGTGCGGGATCCCGGAGCGCAGGCCACAGATGCGCCCTCGCGTACAAGGTGGTGAAGAGGCTCAGCGGTGGTGAGCGCGTCGGACCTTGTCGGGACACCGGTCTGCGAGGGCAGCTGTGGACTTCAGTCTGAGGCAATAGGTGGTCAGGTAACACATTCAGCAAGTGTGGAGGAGGGAAGGAGGTCGACCTGACTGTAAGCTGTGTCAGGCAGTGTAGGGATGGAGTCAACCTTCTCCCTTCAGCTCTCCTCCCGCCAAAAGTCCCGAAAGCACGCGCTCGCTCCCTTTTATAACTGACCCGCCCCTTAAAGTCAGATGCTCAGGTCTGTCCAGGTCAGAAAGGTTTCCCCCCAGCAACGATGGTGACAGACCCGACAGTTCCAGCCCAGAGACGCGTGAAGTAGCCCTAGTTTGGTCCATCCTCCTACACGAACCTGCACAGGGATGTGGTCTTCACAGAACATGCATTGTCCTCATGACATTGTGATGGAGAAACTTGGACTTTTCTTGTCTGGGTGGTTAGGCGTATGCTGGTGTCAGGCAGCCGCTGAAAGCACCCTCATTCTTATCTTGCTACATACGTCACTGACAGGTTAAAGCCTTGATGTGAGTGCAGCACAGATTTATATTTGTCACGGAGACCAATGTGTGCTCCATCAATGACTGGATGGCGGGGTGTGTCCCGAGTTTTGGAAATATGTTTCCGCCATCTCTGAAAACTCATACGAGTGATGTTTGGAGCGTCTTCTCCACTCGGCTCATTTCTAAAGCTCCGGTTGTAGCAAGAATATGACAGTCTAGTTAAGCGCTGTCACCCTGAATCTCCCGGCGCTCGTCTGTCTTCCCTGAAGGGAATTCTTGGTCCGACGTGACGACGATGGGGAACAGAATCCAGACAAGATCCAAACCATTAAAAGTATTTTGTACGACATGAAAAAAGTTTGTGCTGATTGATTATGCATTAAGGGCTTTAAATGTGGGTCATCGAGGAAAATATGTAAAACTCCAACTACAGAGGGCCAGAAACTTCTCCAATTACTCGCTGGATGCGTTTAAAGGGGAAGCATCGCTATTACATGGCTGTCACACTATTGTGGATCTCAGCTTCCATAGAAAATCTCCGCCTTCTCAAATGACGGACAGTTAGGAAACGTTTCCCCCTGAAGTCCAGCACCCCAAAATCCTACTCAGCTATTCATTCATATTGACATCTCTGATGAGGATTCTCTGGGAACAATTCCCACCCCAAATATTCTCTACTACGGCCAATGGATTTAATAATGGGGCCAGTAACAGTATTGTGTCTCCTCTGCGGTCCTGTCTCCCAGAAGGCTAATTATATGGACCCGTGGTGAGCGGTAGATAAATGGTAAGAGGGGTACTTCTGTGGATGACGCGCTATTATGGGGGTTCTGTGGATGATGCACTGTTATGGGGATCTGTGGGTGATGCGCTATTATGGGGGTTCTGTGGATGATGCACTGTTATGGGGATCTGTGGATGCGCTCTGTTATGGGGGATCAGTGGATGTTACATTGTTATGGGGGATCTGTGGGTGACACTGTTATGGAGGATCTGTGGATGAGGCCATGTTATGGGGGATCTGTGGATGATGCACTGTTATGGGGGATCAGTGGATGTTACATTGTTATGGGGATCTGTGGATGACCCACTCTTATGGGGATCTGTTGATGACGCACTGTTATGGGGGATCTGTGGATGATGCAATGTTATGGGGGAACAGTGGATGTTACCTTGTTATGGGGATCTGGGGAAGACGCACTGTTATGGGGATCTGGGGAAGACGCACTGTTATGGAGGATCTGTGGATGACGCACTGTTATGGGGGATCTGTGGATGACGCGCTATTATGGGGGATCTGTGGATGACGCACTGTTATTGGGGATCTGTGGATGACGAACTGTTATGGGGGATCTGTGGACGATGCTCTGTTATGGGGGATCTGTGGATGTTACATTTTTATGGGGGATCTATGGATGACGCACTGTTATGGGGGATCTGTGGATGACGCACTGTTATGGGAGATATGTGAATGATGCTCTGTTATGGGGGATCTGTGGATGTTACATTTTTATGGGGGATCTGTGGATGATGCACTGTTATGGGGATCTGTGGATGACGCCCTGTTATGGGGGATCTGTGGATGATGCTCTGTTATGGGGGATCTGTGGATGTTACATTTTTATGGGGGATCTGTGGATGATGCACTGTTATGGGGGATCTGTGGATGATGCACTGTTATGGGGGATCTGTGGATGACGCACTGTTATGGAGGATCTGTGGAAGACGCACTGTTATGGGGGATCTGTAGTGACACACTGTTTTGGGGATTTGTGGATGACGCACTGTTATGGGGGATCTGTGGATGAAGCACTGTTATGGGGATCTGTAGTGACGCAGTATTTTGGGGATTTGTGGATGACGCACTGTTATGGGGGATCTGGGGATGACGCACTGTTATGGGGATCTGTGGATGACGCACTGTTATGGGGATCTGTGGATGACGCACTGTTATGGGGGATCTGTGGATGTTACATTTTTATGGGGGATCTGTGGATGATGCACTGTTATGGGGGATCTGTGGATGACGCACTGTTATGGAGGATCTGTGGATGATGCACTGTTATGGGGGATCTGTAGTGACACACTGTTTTGGGGATTTGTGGATGATGCACTGTTATGGGGGATCTGTGGATGAAGCACTGTTATGGGGATCTGTAGTGACGCAGTATTTTGGGGATTTGTGGATGACGCACTGTTATGGGGGATCTGGGGATGATGCACTGTTATGGGGATCTGGGGATGACGCACTGTTATGGGGATCTGTGGATGACGCACTGTTATGGGGGATCTGTGGATGACGCCCTGTTATGGGGGATCTGTGGATGACGCACTGTTATGGAGGATATGTGGCTGATGCTCTGTTATGGGGGATCTGTGGATGTTACATTTTTATGGGGGATCTGTGGATAATGCACTGTTATGGGGGATCTGTGGATGATGTACTGTTATGGGGGATCTGTAGAGGACGCCCTGTTATGGGGGACCTGTGGATGATGCTCTGCTATGGGGGATCTGTGGATGACGCACTGTTATGGAGGATATGTGGATGACACACTGTTATGGGGGATCTGTAGTGACGCACTGTTTTGGGGATTTGTGGATGACGCACTGTTATGGGGATCTGTAGTGACGCAGTGTTTTGGGGATTTGTGGATGACGCACTGTTTTGGGGATTTGTGGATGACGCACTGTTATGGGGGATCTGTGGATGACGCACTGTTATGGGGGATCTGTGGATGACGCCCTGTTATGGGGGATCTGTGGATGACGCACTGTTATGGGGGATCTGTGGATGACGCACTGTTATGGGGGATCTGTAGTGATGCACTGTTATGGGGATCTGTGGATGACGCCCTGTTATGGGGGATCTGCGGATATTACATTGTTTTGGAGGATTTATTTACATGTCAGTACTTAACTTGCTGACGTCTCTGGGAATCTTGTGGGCACATTGGCGGAGGCAGCCCTGCTCTCCCTGTACCTGCAGTGTCCCCGGAGCAGAGACCCTCTTGTAGTACTGATTATAGGACCAGGTAGCAAGATGAAACAAGGGCCCTGTCTGAGTGTAACATGTGGCCTTGAGAACTACATATGGGGTCCCTTAAACCCCCTGGTTGAGCAGTGCCTCCGAATAATGTGCACAGCAGGTAATTAGAGCATTGTCATCATTCCCATCTGATAATCCCGGACCGCACTCCTCCTGTAGATTGTCAGCTCCTGCGCCCATACAGGACATGCCAGTGCCCCTGATCCGGGGTCTCTCCTGGGGGATTTTTGCTCTGATCTAGATCAGAATTGCAGTTTTCTGGGTGGGGGGCGGCAGAGGACAACTGACCGAGGAGCTAGAAAACCTCACGAGTCGTCGTTAAAAATATATGAGAAAATAGGTTTATCCTGCAATCATCGGCGTAAATCAATAATCTGCGTCTTTTCACCGCGCCGATCACAATCCTTGAAATTCAAACAAAAGTCTGACGTTTAGCAGCGGGCGGTTTTCAGTGATGCGAGTGCTCTGCGGACGGAGGCTCATTGTTCTGCGCGCTGCATCAGGAGGAACAACCAAGCGAAGCTTTGATGTGCAGCAGTAAGAGCCGCACGTGCAAGAGATAACGACCGTCCTCCAATAACCGCCAGGCGCTCGATACAAAGTATCTGATTATAAGCCGAGCAAACGCGTCCGACGCCTGATCAGCTGATGTGTTATAGATTTATCACGGGCGTTATACTGTACAGGCGACCATGGACCCCCGCTACGCCAGACCCCACAATCAAACTCATTTACACCATCTTCGCTATTAACCCCTTAAAGACCAGGTTTACAGATTATGGGGGAAGGGGTGATCCACAAAAATACACTGCTCAAAAAAATAAAGGGAACACTTAAACAACAGAATATAACTCCAAGTAAATCAAACTTCTGTGAATTCAAACTGTCCACTTAGGAAGCAACACTGAGTGACAATCAATTTCACATGCTGCTGTGCAAACGGAATAGACAACAGATGGAAATTATTGGCAATTATTAAGACACACTCAATAAAGGAGTGGTTCTGCAGGTGGGGACCACAGACCACATCTCAGTACCAATGCTTTCTGGCTGATGTTTTGGACACTTTTGAATGTTGGTCATGCTTTCACACTCGTGGTAGCATGAGACAGACTCTACAACCCACACAAGTGGCTCAGGTAGTGCAGCTCATCCAGGATGGCACATCAATGCGAGCTGTGGCAAGAAGGTTTGCTGTGTCTGTCAGCGTAGTGTCCAGAGGCTGGAGGCGCTGCCATGAGACAGGCCAGTACACCAGGAGATGTGGAGGGGGCCGCAGGATGGCAACAACCCAGCATCAGGACCGCTACCTCAGCCTTTGTGCAAGAAGCAAGAGGAGGAGCACTGCTAGAGAGCCCTGCAATATGACCTCCAGCAGGCCACAAATGTGCATGTGTCTGCACAAACTGTTAAGGCCCCGTTACATGCAACGAGTCCTGCATGGTGTTGGGCTGTGAGCACAACCCCCATGTCCTGGCCCCAGTGTTGTTCAACATTTTTATAAATGATATAGATAAGGGAACTGAAAGTAAACTGATCAAACGTGCAGAAGATGCAAAGCTAGGAGGGATAGCTAACATTAGAGAAGACGGAGAAAGGATTCAGAACATAACATACATAGTAACATAGTTTTGAAGGCTGAAGGAAGACCTTATGTCCATCTAGTTCAGCCTATTTTTTGTGCAGCTGTTCTGCATTGTTGATCCTGGGGAAGGCAAAAAAAACCCCACAGAGTAGAAGCCAATTTTCTCCATAGGGAAAAAAATTCCTTCCCCTAAGCTGGGTCACCCATCTACCTATAATATTCTGTTATTCGTAACCTTCTACACTGTTACTCACAAGAAAAGCATCCATTCCTTTCTTACATTCATTCAGTGAGTTGGCCATCACCACTTCCTCAGGAAGAGAATTCCAGAGCCTCACTGCTCTTACCGTGAAGAACCCTCTTCTATGCTGATGCAGAAATTGTCTTTCCTCCAAACGAAGAGAATGCCCCCTTGTTCTTGTCACAGTCCTTGGTACAAACAGCTTCTAATAAGAACAAAAGGAGAAGGAGAAGGATCTAGATAAGCTTGAACAAAAGTAAGTGACTAATAGAATGGTATTTAACAGGGAGAAATGCAAGATTCTATATCTGGGAAAGAAAAACAAAAATTACATCTATAGATTGGGAGGAATAGAACTAAGCAACAGCATGTGTGATAAAGACTTGTGTATACTAATAGATTACAGGCTGCACATGAGTCAACAGTGTGATGCAGCAGCAAAAAAGGCAAGCACAGTTCTAGGATGTATTAAAAGAAGCATACAGTCTAGATCATGTGAAGTAGTTATCCCCCTCTACTCCTCCTTGGTCAGGCCTCTTTTGGATACTGTGTCCAATTCTGGGCACCAGATTTAAAAAAAAAAGACATTGAAAAACTGCAGCAAGTTCATTGAAGAGCTACGAGAATGGCGAGTGGACTGCAAGTATGTCCTACGAGGAACGGAATGGTTAAAGGATCTGGAAATGTGTAGCTTGCAAAAAAGAAGACCGAGAGGAGATTTAATAGCTGTCTACAAATATCTGAAGGGCTGTCAGTGTAGAGGGCTCATCATTATTCTCATTTACTCATTGAAAAACGAGAAGCAATGGAATGAAACTGAAAGGGAGAAGATACAGATTAGATGTTAAAAAAACTTTTTGACAGTGAGGGTGATCAAAGAGTGGAACAAGCGGCCACAAGAGGTGGTGAGTTCTCCTTCAATGGAAGTCTTCAATCAGAGGCTGGACAGGCATCTTTCTGAGATGGTTTAGTGAATCCTGCATTGAGCAGGGAGTTGGACACAATGACCCTGGGGTCGCTTCCAACTCCACCATTCTAAGTTTCTAATATGAAGAAAAGTATGTGACCCCCCACATCCACCTCCAGGGGCTTCTCTGTCCTCTATCTACATCCATAGGCATTAATATGTGGTCGTTCCTTTGGAGATATAACAGCTTCTGGTCTTCTCAAAAAGATTTCTACAGATATTGGAGGTGTTTGTGGGGATTTTTACCCCTTCATACAGAAGAGCATTTTGTGGGGTCAGATCCTGATGTTGGAGGGAGGCCAGGCTCACAATCTCCGTGGTGTTTGATAGGCTTGGGCTCTGTGCGGCCGCTCATGTACTTCTCCTTCTGCACTGGGCAATGTAATGGGGGGCACATAAGGGTCTTCCTCAAACTGTTCCCACAAAACTGAAGAGCTGAAGCTACAATTGTTCACAATCTCTTGTGCTGAAGATTATGACTTCACATTACTGGATCTAAGTGATTTTTTGGGTGCAAATGTTAGCAGTGCATGCAACATTTAATAGCTCCCGTGCCTTCACGGTGTAAAAGGGTACAAAAAAGGTGCGACAAAAATAAAGACCATTTTTGATTTTGAACGAAAATGATGACCCATTTTGTTGATAAAGTAAGGATGACGAATACCATAAGACAAAGTGAAAAGTGAATTAGATTCTCTAGTAATGACCAGTAATTAACGGGACTTATAGAATCGTAGAGTTGGAAGGGACCTCCTGGGCCATCTGGTCCAACCCCCCTGCTCAAAGCAGGATTCGCTAACTCATCCCAGACAGATATCTGTCCAGCCTCTGTTTGAAGACTTCTATTGAAGGAGAACTCATCACCTCTCGTGGCAGCCTGTTCCACTCATTGAACACTCTAACTGTCAAAAAGTTTTTTCTAATATCTAATCTGTGTCTCCTCCCATTCAGTTTCATCCCATTGCTTCTAGTCTCTCCTTGTGCAAATGAGAATAAAGATGATCCTTCTACAATGTGACAGCCCTTGAGATATTTGAAGACAGCTATTAAGTCTCCTCTCAGTCTTCTCTTTTGCAGGCTAAACATTCCCAAATCCTGCAACCTTTCCTCATAAGACAGGGTTTGCAGACCGGTCACCATTCTGGTCGCTCTTTTCTGAACTTGCTCCAGTTTGTTGATGTCTTTTTTAAAATGTGGCGCCCAAAACTGGACACAGTATTCCAGATGAGGTCTGACCAAAGAGGAGTAGAGGCAATAATGATTTCACGTGATCTAGACTGTATGCTTCTGTTAATACATCCCAGAATTGCATTTGCCTTTTTTGCTGCTGCATCACACTGTTGACTCATATTCAGTCTGTGATCTATTAGTATACCCAAGTCTTTTTCACATGTGCTGTTGCTTAGTCCTATTCTTCCCATTCTGTATATGCTTTTTTCATTTTTATTGTCCAGATGTAGTACTTTGCATTTTTCCTTGTTAAAAATCATTCTGTTAGTTGCTTCCCACTGCTCCAGTTTATTTATATCTTTTTGAATCCTCTCTCTCTCTCTTCTCTAGTATTAGCTATCCCTCCTAGCTTTGTGTCATCAGCAAATTTAATCAGTTTACCCTCAATTCCTTCATCTAAATCGTTGATAAAGATGTTGAACAATACAGGGCCCAGGACAGAGCCCTGTGGTACCCCACTTGAGACATTCATCCAACTGGATGTGCAGCCATTTACGACCACTCTTTGGGTCCGATCACTAAGCCAGTTATGAATCCACCTTACAGTTGCCTTGTCCATTCCATACTTCATACGTCATTTTTTCAATAAGAATTGTGTGAGATACTTTGTCAAATGCTTTGCTGAAGTCAAAGCACTTCACTTCACTTGTATCTTCTTTTTGTTGAACAGCATTATAGTCAGACCTCCTTCTTTGTGCGCCCTCACGTTCTGCGCAGAAAGGACACCTTTCCTGAGGCTTTCGATATCTGCGTAACCTTTTGAAATCTTCGTTTTGTCATATCTGTCTCTTCGTCTCTATTTTATTTTATTTTGTGCTTGGGTCGGCCAGTTTTTTTTAATATATATATATTATTTCGTTCTTTTATTTTTATCGAGGAGTGAAATATTTCCGGAATTACGAGCCGAGTGAGATTCTAATCATGGAGACGAACATTAACGTGAAACAAAAGGCGGATCTGTTAATTAATCTCTGCGCTGCGTGTAGCGCCGAGATAAATGCCTGCCTTGTGAGAACAGGAATGTCAAGATGATATGACTCGATAAGCGGCGTCACTTGGGTCACACGGGCTGGAAATGAGGAGAAACAGATTTGCGTATTGGCGTTTTGTGTTCTGGCCTTGTCCACACTGGCGGGGAAATCGTATCTTTTGTTTTGTGCTTCGCTCTAGATAAGTATAATGCTAGAGAGGAGCGAATCTACCAGCTTCAGCAAATTTCTCCCCAAATTTTGATTAGTTGTAATTCTCAAGTGCCCCAAGTGCTCTGAAAAGATGTAACACTCTGAAGCCTCCTAGGACTATATACAACCCCCATCAAACATTTTAACCCAGCCTTAGTAATGTCACAGTGACCTCAGCATCTCCAGCTTTGGGTAAAAGCATGGTAACCGTTCCTCACATCTGTGCTGTCACACACTATCTGTATAGTTTATTCAGTGTTTATGGCTTTCTCTCCCTATCTTTATTGCTGAGCTGTCATTTCCTCTTCCTATCCAGATGCACTACACAATGGCTGCTGCATTACCTGCCTCGGCTTTTATACAGGCCGTAATAGTCTCACCTGGATTGACTGTGCTATACTACTTGATATGGGGAAGCCCGCCCAAGGCCATGTGAGCCTTCTCGAACTGATGTAACACTCTGGTATATGTAAAATGTCAGCGACCTTTTTTTTAATCACAAATTGATTGAATCTTCCAGATTCAGGAACTTATTTACGATCTGAGTCAAATTCAATTTGCATCGAATCGATTCTCTCATCTTTATAAAGCAGCTTACTATGTGTTTTCTAGAAGGGGTGCAGAATCTAGAAATGGCTAGCACTAAGGGGCTCAATATTTTGCACCCGGGAAAGCTAGAGGCAAATAGAAATGCTTGAAGGAGTAAGGGGATGAGACATGGATTTGTGTCTTCGTTTATGGGGAACCACATTTCAGAGTTCCGTGCTCTCGATACTTCTGATGATGGACAAGGACAGGAGACATGTTGCTGCAGTAGTGTGAGGTTATGTATAGAAACAGTCTTATGAAGCAGCATTTGAGTTCGCTATCCTATGACCACCCAGTTTCTTTATACAGCATTATCCTATGGTCACTTTAATCTTTTGACCACCATCACCCTATAATCACCATTATAATTTAAATTCCATAATCATGGTCACTACCATTATAACCTATGTCCACTTTTCTACTATGTCAACTATGATCATCCTATGGCCACCGATAAAGTTTCACTGCCATCATCCCATGACCAATATCATCCTTTAAACTTCATCTCCCTTTGAACACTATAGCTTCTATCATGCTGTGACCACCACCACCTTTCGCCATTACTTACCTTTGATCACCATTATCCTGTGACTGCCATAATCCTTTGAACACCCTCATCCTATGTCTACGATCATGCTTTGACCACTATTATCCTATGGCGATTATTACCTTTGGCCAACATCATCCTATGGCTACCATCATACTTTGTCCACCATTATCCTATGGCCAGGATTTTCCTTGGCCACCATTATCGTATGACCAATCTTATCTTTTGGCTACCACAATCCTATGGCCAGTATCCTCCTTTGAACACCAGTATCCTACGACTATCATCATCCTTTGAGCACCCTGATTTTATGGCTACCATTATCCTATGGCCAGCATTACCTTTGGCAAACAGCACCATATGGCTACCATAATAATTAGAACACCCTTATTCTTTGGCCATCATCATGCTTTAGCCACCATTACTTGTAACCATTATCATATGGCCAGTATTATATTTGGCCAACAGCATCCTATGGCTACCATTATCCTAAGGACAGCATTACCTTTGGCAAACAGCATCATATGGCTACCATCATACTTAGAACACCCTTATTCTTTGGCTACCATCATGCTTTAGCCACCTTACCTTTAACCATTATCATATGGCCAGTATTATCTTTGGCCAATAGCAAAATGGCTACCATCATGCTTTGGCTACCATTCTCCTGGACAAGGTCATCAAATAGATGAACATTTCACTTGGGATGAAAGAACTGTTCATGCATAGCTTGGTCTTTTCTGTGGCAACATACGGATGTGAAACCTAGACAATGAAGAAACAAATCAGAAGAGTAATCGACGCCTTCGAAATGTGGTTCTAAATGTTATCAATAGCATGGATGGCAAGAAGAACAAACAAATCAATTTTGGAACAAATCAAATCAAACGTGACAAAAACAAGGATCACCAAGGTACAACTTGTCTACTTTGGACACATCATAAGAGGAGAGAACTTATTGGAGAAGGACATTATGGTTGGAAGAATAGAAAGAACAAGGCGAAGAGGAAAACCAGCAACCAGATGGCTTCATACAATCAAGATAACAGAGAAGACCCTGGTGGACCTATCTTGGCTTCCACAAGATCTATCTTACAGAACATTCATCAATCATATTATCATGGCTTGAGATCAGGCTGAATGCTATTAATACTAGCCATATGATTATTATCTTGTTATCTTTGACAGCCAAAATCTTATAACTACCATTATTTTTTGGCCACAACCATCCTTTGGCCAGTATTACACTTTGACTACCATTCTATTATGGTCACTATCAGCTTCTGACCACCATCATGGATGTACTCCTTCAAGGTCAGGTATACATGGTAATGAGCAGGTCACGTCTCCCCGAGGTGCTCTTCTTTTAGCCTTCTGGGTGGATGTGGATCAGGATTACCTAAGAGCTGTCAAGAAATGTTTTGTAAGACAACCCGGGCAGGTTCTGAATGACAGGAGAACTTGAATATCCAGGTATGAGGTTACAGGAAGACTCGGGACCTGCTCAAATATTTTATTCTCTTGTGAATCCAAGAAACAAAGATCTTTTTGTCTATAAAACGTCTCTTTCAGTTAACCCCTTGGTAAACAATAAGACATCAGGACAATGGGGCACTGTGCCTCCTCCGCTGCTCATTACCATTCAGCCTTACAATGACTCACGCATCATTTCCAGTTACTTAAAGGATAGCTCCGACCTACAGGATGGTTCCTTGTTGAGTGAAGATGGCCTTTGATAATTGATGGCAACCAGTTGAATGTTTGTCCAACAAAGACTTCTTGTACCATGTACCATTTACATAGTGATTAGTATTCTTGTTGGTAACTATGACTTGAGTTACGCTACAACCTATGGTCAAACAACCCTCCTCCACTCATATCTTAGAATGGAAATTTCATGTTGAGTCGGCCAACTCATAGCAAAAGTTGCTCTATGTTGCATTCCTCTGGGTTTCTTCAGTGTGAGCACAATTATTTGCAACCATTAAGTAACTCAATGTATTCTTATGGGAGACGGTGTTGAACATCACCAAGTCTCCTCCAGGTGTAGCCTAGAATCATATGTAACACTTGTCTCGTTCCAGGAGACCTTCTTTGGCTGAATAGGAGACCACAGGGATCTTCATGAATGTTGCTACATTTATAATGGAGACCCATCTAGAAGGATAAAAGAGAGGCAACAATATGATGTCCTCCAAGATGCCATGAGATTTATGGCATACATGAGATAAGGAGCAGCTTATCTATTGATGCTACAAGGAAACTTAGATTCATCCTTTCCTAACATGGCTTCTGATAGAAGGAGTCCTCATTGAGGATTTTACCCAACACCATAAACAGTGGATTGATGATTGCTTCCAATAAGTCTTTGGAAAGCTTTACATTAAAGTTGGTGCCACTCACAAAGTAAGTATTTAATTATTATCCAGCCTACCTGTGATCACTAAAGAGACTGGGGAGTGACAGATATATGAATCGATGGTTAGAAGACAGTCTGCCCCTTGGGAGCCTTTGAGGACCTGGAAACTTAGTGGGTCGCCCTCCCAGGGCTGTGGGGTACTCGGTACCGGGCCGGTGTCAGCGGGATGTGTCACAGCAGCGGTGACCTGGTCCGTGGCCCTGGGCGCCCAAGTATTAGGGGAGATTGAATGGTGGAATGTAGTTAATGGAATAGTTCGTGACGCCAACTGTCGTGTTCGGCAAGTGAGATGTTAAGCCGACGGTGCATGCAGATCCACTGGGACTGATGGTATAGTGCAGCAAAGATGTAAAAGCTCCCCACAGGTGAAGCTGTAATCCCAGGGCAGTGTAGATGTGGTTGGCACGGGGATGTAGCAGTGCCGGAAGGGTAGGAAGCAGACAAAGACACAGCGGGGTGCAATTTCTGTACCTTTACTTGATAACTGCAGTCCAGGGTCCTGATTACAGATGGTACCGGAGCAGGCTAGCCTGTAAGCAGCTCAGGATTCTCTCTCAACTGAAGGGCTGTGCAGTCTCCTTCCTAGCGCTTATTTGAATGAAGTACTCCTAGTACTGAGTTACACTGAAGTTCCTCCTAATTCTCTTCTACTAGCACTCCTCGTATGGCAGACAGCTGTAGCCGTCTTCCTCTCTTGGCTCACACCATGCTGTTGTGCCTCAGAGTCTTAGATGAGAGCAGGGCATTTACAGCCTCCTACTCCTCTGGTTTCTGTTGCAGGACCGTTAGTATCCGTACAACCGTGGAGACCAGGCCCCAGTTCATGCGCTCTCGCTGTGAGGGAGCTCTCTTTCCTCAGCTCAACCTCCAGCTTCTCTCCCCACATCTGCACACGTGGACCTCCTCACACTAACTGACCACTCCTTCCTCTTGGCCCTCAGAGAGCACTCCTCCCCTCAATTCCGGTTCAGAGTCCCCCCTGCTGGCCTGGAGTGGAACTGTGTTGCATGCATAGGTTAACTGCGAGAGAGACCCTTCACTGCTTCCAAGCATGACCTCACCCTCCCTGGAGGAAGGCAAAGCCACTGTGGCGGCCATACTCCTGGCGCCACATTCCCCCCTAGTGCAAGTCAGCACTCCTGGGCTGATAAAAGAAAACATGAATAACATATAACAAATATAATTGTACAAGATTTTGAAAAAAAATGAAAAATGTACAAAAACCACAAGCTCCAAAAACAGTCCTATGATGACAAGTCCAAGCATCAATGTCCATGGTCCATTCCTGGGCAAATGGTGAACTATATACAGATTGGTGACCACACAAGTCCTGTAGTAGAATGTCCATAAAACAAAACTGGTAAATTCCAAAGGAAACTCTTACAGGTTACCTGTAGGCACAAAACTTGAAAACAGTTACAAATATACACAATTTCAACATTTACATAAACTTAGCTAGATACGATATCTGATGGGTGGTATACCTTGTGTAGTACGGGTAGACCTGCGTAATACTGGTGTAGTGTGTAATGTACTGGATACACTACTGGTGGTTCTATGTAACAGGGATACTAGATTGTCTGTGAACTCTTAGACTCACCATGGGCACAACAGGTTCACCACTGGCAGGGCGAGGGTTCTCTGACTCCACTGCTGGTGTGGCATCTGCTGCCTGATTTTCCTGATCTTCAAGATTTTCTTGAATCACTTCTTCCTGTGCTACTAATTGGGGAAATGTCAACACTGGCACCACTATTGCATCATTTACTTTAGTCCAATTTGCAGGGAATTCTCCAAGTATGGTGCTGACCTTTTCTTCCTCTATGGGTTGGACGTTACCTTGTTCTTCCATTCTTTCTCTCAACTGGTCAGGGCATAATTTCAAATGATCCCTTGATATGGCTGCTGAGGTTTCTCCTCCATCTTTACTAATAAGGCACACCTTGGTATTATCAAAATTTGAGGGTAGAACGGGATAGGGTTCAGCTTCCCATTGATCATCCAGCTTATGCAGTCTTTATTTCCTCTTGAGGACTTGTTCTCTTGGTGACAAGGGAACTGCAGGTGCATGCTCATTGTAGTGCCTTTCTTGCTTTTGTCTTGCCTGGGCCAAACTCTTTTCCACACATTCTTGCACTCTGCACTGCTGTTGGCTTTCTGTATCCCAGTCAGCATCTGGGGATGTCACCTCAGGCGTAAGGACTCCCATGTCCAAATCAATAGGCAGTTTACCAGGTCTTGCTCTCATTAGGTAGGCTGGGGTACAGTTGGTGGAATTCACAGGAATGTGTTTGTAGAGGTCCACCAGATCTGGCAACTTTTCTGGCCACAGATTCCTCTCCTCCAAAGGCAATGTCTTCAGTAGGTCAATCACTACCTGATTCATCTTCTCACACATGCCATTGGTCTGTGGGTGATACGGTGTTGTCTGGATCTTCTTACAACCATACAAGTTACAGAATTCCTGGAACACTTCTGCCTCAAAGGCGGGACCTTGGTCTGTAAGCACTTGCTCAGGATATCCATGTGGTCTACAGAAGTGCTGTTGGAATGCTCTGGCTGCTGTCCTGGCTGTTTGATCTTTGACAGGCACAACTACCAGGAATCTTGAGTAGTGGTCCACAATGGTAAGAGCATAGATGTAGCCTGAACGGCTTGGAACCAGCTTCACATGGTGCAGGGCTACCAACTCAAGTGGCTGTTTGGTAATGATTGGCTGTAGAGGAGCTCTCTGGCTGTTTTGATCCCTTCTGCGCAGGTTACATTGTCCACACTCCCGGCACCACCTCTCAATGGCTCTCCTCATACCAGCCCAGCAGAACCTCTCCCGGAGCAATGCTTCCAAGTTCTTCCATCCGAAGTGTCCAGCTCCATTGTGATATGCTTCCAGGACCATTGATGCCTCTCTCTTTGGGACTATCACCTGCCAAACCAGCTCATGAGTGCGGGCATTGATACTCCTCCGACACAGCTTTCCTTCATAAATGATCAGCCGACCTCTTTCCTTCCACAACTGCTGGGTTTCTTCAGGCGCATTCGACTCTGGGCGTGAGTCAGCTTGTGACAGTAGCTCCTTCACCAGGCGGAATGCGGGGTCATTATCCTGAGTTTCTGCCCAGTCATGATGGGGCAATGGATTTAGGGTGACCTCTTTCAAGCCAGACCGTCTGTTTCTCACTCCTTGAGCACGCTGGGCCGCAAGTGGCCGGTGGAAGGGAGGTAACTCTATTTCTTCAAGAGCCTCAGGGTCTTCTCCTGCATCTGGCAGATTAGGTATCGTGGACAGCGCATCAGCATTGGCATTCTTGTGCCCTGCTCGGTACTTGATGGTAAACTCATAGTTAGACAGCCGAGCCATCCATCGCTGCTCCAGTGCACCTACTTTTGCAGTGTCCAAGTGAGTCAACGGGTTGTTGTCCGTAAAGATGGTAAACTTGGCAGAAGCTAGGTAATGCTTGAATCTTTCAGTCACAGCCCAGACAATGGCGAGGAACTCCAGCTTGAAGGAACTGTAATTGTCAGGGTTCCTTTCAGTGGGACGCAGCTTTCTGCTGGCGTAGGAGACCACTCTTTCCTTGCCATTCTGTACCTGTGACAGTACTGCTCCAAGTCCCACGTTGCTGGCATCAGTGTACAACACGAAGGGTTTGTCATAATCCGGGTAGGCCAGAACTTCATCTCCTGTGAGAGCCATCTTTAGTCTGGTGAAGAACCTCTCCAACTCCTCAGTCCATTCAAATGTGGAACTTTTCTGTTTGGCTTTCTTGGACTGCCCCACCAGGAGATTTTGCATAGGAGTGGCTATTTCAGTGAAGCCTTTGATGAACCTTCGGTAGTAGCCTACCAACCCGAGGAATTGGCATACTTCATGGACGTTGCTGGGCTTTGGCCAGTCCCGGATGACTGTGACTTTGTCATGATCTGGTGCCACACCTTCTGCACTCACTACATGACCGAGGTACTGTACCTTGGGCTTCAGGAGGTGGCATTTGCAAGGCTTCACCTTTAGGCCAAAATTGGACAAGGCTTCAAACACCTCACCCAGGTGCTACAGATGGTCTTCATAAGTCTTGGAGAAAACAATGACATCATCAAGGTACAACAGGACTGTATCGAAGTTCTTGTGTCCCAGGCAGCACTCCATCAGCCGTTGAAATGTTCCTGGGGCAGTGCAGAGCCCGAATGGCATATAATTGAACTCACAGAGACCCATTAGAGTGGTAAATGCTGTTTTCTCCTTGTCTGCCTCTGCCACGGGAACCTGCCAATACCCACTAGTGAGATCTAAGGTGGAAAAATAGTTAGCAGTTTTAAGTGCAGCCAATGACTCTTCAATTCTGGGTAATGGGTAGGCATCTTTATGTGAAATGCTGTTAATTTTCTTGTAATCAACAAACATTCTCATGGTACCATCCTATTTCTTTACAAAAACTATTGGAGCTGTCCAGGGGCTACAACTGTCCCTAATGACCCCAGCTTCCTTCATCTCTCTCAACATACCTTTTGCACATTGGTATTGTGTTGGGGGTGTAGGCCGGTACCTTTCTTTAATGGGTGGATGATCTCCAGTGGGGATATGATGTTGAACCCCTTTTGCCTGCCCAAAATCTAGTGGGTGCTTACTGAATACCCGCTCATATCCTTGTGTCACTCTGTAAACCCCATTTTTCTGGTATGAAGATGTAGTGTCAGTCCCCACATGCAGTTGCTGGCACCACTCCTCCGGCTGCTTCACAGAGCCATTGTCCTCCACCTGGTCAGATGAGACCAAAGGCTCTGCTGCCTGCAAAGAGTTGTTATTAACAGTGACCAGCTTAGCAACTGTGGTGTACCGAGGTATTGTGGCCTCCTCCTCCCCACAATTCAAAAGGCGTACAGGTACTCTCCCTTTTCGTACATCAACCACCCCTCTGGCTGTCAGGACAGTGGGCCTGCTATCAGAATATACTGGTTCTACCACTGCCTGGTAATCCTTCCCTCTGAGGCCTATGGCTGCCCGACACCAAATCAACATTTCACATCAGGGGGGTATTGCAATGGGGAAAGCATCACTCACTCTGACACTGCCAATTTCGCCGCCAGAGAGTTCTACCTGTTGTCTTTGCGTCAGGGCCTTGATCTCCTTCTGCAGGACTCGTTGTTCACTGGAACCAGCAGTCTCAGCCACCTGTTGCAACAAGACAATAACGTCAGACAGACAATTTTCAATTACATTTGTACCAAGAGTCATCATGGGATTACATTCACTTCGAACAATATCCACAACTATCAGACTTTGAGATTTTAACTCTACTCTACCCACTTTAACAGTAATTTCTTTACATCCTATATGCGGCAAAGACTGACCATTACTGGCAACTACTGTTAGTTCATCAGTTGGGCCACGGGTAAGTTCAGAATCAGCCCAATACCGCTTGTAGAGGATATAGGGCATAGTGGTCACCTGGGAGCCAGTGTCCAGCAAAGCGTTCATGGGGATGCCGTCAATCACCACAGGAAGGATCGGTCTCCCTCCCACATACTTGGCTCGCCAGTTCCTTGGGCCTTGTGGTCCTACTCCTGGGGGTTGGCCCTCTGCCCCAGGGGTTGCTCGTTTAAAGGACAAAATCTTGCAAGATGACCGGACTTGTAGCAGCGACGACAGATGGGACGTCCGTCCTGGTCATAGCGGTCGTTGTTCCTTCCTCGGAGTGGTGGGGCTCTCCTCCTCCGGAGCCACGGGACATCCTCTGGACTGGAAGCAAGCTGGATCTTTTCTTTGGAGGACACCTGTAGGGACTGCACGGTTTTAGTAAGTGCAGCCATCCCTTTGGTCAACTCCTGGACCTGAAGACGCAGCTCTTCAGTTGGATCTTTATCCAGAGTCTGTGCATCAGCCTCCACAGGGATGGAAGGAAAAGATGTTGCTTCCTGATGGTATGTGATCGCTGGGCGGCTGTCAGTTGATTCCTGCAGGACCCGAATAGCCCTGTCCTTAAAACCAGCAAAGTCCAGATCAGGGTTTTGCAGGGTTATAATGCGCAACTGTCCTCTGTGGGTAATGGAGAGGAGTCCTTCAATGAACTGCTCCTTTAACAGTTTATCTTCCTCCTTCACACTGTCAGGATCAACTAGCTTAACTGATCGCAGCGCCTCCTGCAGTTTAAGAGCATAATCCCTGATACTGTCCTGCGTTCTCTGCTTGCATCCAAAGAATCGCATCTTGATTTCAGCTGCAGTACGTGTGTCAAAGGTGCTCCTTAGCTTGGCCAGGATTTTTTTAACAGTCTCTTTATCAGTGTCCGGCCAGGCTTTCACCTCTCTCTGTGCTGCACCCGTTAGCTGTCCAATCAGGATATTCACCTTCTGGCTTTCAGACAGGGGGTAAACTTTAAACAAACTGCACAGTCTCTATTTAAATTCACTCAGGGTGTGTGACTCACCCGAGTACTGCGGTAGCCAGCCCGCTCCCGGTATATAGGGCATAGACAGTGGCATTATGGAGACCGCTGCGGCGGGCGCTCCTCCTTGCGGTGCTGCGGGGTTGGCGGCGGCATCCACCGCTGTCTTGTTGCTCGGCGCAGACATTTTCTTCCCCCCCTAGTTAACGTTAGCCAGGGCCGGGGGTTGTGTGAGCTCACCGGCGGCCACTTTGCAGGCCCGGCGCTCCGGGCTGTAGGCCTCAGCTCTTCCCCTTCTCGCGCGCTGTCCTCTTCCCACGCGGCACTTCACTTCCTCGTGCTCTGTGGCAGGCTCCGCCCACGAAGGCCCGCCCCTCTTTCTTCCCACGCACGCCAAGCAGCGCGGCAATTGGCACCAATTTCACACAGACTTTTACACAAACACAGTCTATGGCACACAGGACCCGGGGGGTACCGGGCTCCGTAATCCTGTTTGTGACGCCAAGTTGGGTCACCCTCCCAGGGCTGTGGGGTACACGGTACCGGGCCGGTGTCAGCGGGATGTGTCACAGCAACGGTGACCCGGTCCGTGGCCCTGGGCGCCCAAGTATTAGGGGAGATTGAATGGTGGAATGTAGTTAATGGAATAGTTCGTGACACCAACTGTGGTGTTCGACAAGCGAGGTGTTAAGCCGACGCTGCATGCAGATCCACTGGGACTGATGGTATAGTGCAGCAAAGATGTAAAAGCTCCCCACAGGTGAAGCTGTAATCCCAGGGCAGTGTAGATGTGGTTGGCACGGGGATGTAGCAGTGCCGGAAGGGTAGGAAGCAGACAAGACTCAGCGGGGTGCAATTTCTGTACCTTTACTTGATAAATGCAGTCCAGGGTCCTGATTACAGATGGTACCGGAGCAGGCTAGCCTGGAAGCAACTCAGGATTCTCTCTCAGCAGATGGGCTGTGCAGTCTCCTTACTAGCGCTTATTTGAGTGAAGTACTCCTAGTACTGAGTTACACTGAAGTTCCTCCTAATTCTCTTCTACTAGCACTCCTCGTATGGCAGACAGCTGTAGCCGTATTCCTCTCTTGGCTCACTCTGTGCTGTTGTGCCTCAAGTCTTAGGTGAGAGTAGGGCATTTACAGCCTCCTACTCCTCTGGTTTCTGTTGCAGGACCGTTAGTATCCGTACAACCTTGGAGACCAGGCTCCAGTTCATGCGCTGTGAGGGAGCTCTTTCCTCAGCTTAACCTCCAGCTTCTCTCCCCAAGTCTGCACATGTGGACCTCCTCACGCTAACTGACCACTCCTTCCTCTTGGCCCTCAGAGAGCACTCCTCCCCTCAATTCCGGTTCAGAGTCCCCCCTGCTGGCCTGGAGTGGAACTGTGTTGCATGCATAGGTTAACTGCGAGAGAGACCCTTCACTGCTTCTAAGCATGACCTCACCCTCCGTGGAGGAAGGCAAAGCCACTGTGGCGGCCATACTCCTGGGGGCGCCACATTAGCATTAAGGATTGTCCATGAGAATCTATGTAAACATTTGGGGTCCGATTACCCATTGGAATGTCTTGGAAAAGGATTTCAGCAGTAGCGTTGTCACGGGGCAGCCAATTTGCATCATGTGGCAGTTTCTGAAAAGTTTTTAGGACAATACTAAAAGCATGTGAAGAAGAGCCCAGAGATGAGATGCTGCCAGATAAACTGTTAATGATGATTATAGACTCATATATTCCACTCAGCTGCACAGTACTGGCCAGGTATCATTGCTGGCTTACCCTTGTCCTGTGCTTGCCTTTTTCCACCAATCTATTCTAATCATTACAAAAGCATAAGGACTGTATAAGATTAGAATGGATACATGTTCTATTTGTGGAAAACACGGGTAGAACGATGAAAACAAACGTCCAAATGTGGCCCAATATGCAGGACATGATCGGAGGCCAATTTATTGTGTTTTTGTTTTTCTACATCTATTTTTCAAGATGAAGGGAGCATGGCGAAGAGGAGCTGTCAAATCTAAAAATATATATTTTGGTACAGATTACTGGTGCTCATGTACAGCAGACATAAGGTGACACCGGTTTCTACTAGGCCACCAGGAGGGTTTGACAAATTTGCCCCAATTTTTGACAACTTATAAACCGATCTGATCTCCCAATTGATATATTTTCTCAATTGTATCTAAGCAAATACTCGCAGCGCCCAACGGTCCAGTACTGCAAGATGTCGCGCGGGAAATTGGCTCCAGCTGTTTCCATCATCGTCGTTCATTCAATTTTTTCCAGTTTGGTGCAAAGAAAAAAAATAATTCAATCCAATATTTACTAAAGTCATCAGGGTGTTATTAGTCATCCGGCTTTTATTATCTGTCGTCCCAATGATTTTCAAACCAATAAATGTCGTTCTGTTTAGTTCCCTGTAGAACATTGAATGTTTCTCCGTTTCTCTGAGGCCACTGGATGGAGAAACCAATGGAACAGGTCACAAAGTTAGTAAAGTTACAAAGTGTTTGGCTAAGAAGTGAGGAAAGGAGGAACAGGGACAAAATGCTAAGATCAAGGGGGTATAAAAAAAAACCCTCAGGAGTCACATTTAGAAAATTCTATTCTTTTTATACTACCTTATTAAGTTATTCTGAGCCAGATGGGGGGATTTCTTTAAAAGATTCCCATAGTTTGGCCAAATATACAATAAGTGTAATTTTACAGAACGCCTCTTGCGTTGGAGGACCAGTCCTGTGCTATCTTACACAAAAAAAAAACATAATTTGAATGATGCCTGTGCATTGCCTTATTTCCCCTATGGGGGCGCTGCAGGGAAATTGAATACTTACTTTTAAATTCTCCTACACAATAAAAGTCATTGCTGGGAATAATTCGCGATCAGATTATGGTCAAAACACTATTCTAACGTCTCTGGATTGTCTAAAACAGGGAATGCCATAAAGAAAGTAACCAAAATAAAATTGAAAAAATAATAATAATAATAAAAAAAAAAAAAAGAGTCATGTGACATTTGCTACCAATCCTGTGCCCTTAAAATATACCCCGGATGAAACCAAGTAAATGTGCAAAAAAAAAAAAAAATTCCCCTAATTATTTTGTCCTGTTGGCAACACATTCGCGCTCACATTCTGATGGATTCCAATTATTTTCCGCATTATCTCCCGGATCTGGCTCAGCCATTTAAAGGGGGTTAACATCAGCCTTAATGAAATATTAAAGCGTCTCGGTACCACCCGCTATTGTTGCCCCTTAGAATAAGATATAATCCATTTTTTGACAAGTTTTCATCTTTCTCTGCAGAAGACGCAACATGAAACCAAATCAGTGGCAAAGAGCCGGGTAATGAATAATCTATTTCATATTCCATCACCGCTCAGCCCAGAATGGAAGTTATTCGGCGGCTGCCGGGGTAGCACATGACGCAGCTAATGTTTAAATAATGCTAGAAGGGTACGGGAGAAAAAAAAGACCCGCGATAAACAAATCATTAGTCCTTAACGGTTGTTTAATGCAATTTGTTAATGAACATAATGGTGCGGACTAATAATGAAAGGAAATAAAAGCGTCTAAACAGGCGCCAAGTTGCCAGTGATGCGCAATTACTTCCTTGTCAAGTTTTTTTTTCTGATTTAATGAGCCCCTCTGGGACTGAAGCCTGTCAGTCAGTCCTGACTTCTTGACACTATTACAACTTCAAATAAAGCAGCAGGCAGGCTGTTTTCCTCGGATTGGAAATACTGAAATGATCTGACAGGTTTAAAGAAAAGAACCGCAGAAAAAAAAAAAAAAAAAGAAGAACACGAAAGACAGAGACAGACACACGGCGCGGCGGTGGTGGCGGCGGCGGCGCACCCCCTCCCCCGTCTTATTTTATGGACCTGGGATACAATTTCATGATGCTGTTTGGTAATGATGAGATTCCCAATCATTCAGGTCGCTCTGTGATGAGGGATGGCCGTTCTCTTCTCCCGTGGCTAATACCAATTTTTTTTTTCTGGCCCCCACCCCCTCTTTATTTCTTTACTTAATGATAACCCTCGACGGACGCGCCCCGTATGGGATAGTCGGAGCCGCACTATTTTGTTCGCCATTAATTTAAGCCTTTGATGCCCTACGCTCTGAAGCGGCGGCAAAGGGAGCCCCCCCACCAAGCTGGTTCTAGAAGAAGACAATCCCGACGCGCCTTAAACAGAATAGCAAATGGTTTCCCGTCCCGGAGATGAGAACGGACATCAGGCTCGCCGCTCTGTGCTCTGACGTCCCCTCAATCAATCCTACATTTATCAGCGCTTTAAAAATTTACTTGCTGCAATTAAGCCCCGTTTGATTCTAGATTAGTAACCGTATTCGAGATTATTTCATCATCGCACGAGGAATCCGACCGGAGCCAGGATCCACGCACCAGTCTACGCTGCCTGGTGGCTAAAGGGGCCGAATGGAAGCGATCAGCCGCCCTGGAACTAAAGAGAGAAGTGACAGACGGCAGGAGGAGAAGAGTGAGGGAGGGTTAAGGGCAGAAACCCGGGGAATGAGGGAGCCGGGAGAAGAGGACCAAGACTGGGCAGAAACGGGAACAGTAAAAATAACAAGAATTTCCCCCAAAATTTTCAACAACAATCCTTGAGTGTAGCATAATTAGTAGTAATTGTACAGGAGGAGGAGGTGAGCTGTGACAACACCTATTGTGAATGGTGGATACTGTGTTATCTACTCTATATAGAGGTGTTATCAGTCATTGTGCAGGAGGAGGAGGAGGTGAGCTGTGACATTATCTATTATGAATGGTGGATCCGGTGTTATCTACCATATATAGGGGTGTTATCAGTCAGTCAATGTACAGGAGGAGGAGGTGAGCTGTGACAACACCTATTGTGAATGGTGGATCCTATGTTATATACTCTATATAGAGGTGTTATCAGTCATTGTGCAGGAGGAGGAGGTGAGCTGTGACATTATCTATTATGAATGGTGGATTCGGTGTTATCTACCATATATAGGGGTGTTATCAGTCAATGTACAGGAGGAGGAGGTGAGCTGTGACACGTATTGTGAATGGTGGATCCTGTGTTATCTACTGTATATAGAGGTGTTATCAGTCATTGTGCAGGAGGAGGAGGTGAGCTGTGACATTATCCCACCAAGGACAACATCTGCAAGGAGTTTGTATGTTCTCCCCGTGTTTGCGTGGGTTTCCTCCGGGCACTCTGGTTTCCTCCCACATTCCAAAAGACATACTGATAGGGAATTTAGATTGTGAGCCCCATCGGGGACAGTGATGATGTGTGCAAAACTGTAAAGCGCTGCGGAATATGTTAGCGCTATATAAAAATAAAGATTTATTTTTATTACCTATTATGAATGGTGAATCCTGTGTTATTTACTGTATATAGAGGTGTTATCAGTCATTGTACAGGAGGAGGTGAGCTGTGACATCACCTATTGTGATTGCATATAGAGATGTTATTGGTCATTGTATGGGAGGGGGTGAGTTGTGGATAGAGGATCTTGTGTTATTAGCAGTTTATAGAGGTATAGTCAGACATAGTGATCCAATCTGTCATGAAAATGAGGCTGCTGAAAAGGCTACTGTAAAGATGTTAGTTGCAAAAGCCAATTAACATAAAAACCCAGTTTAAACAATAGAACATTTTCTGATGACACACTCCCTTTAAGATGGACTAGCTTGTTTGGTTCTTGGTATCCAAATACTTTTTGCCGTTCTTTCCTTTTGTGACATGCACAGTAGGAGTTACAAATACAAGCCGACAATGGCTCATGGCACGGGTCAAATAAGTATATTGGAGCCATCATCTGCATCTTCGAAACTGCACGGACAAATCTGAAGACATGAAACTTGATAAAGGTCCACATTTGGCAGTGCAAGTGGGGCAGAAATGAAGATGGATCCTAATGACGGAACATCCACCTAATCCCCGTCCACCAGTAGGGATGACTGCAGAACATATCGTTTTTAGGGTTTTTAACAGTCCAAGCATCATTGACTTGAGTGATGAAAGTATTTGGGATGACAGCCAAAAAGCTCAGTGTATTCCCGTGTCAACCAGTCACTGTTTCTTCACTTTCAAAACAGCACACCTCTTCCTGCTCCCTAAATAAAGGGATAATTTCTGGATAGCGTGTGAAAAGCTATTGTTTCTTCACTTTCAAAACAGCACACCTCTTCCTGCTCCCTAAATAAAGGGATAATTTCTGGACAGCTTGTGAAAAGCTATTGCTTCTTTATTTAGCAAAGTACAAAGCTCTTCATACTACTCAAACAAGGATAATTTTTACACCACCCTGTGTGAAAATGTGAATAAAGGCTTCTTAGATTTCCACTGTCCGAGTACAAGCACAAGCAGGGCATCTGCCCCAACCTGCAAAAAGAGTTAATGTTTGGGTGATTTTTTTAGGATTTACCTACCCTAAAAAGTCTAATAATACAGGGTGCTTTTAAATAAATAGCCAGTTACAATCTGTTGCATCTAGTCAGATAGGTTG
Organism: Dendrobates tinctorius; assembly: GCF_039654945.1. Taxonomy (NCBI): domain Eukaryota; kingdom Metazoa; phylum Chordata; class Amphibia; order Anura; family Dendrobatidae; genus Dendrobates; species Dendrobates tinctorius. Next base: position 3,166,436 of record NW_027362007.1, on the reverse strand, counting down.
AGGTCACTTGGACATTATGAAAGGCTGTGGTTGCACTAAGGAGCTCAAAAGGCATTCAATACAGTCCTAAAAAACCTTTGAGTTTATACAGGCATTATCCAGGCGGCCAGAGGCTTTGCATTGCTGAAATTTGAGGCAAATTAATTAAAAGATCTTTGAAAATTCAACAAAGTCAGCAAATTCAAATTTATATACAGTAACGGCTGAAAGTGTTGGCACCCTTAAAATTGTTTCAGGAAATGAAGTATTTAGCCCACAAAATTGTTTAACTTATATATGTTTTGTTAGACATGTTTATTTCCTTTGTGTGTATTGGAACAACACAAAAAACTAAAAAAGGGGCAAATTTTACACAAAACCCCATTCCACAGTGATGCATGTTGCATTGCTAACTTGCACTTGGACCATAAGAAATCACCATACGGCAATCGGTTCTGATGAAGGTCCAATTTCAGGACCAAAAACATTAACAACTATTGGATTGCGATTAAAACAATTTGTTTCATTCATTACAATTTGATTTTAGGGTTTCTTACTTGCTTGACAAAGGGTTGGAACTCTCCCATAGCACCTCACCTACAACCACAGAGGGCCATATACTTCTACAATTACACGCTTCTCTTCTTTGTGTGTATTGGAACAACACAAAAAGACTGATAAAAAAAAAGTCAAATTGGACATAATTTCTCACAAGACCCCAAAAATGGGAAGGAAAAAATTGTTGGGACATTTCCAAAACTGTGGATAAACAACTTTATTTCACGCATTTAATGCTCCTTCGGCCTCAGCTGTGGAAAGTAACAGGTGTGGAAAATATGAAAATCACACCTGAAACAAGGTAAAAAAAAAAAGGGAGACGTTGCCTCAATCTTTGCATTGTTTGTCTGTGTGTGCCACACTAAGCAAGGAGAACAGAAAGAGGAGAAGAGAACTGTCTGAGGACTTGAGAACCAAAATTGTTGAACAATATCAACAAGCTCAAGGTTACAAGTCCATCTCCATAGCCAAGACGTTTACAACCCCTGGCACTGTAGCTAATCTCTCTGGACGTGGATGGCAGAGAAAATTTGATGAAAGGTTGCAAAACTGATAGTCCAGAAGGTGGATAAGCAGCCCCGATCAAGGTCCAAAGAAAGCCAAGCTGTTCTGCAGGCTCAGTGTCAGTGCAAACTATCCGCCCACATGTGAATGAAATGAAACGCTATAGCAGGAGACCCAGGAAGACCCCACTGCTGACGCAGATAAATAAAAAAGCTCAACTGCACTTTGCTAAAATGTAAGTCAAAATCCGTCTGGCAAAGCGTCTTTTGTACAGATGAGACCAAGATAGAGCTTTTTGGTAAAGCACCTCATTCTCCTGTTTACTGAAAATGAAATGAGGCCTACAAAGAAAATAACATAGTACATACAGTTAAATATGGTGAAGGTCCAAAGTTGTTTTTGGGTTGTTATGCAGCCTGTGGCACTGGGGGCCTTGACTGGATGCAAGGCATCATGAAATCTGAAGACTACCAAGGGATTTTGGGTTGCAATGTAGTGTCCAGCGTTAGAAAGCTGGGTCTATGTCCTAGATCATGGGTCCTACAGCAGGACAATGACCTCAAACATACTATAAGAAGCCCCCAGAAATGCATGGAAACAAAGTGCTGGAGAGTTCTAAAGTGGCAGCAATGAGTCCGGATCTAAATCCCATTGATCCCATGAAGAGAGATCTTAAAATTGCTGTTGAGAGAAGGCACAGTCACATATGAGAGACCGGCAGCCGTTTGTAAGAAGAGTCGTCCAAAACTCCAGCTGAGAGGAGTAAGACGCTTATAGAAGGTTATATGAAGCCATTGATTGCAGTTATTTATTCCATAGGGTGCAACCAAATATTTTTTTTCCAATACACGCAAAGGAAATAAACATGTGTAGAACAAAATGCATAATTGCAATAATTTTCTGGGAGAAATACTTCATTTTCTGAGGTGCCAACACTTTCAGCCATGACTGTATATGGAACAAGGGCCACCGCTTAAATGATGCAGCATATTCTGTGGGTAGGGGCTTCAGGGTCATATTGCGAACCTAAGACATCATATAGTCACCAAATATAAGCCATAAAAATACCTTCTTAATAACTTAATAAATAATATTATTTGACCGAGTTACATCCTGTATTATACTCCAGAGCTGCACTCACTATTCTGCTGGTGCAGTCACTGTGTACATACATTACTGATCCTGAGTTACATCCTGTATTATACTCCAGAGCTGCACGCACTATTCTGTTGGTGCAGTCACTGTGTACATACATTACATTACTGATCCTGAGTTACATCCTAAATTATACTCCAGAGCTGCACGCACTATTCTGCTGGTGCAGTCACTGTGTACATACATTACTGATCCTGAGTTACATCCTGTATTATACTCCAGAGCTGCACGCACTATTCTGTTGGTGCAGTCACTGTGTACATACATTACATTACTGATCCTGAGTTACATCCTGTATTATACTCCAGAGCTACACTCACTATTCTGCTGGTGCAGTCACTGTGTACATACATTACATTACTGATCCTGAGTTACATCCTGTATTATACCCAGAGCTACACTCACTATTCTGCTGGTGCAGTCACTGTGTACATACATTACATTACTGATTCTGAGTTACATCCTGTATTATACCCAGAGCTACACTCACTATTCTGCTGGTGCAGTCACTGTGTACATACATTACATTACTGATTCTGAGTTACCTCCTGTATTATACCCCAGAGCTACACTCACTATTCTGCTGGTGCAGTCACTGTATACATACATTACTGATCCTGAGTTACATCCTGTATTATACTCCAGAGCTGCACTCACTATACTGCTGGTGCAGTCACTGTGTACATACATTACATTACTGATCCCGACTTACATCCTGTATTATACTTCAGAGCTGCACTCACTATTCTGCTGGTGCTGTCACTGTGTACATACATTACTGATCCTGAGTTACATCCTATATTATACTCCAGAGCTGCACTTACTATTCTGCTGGTGCAGTCACTGTGTACATACATTACATTACTGATCCTGAGTTACATCCTGTATTATACCCCAGAGCTACACTCACTATTCTGCTGGTGCACTCACTGTGTACATACATTACTGATCCTGAGTTACCTCCTGTATTATACCCCAGAGCTGCTCTCACTATTCTGCTGGTGCAGTCACTGTGTACATACATTACATTACTGATCCTGAGTTACATCATGTATTATACTCCAGAGCTGCACTCAATATTCTGCTGGTGCAGTCACTGTGTACATACATTACATTACTGATCCCGAGTTACATCCTGTATTATACTCCAGAGCTGCACTCACTATTCTGCTGGTGCAGTCACTGTGTACATACATTACATTACTGATCCTGCGTTACATCCTGTTTTATACTCCAGAGCTGCACTCACTATTCTGCTCTGGTGCAGTCACTGTGTACATACAGTACATTACTGATCCTGAGTTACCTCCTGCATTATACTCCAGAGCTGCACTCACTATTCTGCTGGTGCAGTCACTGTGTACATACATTACATTACTGATCCTGAGTTACATCATGTATTATACTCCAGAGCTGCACTCACTATTCTGCTGGTGCAGTCACTGTGTACATACATTACATTACTGATCCTGAGTTACATCCTGTATTATACTCCAGAGCTGCACTCACTATTCTGCTGGTGCAGTCAGTGTACATACATTACATTACTGATCCTGCGTTACATCCTGTATTATACTCCAGAGCTGCACTCACTATTCTGCTCTGGTGCAGTCACTGTGTACATACATTACATTACTGATCCTGAGTTACATCCTGTATTATACTCCAGAGCTGCACTCACTATTCTGCTGGTGCAGTCACTGTGTACATACATTACTGATCCTGAGTTACATCCTGTATTATACTCCAGAGCTGCACTCACTATTCTGCTGGTCCAGTCACTGTGTACATACATTACATTACTGATCCTGAGTTACCTCCTGCATTATACTCCAGAGCTGCGCTCACTATTCTGCTGGAGCAGTCACTGTGTACATACATTACATTACTGATCCTGAGTTACATCCTGCATTATACTGCACAGCTGCACTCACTATTCTGCTGGTGCAGTCACTGTGTACATACATTACATTACTGATCCTGAGTTACATCCTGTATTATACTCCAGAGCTGCACTCACTATTCTGCTGGTACAGTCACTGTGTACATACATTACATTACTGATCCTGGATTACATCCTGTATTATACCCCAGAGCTGCGGTCACTATTCTGCTGGTGCAGTCACTGTGTACATACATTACATTACTGGTCCTGAGTTACATCCTGTATTATACCCCAGAGCTGCACTCACTATTCTGCTGGTGCAGTCACTGTGTACATACATTACATTACTGATCCTGAGTTACATCCTGTATTATACTCCAGAGCTGCACTCACTATTCTGCTGGTGCAGTCACAGTGTACATACAGTACATTACTGATCCTGAGTTACAGCCTGTATTATACTCCAGAGCTGCACTCACTATTCTGCAGGTGCAGTCACTGTGTACATACATTACATTACTGATCCCGAGTTACATCCTGTATTATACCCCAGAGCTGCACTCACTATTCTGCTGGTGCAGTCACTGTGTACATACATTACATTACTGATCCTGAGTTACATCCTGTATTATACTCCAGAGCTGCACTCACTATTCTGCTGGTGCAGTCACAGTGTACATACATTACTGATCCTGAGTTACAGCCTGTATTATACTCCAGAGCTGCACTCACTATTCTGCTGGTGCAGTCACTGTGTACATACATTACTGATCCTGAGTTACATCCTGTATTATACCCCAGAGCTGCACTCACTATTCTGCTGGTGCAGTCACTGTGTACATACATTACATTACTGATCCTGAGTTACATCCTGTATTATACTCCAGAGCTGCACTCACTATTCTGCTGGTGCAGTCACAGTGTACATACATTACTGATCCTGAGTTACAGCCTGTATTATACTCCAGAGCTGCACTCGCTATTCTGCTGGTGCAGTCACTGTGTACATACATTACATTACTGATCCGGAGTTACCTCCTGTATTATACCCCAGAGCTGCACTCACTATTCTGCTGGTGCAGTCACTGTGTACATACATTACATTACTGATCCTGAGTTACATCCTGTATTATACCCCAGAGCTGCACTCACTATTCTGCTGGTGCAGTCACTGTGTACATACATTACATTACTGATCCTGAGTTACATCCTGTATTATACCCCAGAGCTGCACTCACTATTCTGCTGGTGCAGTCACTGTGTACATACATTACATTACTGATCCTGAGTTACATCCTGTATTATACCCCAGAGCTGCACTCACTATTCTGCTGGTGCAGTCACTGTGTACATACATTACTGATCCTGAGTTACAGCCTGTATTATACTCCAGAGCTGCACTCACTATTCTGCTGGTGCAGTCACTGTGTACATACATTACATTACTGATCCTGAGTTACATCCTGTATTATACTCCAGAGCTGCACTCACTATTCTGCTGGTGCAGTCACAGTGTACATACATTACTGATCCTGAGTTACAGCCTGTATTATACTCCAGAGCTGCACTCGCTATTCTGCTGGTGCAGTCACTGTGTACATACATTACATTACTGATCCGGAGTTACCTCCTGTATTATACCCCAGAGCTGCACTCACTATTCTGCTGGTGCAGTCACTGTGTACATACATTACATTACTGATCCTGAGTTACATCCTGTATTATACCCCAGAGCTGCACTCACTATTCTGCTGGTGCAGTCACTGTGTACATACATTACATTACTGATCCTGAGTTACATCCTGTATTATACCCCAGAGCTGCACTCACTATTCTGCTGGTGCAGTCACTGTGTACATACATTACATTACTGATCCTGAGTTACATCCTGTATTATACCCCAGAGCTGCACTCACTATTCTGCTGGTGCAGTCACTGTGTACATACATTACTGATCCTGAGTTACAGCCTGTATTATACTCCAGAGCTGCACTCGCTATTCTGCTGGTGCAGTCACTGTGTACATACATTACATTACTGATCCGGAGTTACCTCCTGTATTATACCCCAGAGCTGCACTCACTATTCTGCTGGTGCAGTCACTGTGTACATACATTACATTACTGATCCTGAGTTACATCCTGTATTATACCCCAGAGCTGCACTCACTATTCTGCTGGTGCAGTCACTGTGTACATACATTACATTACTGATCCTGAGTTACATCCTGTATTATACCCCAGAGCTGCACTCACTATTCTGCTGGTGCAGTCACTGTGTACATACATTACATTACTGATCCTGAGTTACATCCTGTATTATACCCCAGAGCTGCACTCACTATTCTGCTGGTGCAGTCACAGTGTACATACATTACTGATCCTGAGTTACAGCCTGTATTATACTCCAGAGCTGCACTCACTATTCTGCTGGTGCAGTCACTGTGTACATACATTACTGATCCTGAGTTACATCCTGTATTATACCCCAGAGCTGCACTCACTATTCTGCTGGTGCAGTCACTGTGTACATACATTACATTACTGATCCTGAGTTACATCCTGTATTATACTCCAGAGCTGCACTCACTATTCTGCTGGTGCAGTCACAGTGTACATACATTACTGATCCTGAGTTACAGCCTGTATTATACTCCAGAGCTGCACTCGCTATTCTGCTGGTGCAGTCACTGTGTACATACATTACATTACTGATCCGGAGTTACCTCCTGTATTATACCCCAGAGCTGCACTCACTATTCTGCTGGTGCAGTCACTGTGTACATACATTACATTACTGATCCTGAGTTACATCCTGTATTATACCCCAGAGCTGCACTCACTATTCTGCTGGTGCAGTCACTGTGTACATACATTACATTACTGATCCTGAGTTACATCCTGTATTATACCCCAGAGCTGCACTCACTATTCTGCTGGTGCAATCACTGTGTACATACATTACATTACTGATCCTGAGTTACATCCTGTATTATACCCCAGAGCTGCACTCACTATTCTGCTGGTGCAGTCACTGTGTACATACATTACTGATCCTGAGTTACCTACTGTATTATACTCCAGAGCTGCACTCACTATTCTGCTGGTGCAGTCACTGTGTTTGTACATTACTTACCCGGCGTTACAATATGGATCACAGTTGGTAACATGTGGCCATTGTAGGTCGGTTCATCCGATCTCGTCCTTTTCCATATGGAGAAGCTGCTCAGAGGAGTTTGTATCTGTTACATTGATACGAACATTACAGCACCGGTAAGAAGCTCCACTGCGCGGATGCGTTACTGCTCTCGTCTTTTATTAATATATTTTTTTGCATTACACTTGTTTATACATAATTCATATTAAAAGAAAAATAATCCACATATCGGCACAGAACGACACATAACAGAAGAGGCGGCCGGTTACCAGACTTCAGGGCCCGTCCTGGCTACAATAAATTACAGGGAGCGATGCAGAGTGTTAATGAGGTCAGGAAACGGACAGCTCGGGTCACATCAGGATGAGGATCGTCACCATGGGAACGAAGAGAATAATCCAAAAAGTAAAGCAAAGTTCCAGTATTGGGCGATGCACTGTCAGAGGGTACTGCCCCACCGCACCACTGACCGCACTGGTGGATTGACGGCTTCAGGTCAGGTCCTGACAATTCTCCAGTCTGATTCCAGCTCTGTGGTCTCACAGCAAAGCCACATGTAACACGATACTGAGGGGACCGACCAATGTCACGCTCATTTATGCCAAGGACCCGATACACAGCTTCTTCCTCCACTGGTCCTACATCTGCCATCCGGTCCACTTATCTGGAGTGAAGGGGCAAGTTCTGGGTCACCACCACCTCTCTACTTTGTGGGGCCACCATGGCAACTATAAGGCTATGTTCACACTGAGTATTTTGGAGCAAATATTCTGCAAGATCCTCCTATAGCTGGAAGTGCTCTGTATTCATTTCTAAAGGATTTTTTTTAATCTTCTTTCTTTTTATTCCCTAAAGAGGTTTTCAAAACCGCCAAGTGGGAAATAGAAATAAAAAAAACGGCATGCCCCATTTTGAAGCAGATCCTAAAAAAATCTTGGAGAGACAGTGTCCAATCAAAAGGCTGCAAGAAGCCCCCCAAAAACTCTGCTGGAAATAAACTCTTCCAAAACCTCTTGAAACACTTCTAAAGACTACGTGCCCTATTCCTGAGGCGGCTTTGCCTTCGCTCTTGCTTTGCCTTCGCTCTTGCATTGCCTTCGCTCTTGCTTTACCTTCCCTCTTGCATTGCCTTCCCTCTTGCTTTGCCTTCCCTCTTGCTTTGCCTTCCCTCTTGCTTTGCCTTCCCTCTTGCTTTGCCTTCCCTCTTGCTTTGCCTTCCCTCGGGCTTTGCCTTCTCTCTGGCTTTGCCTTCCCTCTGGCTTTGCCTTCCCTCTGGCTTTGCCTTCCCTCTGGCTTTGCCTTCGCTCTTGCAATGCCTTCGCTCTTGCAATGCCTTCCCTCTTGCAGTGCCTTCCCTCTTGCAGTGCCTTCCCTCTTGCAGTGCCTTCCCTCTTGCAGTGCCTTCCCTCTTGCAGTGCCTTCCCTCTTGCAGTGCCTTCCCTCTTGCTTTGCCTTCGCTCTTGCAGTGCCTTCGCTCTTGCTTTGCCTTCCCTCTTGCTTTGCCTTCCCTCTTGCTTTGCCTTGGCTCTTGCTTTGCCTTCCCTCTTGCAGTGCCTTCCCTCTTGCAGTGCCTTCCCTCTTGCTTTGCCTTCGCTCTTGCATTGCCTTCGCTCTTGCAGTGCCTTCGCTCTTGCAGTGCCTTCCCTCTTGCTTTGCCTTCCCTCTTGCTTTGCCTTCGCTCTTGCTTTGCCTTCGCTCTTGCTTTGCCTTCCCTCTTGCAGTGCCTTCGCTCTTGCTTTGCCTTCCCTCTTGCTTTGCCTTCCCTCTTGCTTTGCCTTGGCTCTTGCAGTGTCTTCCCTCTTGCAGTGCCTTCGCTCTTGCTTTGCCTTCCCTCTTGCTTTGCCTTCGCTCTTGCAATGCCTTCCCTCTTGCTTTGCCTTCCCTCTTGCAGTGCCTTCGCTCTTGCAGTGCCTTCCCTCTTGCTTTGCCTTCGCTCTTGCAGTGCCTTCGCTCTTGCAGTGCCTTCCCTCTTGCAGTGCCTTCCCTCTTGCAGTGCCTTCCCTCTTGCAGTGCCTTCCCTCTTGCTTTGCCTTCCCTCTTGCTTTGCCTTCGCTCTTGCATTGCCTTCGCTCTTGCAGTGCCTTCGCTCTTGCAGTGCCTTCCCTCTTGCTTTGCCTTCGCTCTTGCTTTGCCTTCCCTCTTGCTTTGCCTTCCCTCTTGCTTTGCCTTCCCTCTTGCTTTGCCTTCCCTCTTGCTTTGCCTTCCCTCTTGCTTTGCCTTGGCTCTTGCTTTGCCTTCCCTCTTGCAGTGCCTTCCCTCTTGCTTTGCCTTCGCTCTTGCTTTGCCTTCGCTCTTGCAGTGCCTTCGCTCTTGCAGTGCCTTCCCTCTTGCTTTGCCTTCCCTCTTGCTTTGCCTTCGCTCTTGCTTTGCCTTCCCTCTTGCAGTGCCTTCGCTCTTGCTTTGCCTTCCCTCTTGCTTTGCCTTCCCTCTTGCTTTGCCTTGGCTCTTGCAGTGTCTTCCCTCTTGCAGTGCCTTCACTCTTGCAGTGCCTTCCCTCTTGCTTTGCCTTCCCTCTTGCTTTGCCTTCGCTCTTGCAATGCCTTCCCTCTTGCTTTGCCTTCCCTCTTGCAGTGCCTTCGCTCTTGCAGTGCCTTCGCTGTTGCAGTGCCTTCCCTCTTGCAGTGCCTTCCCTCTTGCTTTGCCTTTGCTCTTGCTTTGCCTTCGCTCTTGCTTTGCCTTCGCTCTTGCAATGCCTTCCCTCTTGCTTTGCCTTCGCTCTTGCTTTGCCTTCCCTCTTGCTTTGCCTTGGCTCTTGCAGTGTCTTCCCTCTTGCAGTGCCTTCGCTCTTGCAGTGCCTTCCCTCTTGCTTTGCCTTCCCTCTTGCTTTGCCATCGCTCTTGCTTTGCCTTCACTCTTGCTTTGCCTTTGCTCTTGCTTTGCCTTCCCTCTTGCAGTGCCTTCCCTCTTGCTTTGCCTTCCCTCTTGCTTTGCCTTCGCTCTTGCATTGCCGGGGTCTCTGAAGATTGTCTAGACCACTTTTCAAAAGATGTTGTGTGCACATAGCCAAAAAGTAACATTTCATGAAGTGGTTTTCGACTAGTAAACTCATTTCTGAATGCCTCAAACAACTCTGTGTGAACATAGCCTGACACCACAACTGGTATAAAAGAATGAACCTGCTAATCCGACCCTAAAAGATGGCAGATTCAGTGTGTCATGACAAATGGGGCGGCTGTGCTTCCTGTCATAAGAATCAGCTAATCTAATAGCCAACATAGGAGGCGCCGTAGAGTTAAGAGGGATAAACTGATGATCATGAGCACTGATTGCAAGTACAGGAGCCAGATCCCATGGAGGTTAGGATGAATGATCGCTGCCCAACTTTGCAGTCACTTGATTGCTGGGCAGGTTTCCGGGTCTTTTCTATGGGGCGATGATCCAACCCCGGGTAATAATTTGCTTCCAACAGTGGTGGAGAGTGTATGACATGAGGGTGATGACTGATCATTCATATTATACCCCCCCAATGACTGACATAACAGTAAAGATAACAAGCTTCGAGTCATCTCCTATGTCTGTGATCGGGGGTTGCTGAGGGCGATATAGCTGTCTGTGTAAAAGGACTCACAGACAGAGAAATGGTTGGGAATGAACATCACATCATGTAAAGGGGTCTTTTTTGGAGTTGAGAAGGACTGCAAATACTTAATCGAAAATCTTAAGTCTTTTTTTGTATGCAAGTTTAATCAGAAAGTACCTCAAGTGTCTAAGACAACCGAAGACCTCATAAGACCGTCTGCTGGAACATGATACTGGATCTTGTGCCACAACCCCATAGATTTTCTGATGTTGCTCAAGATTTGAGATTTCGCAGGTGACACATTTACTTCTTAAATACCAATTTCCTTTTCATGTGTTCTACAAAAGGCCGGAAATTGGATTAACCTTGATAGACCATGATGGGTATCTAATGAGGAGCATCATGAAACAAGTGAAGTCACAACAAGCCATGGAAACCACCGCCTTGTGCCACCATGGAGCTGCTCATCCACCAGACATGATAATATAGGTGGATCCGGGAGCTATAATATCACGGTAACCATATACCTTGGGCTTTGATTTAGATCTTGGACTCCATACTCTTAGACTGTACTTACCCACTTACTCAATATCAAGGAGTACAAGTTTTTGTGATTGCGATACAGCAATACTTCATTGCTTAGTAAGACGTATCACACAATGACAGGAAGTAGATGGAACTAAGAGGACAAGTCACATTAATGCAAGGAACCCACCGGGGGCTGACATGGGGGCAATCTTCACTACCGGTCCTGTAGAGACTGATAGTCTGGGACAGGATAAAGAGAAATCAGGGTCAAACTGTAGAGCAAAACTATCTTCAAGGAACCCTCCGGTCCTCATAGAGCGCTACACTGATGATGAACGGATGTGCAGGACTCTCCCATCATTCATCACCTTCGATGACCCAAGGTGCTCACAGCCTTTCTGATGGAAATATCAGAACAAGGTGGAGGCTGACAGCTACTCGATGGTGTGAGAACTTCATAGTCATGGATAGTAGAAGCATGAGTCGCTACAATGTGGACTATAAGGGCCACACTGTCCTCCCTCTGTGCTAACATGGAGCGCCCGCAAACACTATGTAAGAGGGGAATTTTCATTAGTGACTGGATTTCTCCTTTAATTGACCCCTGACAATCCCATAAGAAAAGCAGCATTATAGGGTTATTACCATCTTCATAGATAGATAATGCAATTTATCATCTTTGCACATTACCACTTATTAACTTTTTCAACCATTTTTGAGACACTAACACTTTTTTTTTTGTTTTACAGCTCGTTGCCTTGGAGACCGACCACCCCTGCTGTTTAGCTTGTAAGCACTGCACTGAAACTGGCTGGGATTAGGAGGCAACATCTCGCTTCAGTGCTATCGGCTGACTTAAAAAAAACAAAACAAAAAAAACCAGCACTTATGGGCTCAACAGAAAAGAGTCTGTAAGCGCTGCATATTCTGATGTCTAGTGTTAATATCTGAAAATTCTAAAAAGCAGAAAATTATAACAGTGCTTGTATCTACAAAAACTATCGACAATGCCCGTTTATGAAGATGGGAATAACCCTTTAATTACTGAACCTTAAATTTCATTCCATTGACCCGACATGGGCTAAATACCAAAATTCAGACTAAGATTTACTAAGATCAACCTTCGTCCATGACTTTCTCCAGCAGTACCAGAAGCTTGGTAATAACGGAAATCCACCAGACAAGACAAAAAACTACAATCCGAAGATCACCCAAAAATATACAACTTGACTTTTCATCGTTACTGTGTCTTCATCTTGCAAAAGAAGGTTTAAAGGATCAGGAAAGTTCCCATGAAGATGGTGGAAAGTCCTTGGTGGACCCTTCAGACAGTTTTGGAAGTTGACCTGCAGTTGTAAAGCCCATTGTTCCGCAGATCTCAGACAGTGCAGGAGGGCGAAACACAGGAACGCCCGGGGTACGGTGGAGGGTGAAGAGGATCAGTGCCCACGAAAAGAGAAATAAACGGCCAAGATGATGGTGAAGACGATGATGATCCCCAGGACAACGAGTAAGACCCGATTCTGGATGATCCTAAAGAAAAAAAAAAAAGGTACAAAAAGAGAAAGCTCGTTAGTTTTAGGCTCAAATTCTCAAACAAAAAGACAAAAAAAAAGTGACACATTGACAACCGTCTCTCCTTCTACAAGAAGCTTCGACTCAATTGTCCCTTCTTCCACAATGCCCAATTAATTTAGCGATGTTAAGGATTCCTGTCGTGCATTCCTGCGGCGGAGAACGGGTGCCGAGCATTGAGGCACAAGCAATAATTGACATGAAAAAAAAAAACAATATTAAAGGCATTCGAGGCAAATCACAAGGGTGAGACCTGACGAGAGACTGACTTCCGTGTGACAGACAGTGGGAAGTATGTTTGCTACATGTAAACTCGCTCTCGGAATTCAGGCTGAACTACTGGTGCAGCGGCGAAACGTATCGACTGATCAGAGGAGGACACAGACACAAGCGGGGTGCGCAGGCGGATGAAACGAGATAAAGGCGGCTTTCAGAGGAAATCTCCTCCTCCAACGCGGCTTATCGGTCAGTGTGCAGCCGCTGATACTGAAAACAAGAGGCTCCGTTCCAGGAGTAAAGTAAAAAAACAAAAGAAACAACATAAACAGGGGTAAAGCAATAATTGGTGTCCGGGGGATACGTTACATGGCCAAGTTATGGAGACGCCCCGAGACCACTCTTCTGTGCCTCACCTTGTCCAGCTCACGGCGGCTGCAGCCGATCACGACAATCCTCTGATGATACCTATAATGACCTGTATCACATACGGAGCAACCTCCTGCAGCGGAGTGAGCAGGACCAGGTCACCAAGGGTCCGCCACCCCCGGAAAACTGCAAGAACAGCCGCCATTTACATCGCAGCAAACAATGGAGTCTTCTCACGTACAAGGATGAGAAGAGCAGGAAAATTCTACAGATCTGACTGTAGCCGACACCCACCACACCTCAGATAGGGAGAGCAGTGAGAATGATGGAAGTGGTAGTATCGAGGCGATGAGAATACTGCTATCTGTGGTGTTACATAGGACTGCAAGTGACATCTACTCCATTATGTGTACTCAAGGAGTTATCACTGTGCTATCTGTGGTGTTACACAGGACTGCCGGGAACATCCACTACATTATCTGTACTCAGAGTTATCGCTGTGTTATCTGTGGTGTTACATAGGACTGCAAGTGACATCTACTCCATTATCTGTACTCAGAGAGTGATCACTGTGGTGTTACATAGGACTGCAGGTGACATCTACTACATAATCTGTACTCAGAGAGTTATCAGTGTGTTATCTGTGGTGTTACATAGGACTGCAAGTGACATCTACTCCATTATCTGTACTCAAGGAGTTATCACTGTTATCTGTGGTGTTACATAGGACTGCCAGGAACATCCACTACATTATCTGTAATCAGAGAGTTATCACTGTGTTATCTGTGGTGTTACATAGGACTGCAAGTGACATCTACTCCATTATCTGTACTCAAGGAGTTATCACTGTGGTGTTACATAGGACTGCAGGTGACATCTACTACATAATCTGTACTCAGAGAGTTATCACTGTGTTATCTGTGGTGTTACATAGGACTGCAAGTCACATCTACTCCATTATCTGTACTCAAGGAGTTATCACTGTGGTGTTACATAGGACTGCCAGGAACATCCACTACATTATCTGTAATCAGAGAGTTATCACTGTGTTATCTGTGGTGTTACATAGGACTGCCGGGAACATCCACTACATTATCTGTACTCAGAGAGTTATCACTGTGTTATCTGTGGTGTTACATAGGACTGCAAGTGACATCTACTCCATTATCTGTACTCAAGGAGTTATCACTGTGGTGTTACATAGGACTGCAGGTGACATCTACTACATTATCTGTACTCAAGGAGTTATCACTGTGCTATCTGTGGTGTTACGTAGGACTACAGGTAACATCTTCCACATGATCTGCCCTCCGAGTTCCCACTGTTATCTGTCGTCTTACATAGGACTGCAGGTGACAGTGTTCCTGTCCTCAGTGACCGGTCGCAGCGCTCTCAGATGTGGGGTACGGCTTGGCACAGCTGCTTTGTGTCTTCACTACAGGCAGGAGATGAATAGGACGCCCTCGCCTCATCTATCACTGACCATCCCTTTCAGATTCCTCTTCTCATCCTCTTCCTCGCTTTCTGCAGTTGACAGCTGACAAATTGGCGCAGCACTGGGCTAATTACCATCCACGGGCCATGCACCGAGGGTCCACCACAGATAACATGACATTGGAGGGTCCCATCACTTAGCCCGTGCACTGACGGATGAGGCTGTTCTCTTAAAGCAGCTGCACTGGCACATTGTGACGTCCGACATGCTGTGATGTGTAACATTAGGTGGATGTGACTCCTGACTGCATGATTCGTGCTGCGTGTGTTACCATTTTATCTTGGCTACTTTGACCTGTGACTGTCCCTTTAAGAATTGTCCGTCTTCCATTTTTATCATTCAAATCCGCTCCATTTTCAAGATCTCTGCTTGCAGACAAGTAAATCTGACATTCTTCTTTAACATCCGGAGGCTAATAATCCCTATATTGTTCGTGTGGTTCCCTCAGCTGAGGGTTTGTTACAGTTGTATCCAGCCTAATGAATCCTCTAGGAGCCGAACACATCAGCAGCACAAATCTCTGCCATTCTGGACTCCAGACTGACACATTGTAACGAGCGCATCAGCTGTGTCTCTGCTATAGCATAGTTTAGGACCAATTTGGAAAAAGGCCGTTACTCCTGTAAATCCTCCTGTCGCCCCTTTATCTGTCCACACTCCATACAATTGTTATCAGTGTCACAGCTCCCTGTTATGAATGGGTCACAGAGGAGGAAAAATAAACAACATGCTAAAGGCCCCGTCACACTAAGCGATCTCGGTAGCGAGATCGCTGCTGAGTCACAACTTTTGTGACGTAACAGCGATCTCACCAGCGAGATCGCTGTGTGTGACAGCGATCAGCGACCGGCCCCCCTGCCGGTATCGCTGATCGCTGCAAGAAACCTCTGGACATTTCTTTGGTCGCTGGTCTCCCGCTGGCCAGCACGCATCGCTGCGTGTGACAGCGGTAGACCAGCGATCAGGTGTAAAAAATAATGAAAAAAATAAAAAATATAGTTATTCTCACCTTCCGACGTCCCGTTCAGCCATCCCGCCTCTCTCCACGCTCCGGTCCCAGTGATCCTTTGCACGAATGACCGCGAGACTTTGTTATCCCGCGAGACCGTGACATCTCGCGGTCATTCGTGCAAAGGATCACTGGGACCGGAGCGTGGAGAGAGGCGGGATGGCTGAACGGGACGTCAGAAGGTGAGAATAACTATATTTTTTATTTTTAATCTATTTTCTACAGCGATAGCCAGCGATCACATAGTGATTTACTAGCGATCCTGACACCTTGATATCGGTGTCGGTATCGCTGGTAAGTCGCTTAGTGTGACGGGGCCTTAAGTCTCAGAAAACCAGAGAAGTTGGTAACTATGCAGATTGCAGATCCCTGAACTTAACCGCACAACTAGCAGCAGTCGTGGAGAGGTCCTACGATGGTCCTAGACGCCTCTTCACAACCTGAGAGCTACATTAGCAAAAAACAAACTTAACTTGAGAAGACTGGAAGAGAGCTGAAGTCCAGGACCTGAGAAGCAGACTGAATCACCAGCACCCGGATAGGGCGTCGGCTGTCTTATATCCAGTCTGATACTCCAGAGATCCAATCGTTATCTTCCTCATCAGGTGGCAGATCACTACCACTTAAACCAACCTCACTACCTCCTGTCACCACCAGAGGGAGAACAGAAGGGGAACTCTCAACTGGTGGAGCCGAAAAGGAGTTCATAACAGCTCCCCCAATAGTTGTCGCCCAATGTTCTCAAGTCCTGATCAAGATCGCTGCAATGAACTGGGCTTTGGGGCGCAACATGTAATCCTCCCCTGTCTTAAACAGCCAGGGACCTTGATTTATTAATATCCGCACAGTATGGCGGTATTATTTAGGCTTTGCACAATGTCATTATTTGGGCACTGTATAGCGTGACATCAGCATTCTATTATGGTATTATATTGCACACACTACAGATGTATTACTTAGGCATTGGATGATGGCACTTTGTGCACTGTATTTACAAATGGTGTGTCATTATATGGACAAAATGTAGACTAATTCTCTTTAACCCCTTCACCCCCAAGGGTGGTTTGCACGTTCATGACCGGGCCAATTTTTACAATTCTCACCACTGTCCCTTTGAGGTCATAACTCTGGAACGCATCCATGGATCCCGGAGATTCTGACATTATTTTCTCCTGACATATTGTACTTCATGTTAGTGGTAAAATTTCTTTGATATGACTTGCGTTTATTTGTGAAAAAAACGGAAATTTGGCAAAAATTTTGAAAATTTTGCAATTTTCCAACTTTGAATTTTTATGCCCTTAAATCACAGAGATACGGCACACAAAAAACTAATAAATAACATTTCCCACATGTTTACTTTACAGCAGCACAATTTTGGAAACAAAATTTTTTTTGTTAGGAAGTTATAAGGGTTAAAAGTTGACCAGCGATTTCTCATTTTTGCAACACCATTTTATTTTAACGGACCACATCACATTTGAAGCCACTTTGAGGGGTCTATATGATAGAAAATACCCAAAAGTGACACCATTCTAAGAACTGCACCCCTCAAGGTGCTCAAAACCACATTCAAGAAGTTTATTAACCCTTCAGGTGCTTCACAGGAATTTTTTGAATGTTTAAAAAAAATGAACATTTAACTTTTTTTTCACAAAAAAATTACTTCAGGTCCAACTTTTTTATTTTACCAAGGGTAACAGGAGAAATTGGACTGCAAAAGTTATTGTGCAATTTCTCCTGAGTACGCTGATACCTGATATGTGGGGGGGAACCACTGTTGCGGTGCATGGCAGAGCTCAGGAGGGCCGTTTGACTTTTTCAATGCAAAATTGGCTGGAATTCAGATCGGACGTCATGACACATTTGGAGTGCCCCTGATGTACCTAAACAGTGGAAACCCCCCACAAGTGACCCCTTTTTGGAAACTAGACCCCCCAAGGAACTTATCTAGATGTCTGGTGAGAACTTTGAACCCACAAGGGCTTCACAGAAGTTTATAACGTACAGCCGTACAATTAAAAAATCATATTTTTTCCACAAAAATGATCTTTTCACCCCCAATTTTTATTCTCCCAAGGGTAACAGGACCTTAAAAGTTATTGTGCAATCTGTCCTGAGTACGCTGATACCCCACATGTGGGTGTAAACAACTATTTGGGCGCATGGCACAGCTCAGAAGGGAAGCAGCGCCATTTGACTTTTTTGGCTGGAATTGAGATCGGACACCATGTCACGTTTGGAGAGCCCCTGATGTGCCTAAACAGTGGAAACCCCCCACAGATGACACCATTTTGAAAACGAGACCCCCCAAGGAAGTTATGTAGGTGTGTGGTGAGCACTTTGAACCCCCAAGTTCTTCACAGAAGTTTATAACGCCCGGGCTTGAAAATAAAAAAATCATTTGTTTTTTCAACAAAAATGATATTTTTGCCCCCAATTTTTTAATTTCCTAAGGGCAACAGGAGAAATTGGACCTCAAAAGTTGTTTTGCAATTTGTCCTGAGTACGCTGATACTGTTTGGGCGCATGGCAGAGCTTGGAAGGGAAGGAGCACTATTTGACTTTTTCAATGCAGAATTAGCTGGAATTGAGATCAGATGCCATGCTGCGTTTGGAGAGCCCCTGATGTGCCCAAACAGTGGAAACCCCCAATTCTAACTCCAACCCTAACCCCAACACACCCCTAACCCTAATGGGAAAATGGAAATAAATACATTTTCTTTTAATTTTATCATTTTTCCCTAACTAAGGGGGTGATAACGGGGGGTTTGATTTACTATTTATGGCGGTTTTTATGTTTGGCAGCTGTCGCACGCTAAAAGATGCTTTTTATTGTAAAAATAGTTTTTGCATCTCCACATTTTGAGTGCTATAATTTTTCCATATTTTGACCCACCGAGTCATGTGAGGTCTTATTTTTTGCGGGACGAGTTGACGTTTTTATTGGTACCATTTTCGGGCACGTGACATTTTTTGATCGCTTTTTATTCTGATTTTTGGGACGCAGAATGAACAAAAACCAGCGTTTCATGAATTTCTTTTGGGGGAGTGCGTTTACACCGTTCCGCCTGCGGTAAAATTGATAAAGCGGTTTTATTTTTTGGGTCAGTACGGTTACAGCGATACCTCATTTATGTCATTTTTTATGTTTTGGCACTTTTATGCAATGAAAACAATTTTATATAAAAAATAATTATTTTTGCATCGCTTTATTCTGCGAGCTATAACTTTTTAATTTTTTCTCTGATTACGCTGTGTGGTGGCTCGTTTTTTGCAGGACAAGATCACGTTTTCAGCGGTACCATGGATATTTATATGCGTCTTTTTGATCGCGCGTTATTGCGTTGCAATTTTTGTTCGCCGGTATGATAATAAAGCATTATTTTTTGCTTAGTTTTTTATTGTTTAAGGGGTTCCCTAAAGGGGTTAACTAATGGGACAGTTTTATAGGGCTGGTCGTTACGGACGCGGCGATACCAAATATGTGTACTTTTATTGTTTTGGTTTTTTTTTTATTTCCAAAAATGAATTTATTAGGGAATTTTTTTTTTTTATTTAGCGATTTTTTATAAATTATTTTTACACTTTTTTTAACTTTATTATACTGTCCCAGGGGGAACATCACTGTCATGTGGCAGATCACTGATCTGTCACATCACAGATCACTGTGACAGATCAGCGATTTGACACAAGCACTGCTGGAGGCTTCCTCATGCCTGCGCTTTGCAAGCACTGAGGAAGCTGGCTCCCTGCAGGCCCCCGAAGGTCCCCACCGCCATATTGGATCCGGGGACCTGCAGGGAAGGAGGCCGCAGGGAACCACTGAGGGAGCCCTGTTGTGAGCTCTCTTGATCCGACTTTTGAGGCAAGGCTCCCTCTGGTGGATACTGCTGGTAGTGGTGCTGGTCAACTTGATGTTAACCCAACAGCTGCAGAAGATAATTGGAGGAGTGGTGGTAGTGACTGGGACTACATAAGCGAACAGACTTCTCTCAGTGACTGCCAGTCATACTCCTTTCTTTGCTTACTGAGGATTTCTGTCTGCTGCTTGATCCTGCATTTTTTCAGCTAAGTGTCATTTGCTAACCCTTTGCATCTGTTTTTGCCTTGCTGTCAGGGGTCAGCTTGCTCCCCCTGGGGCTGCTGGCTCCTGCCCTGTATTTTTGTATCTTGTGTTTGTTTGCTCAGTCCCCTGCGATCGTGTTTGATTGCAGTGTACCAGGGGTTAACGTGTCGGGGGCGGTCCGTGACGCCCCTGACACATAGTGCTGGGTGTCAGCTGTGATAATCAGCTGACATCCGGCCGCGATCAGCGGCGCTATCCCCGAGAGCGCAGCTGATCGCGCTAGACGTACTATCCCGTCCATGGGCATAGGGGCCCGGGTCCCATGGGCGGGATAGTACGTCAGATGGTAGAAAGGGGTTAAGGACTGTATGATGGTATTGTATAATGACGCCATTTCACTCACTGTGAATTATATGAGCACTATATAAACAGTAGGCAAAATAAGTATTTGATACACTGCCAATTTTCAAAGTTTCCCCCCTATAAGAATGGAGAGATCTGTCATTTTTATCGTAGGTACACATCACCGGTGAGAGACAGAATCTGAAAATAAAAACCAAAAAGTTACATTGTAGGATTGTTACATAATTTGCATTTTATTGCATGAAATAAGTATTTGATAAAATAGTAAAACAGAACTTAATATTTGGTCCAGAAACCTTTGTTTGCAGTTACAGAGGTCAGACATTTCCAGTAGTTCTTGACCAGGTTTGCACACACTGCAGCAGGGATATTGGCCCCCTCCTCCATACAGATCTTCTCCATATCTTTCAGGTTTCGAGGCTGTCACTGGGTAACATTGAGTTTCCGCTCTTCCAAAGATTTTCTATTGGGTTCAGGTCTAGGCCACTCTAGGACCCTGAAATGCTTCTTACGGGGAGTGGCCCTGGCTGTGTTTTTCACATCACTGACATGTTGGAAGATCCAGCCACGACCCATCTTCAATGCTTACTGAGGGAAGGAGTATGTTGGCCAAAATACAAAAATGTGTGGACAAAGTCTGCTGACCTGTATGGACGTGATGAGTTTCGGAGTTTCTAAAGCCTTGCTCGGATCTTTAGCCAGCAGCAGCTGCAGCATAGACTGTTAAAAAGGGGTTTGATCCAGTGAGGAAAAAGCTTGAAGTCTTGAGTATAAAACTTAGGATTTATTAAGACATTATTAAAAGAAACGCAAAAAAAGTTTCCAACATAAACGGGTCATTCAATCTGAGGGGATCATTGCTGTGTTATATTTAAAATCAACAATAAAAAACACAATATTCATAGGATAACCAGAATTTAGTATTGAAGGATCAGATCTGGTCTTAAACCAGGATCATGTGGGAAGCGACTCTCCAGTGTGAAGATCCTGTATTTAGCAATTTGTGCTTGAGAAAGTTTACAAACCCAGACGTGGGGTTGGGGGGGGGAACCTCCAGTACAAACGGCTAAATAATCTTTTTGGATCTTCACAATGGAGACTCGCTTCCCACATGGTCCTAATTTAAGACAAGATCTGATCCTTCAATTGTGTTTTTTGTCATTTTGTGTTTTTAATCATAGCACAATAATGATCCCCTCAGAATGGATAAAACATTTATTTTGGAAACACCCTGTAATGAATGTTATCCCATTATATAGAGAGGTAGACCATGAGAAACACGTGAAATCGCAACGCACGGGTCTTATTAGTAACCTGTGAGAAGCACTATTGTCCATGTTTTTGTGTTTCTTTTATTAATGGCTTAATAAATCCTAAGTTTTATACTCAAGACTTCAAGTTTTTTCCTCACTGGATCAAACCCCTTTTCAATTGTTGTCCAAAATCTCTTGATACATGACTCCACCCACCCTCCCTTCAATACGGTGCAGTTGTCCTGTCCCCTTTGCAGAAAAGCACCCTTAAAGTATGATGTTTCCCCCACCATGCTTCACGGTAGGGACGGTATTCTTGGGGTTGTGCTCATCCTTCTTCTTCCTCCAAACACAGCAAGTGGAGTTGATACCAAAAAGTTCTATTTTGGTCTCATCTGACCACATGACCTTTTCCCCTGCCTCCTCTGGATCATCCAGATTGTCTTTGGCAAACTGCAATCAGGCCTGGACATGAGCTGGCGTGAGCATGAGGCCTTGTGTGTCCTGCAGGATTTTACTCCATGACGGCGTAGTGTGTTACTAACGGTAATGTTTGAGATTGTGGTCCCGGCTCTCTTCAGGTCATTGACCAGGTCTTCACATGTAGTTCTGGGCTGATTCCTGACCTTTCTCAGAATCATCCTTACCCAACAAGGCAAAATCTTGCATGGTGCCCCAGACTGAGGAAGATTGACAGTCATCTTGTGTTTACATTTTCTAATAATTGTGCCAGCAGTTGTTGTCTTCTCACCAAGCTGCTTGCCTGTTGTCCTGTAGCTCATCCCAGATTTGTGCAGTTCTACAATTTTGTCTCTGGTGTCCTTAGACAGCTCTTTGGTCTTGGCCATGGTGGAGAGGTTGGAGTGTGAGTGAGTGTGTGGACAGGTGTCTTTTATACAGGTAACGAGATCAAAAAGGTGCAATTAATACAGGTAATGAGTGCAGAGTACGAGGCTTCTTACAGAAACACTAACAGGTCTGTGAGAGGCAGAATTGTTGCTGATTGGTCGGTGATCAAATACTTATTTCATGCAATAAAATGTAAATTAATTATGTAACAATCCTACAATGTGAATTTCTGGATTTTATTTTTAGATTCTGTCTCTCACAGGTGAACTGTACCTACGATAAAAATTACATATCTCTCCATTCTGTGTAGGTGGGAAAAGTTGCAAAATCGGCAGAGGATCAAATACTTATTTTCCATACTGTAGGCACTGTATGATGG
This sequence comes from Dendrobates tinctorius, assembly GCF_039654945.1. NCBI lineage: Eukaryota > Metazoa > Chordata > Amphibia > Anura > Dendrobatidae > Dendrobates > Dendrobates tinctorius. Next base: position 3,143,574 of record NW_027362007.1, on the reverse strand, counting down.
TATTATATGAGCACTGTAAAGAGGTATTATTTAGACACTAAATGACGATGCACAAAGTATTATATGGGCACTGCGTAGATGCAGTATTTAGTACAGTTAATAGAGGTATTTATTACATGGGCATTTTATGATGGTATTATATTGCACACTCTAAAAAGGAATTTTATGGGCACCTGGAGAGGTATTACTTAGGAACTGAATGATATCATGCACGATATAGAGGTATTTTATAGGAAACAAATGCATATTTTTCAACCTACAACCTGCAGTAACCACCGATCCACCAAACCGCTGCACGACCAGCTCTACCCTCACCTACTGTACCCTCACCCATCCCTTGTAGGTTGTGAGCCCTCGCGGGCAGGATCCTCTCTCCTCCTGGGCCAGTCGTGACTTGTATTGTTATAAGATTACTGTACTTGTATTTATTATGTACACCCCTCCTCACATGGAATAAATGGCGCTATAATAATAAATAATAATGCAATGTACAACTATATGTCAGTATTACTTTGTGCACTGTATGATGTTACTATACAGAGGTTTTATTAAGGCACTGAATGTCAGTATTATTTTGTGCACTGCATAGAGGTATTTTTAGGAACTCTGTAGAGCAGGGGTGGGCAATTAATTTTGCCATGGGGCCGCATTAGAAATTGGGATGGTGTCAGAGGGCCGGACTAATATAATTAACTCAGTTGTACCCAATACTATATTTGTATAGAATATATAGTATACATATGCTATCTTTTCATAAACAAACAGTATGTTAAACAATGCAAACATTGTAATCTTTAAACACAGCTATGTGCTCTCCACAAGCTAAGCGCACAGCTTTACCTTTGGCTTCAGCAAATAATTATATAGAAGTCCATTCCTTGTTAAACACTCTGCATTCTGCATCAATCGTTCTTTTTTTAGCCGACATATTTAAGGGCTATAACAGCTAACCTTGCCTCATTCTTCCAATGGGAGTCTCTGCCCAAGTTTCAGAAGAACGTGGCTGCTGCAGGCGACAGGGGAGGAAGCAAGTGGTATCTGTGTTCCACTCCTGTACTGCTCACAGGGGCTTTATTAGGCGCTGACCACCCTACCCAGAGTCCCAGTCCCTGGCCTGACGGAAACACCCAGTCTAAAGTCATTGATGCTAGCCTTACGTTGCACCAGTGTCACTGGTCTGCTTTCAGCAGTGTCGATCACACCACACCTCCACGCCCGCACGTTTTAGCATAGAGTTGGAGGCGTGGTGTGATGTATACTGCTGCAGACGCCACCAACCGCATCTACGCAGCCCTCTCTCAGACCACGCCCCCCTCCAGCCTCGACCAGTCAGCGCCGCAGGTCTGTGGGCGGTGCGGTGGAGGCAAGGTTTCTGCGCCGCTCACAGGAGGTCGGGGTCCGCTCCGCTCACCGCCGCGTCTGCCGGGACTCCTCTGCTTCCCTCATGAATGATTCATGAGGAAAGCAGGAACCGGAGAAGTCCCGGACCCCTCCGCGGGCCGGTCACAGGCAGTGGGCGGCCCAGATGCGGCCCGGGGGCCGCCCCTTGCCCAGGTCTGCTGTAGCGGTATCATATGGGCAGTGTAGTTTTTATTTTGGCAGTATAATATGAAAATGGCATGTTTCGGCACTGCATAGTAGTATTGTGTGGGAAATATATGGCAGCGCTCTAGAGGCAATGCATGGTCATGTTTGAGCACTATACGGCAGTGTTGGGTGTAAATAATATACTATTTATATTACAGGTCCCTGTTTCCTATAAAAACCGTCCTTGGCATCTGTGCCGGCCATACTAATAGTCACTGCAGACACCGCAATAAATGGAAGAGGCGGCCGTCCGCTATGTTACTTTCTGTGCAGCTTTGTTTGTACATAATTTGGGTGGCATTTCCCAAAATCTCAGGCAAATCGAAACCCTGCGGTGAAATATTAATTAGAGGACGGACCCCCAACTTCTGCTGCGTCTAATCCGGGCTCCTCCGGCTCGGGCACAGCAGGTCTGCCGTGTAGGATGAGGCCCTCGAGGCATCTCCCGGAAGACGGAAAACGTGGACAGAACTTTGCTCCTCCGATTCCTTCACTAAGTGACTTCACTGACGCGGATCCTGCGCCGCTGTCCGAAAGTTTTATTGGGATGATGGGAGTTGTGAGCGCTCTGCCAAAATCCCAGAGAACAGCTACCCCCAAGGTGCAGACACCTGGACGCGTACCTGAAAGCCAGCGCTATGGCCAATGAAAGCGTTTCTGGGACGTTGAGTTTTCTCCCGGCCGCCGCTGATGAAGGAGGAAGATTAATTGTATAAATGGGGGAATAGGAATAAGGCGCACGCCTGAAGGAGTCCGTAAGAGCGTTCTGCTTAGTGCTGCTCTGCGGCAGTCACACAATGAAAGGGTAGACATGGACTTAAAGGGGAGCTCCACTCATCATATAAGGGGTGACCAGTCATCAAGCGGAGGCTCAGACCACATCTCACATCACAGACATTCACACCGGAGATCAGCCACACCCATTCCATCTAAGCCACTCCACATTGCATATAAGTCACACCCAATTTCCTCTAAGCCACACCCCATTTCCTCTAAATCACTCCCTATTGTATATAAGCTACACCCCATTTCCTCTAAGTCACTCCCCATTGCATCTAAGCCACACCCTATTTCCTCTATGCCACTCCCCATTGCATCTAAGCCACACCCCATTTCCTCTAAGCCACTCCCCATTGCATCTAAGCCACACCCTATTTCCTCTAAGTCACTCCCCATTGCATCTAAGCCACACCCTATTTCCTCTAAGTCACTCCCCATTGCATCTAAGCTACACCACATTTCCAAATAAGTTGCAAAAGAGTCTAAAACAAATAATATAAACACGTGCCACACATAAAACCCTGACAGAATAGTATTTGGCTTTAGGTGGGATCATATCGGCCTATGGCTACAACTGGCATATACCTCAGGAGCTCACCCGCAACAGGAGATGTGGCAGATCTACGCAGTGATAATGGGGAGGAGCTCATAGACAATGGGGTGGAGCTCACACAATGGAGCAGTGCTCACACAGACAATGGGGCAGTGCTCACACAATGGGGTGGAGCTCACACAGACAATGGGGAGGAGCTCGCAGACAATGGGGCGGAGCTCAGACATGAGATGCCACTGAGGTAATATAATAAATTCTGCACAGAGCAGCCTAGTCGGTTTTCTTTACAGGCCTCCTTATCTCAGCGCTGCCTCGTACGCCAACGAAAAGACCAGAACAGCACATAACTCACAAAAAAGGGATTGATGAGAAAATGCCATTAATATTTACATCATGTCTGTTACTATCACAGAGGACGACGATGTCTCAGAGCGTCTCTCTAAGTTACGTGTGTGACTATACAGACGGGTAATATCAGTTCCCACACCCCTGAGATAGTGGTCAGCTGACAGCCATCTACTGACCCCTCCTCAGTATATAGAGTGCAGAAGAGACTAGTAAGATGCTCCAGACTCTGTCCTCCTCCTCCAGACTCCCCATGTCTTCCTCCCGCCAAACTCCTCTGTCCTCCTCCTCCAGACTCCTCGGTCCCCTAAGAACAGAAGGGCAGCACCATTTCCCTGAAGCATCTGCCCCATACTATTTGCTGAGCAGCTTGAAGCTGACCTGGCACCTGTTGGTGTAGGAGTACAGCTGCAATCCACAGATTTGGCTCTGATAGGGGTATTCTCCCTTATGGTTACCAGAAATAAAGCTGCTCCTATGAAACAGAGCTGCAGAACGGACACAGCGGTGTGAGGTCTCAGCAGGTAGCAGTGCTGGGGTGGATTGTGGGATACATCACTGTCACCCAGCACAGATCCCTGGACTCCAGGCTGACACGGTGTATCACTGACGCTGACAGACAGGAATCGCCTAATTCACTGACAGCAAGCAGAGATGACCATGGATTGTAGCAGAGCCTGTTAGAAAGTGACAGAACGTTTGACTTTTTTTGCTTTGGATGGTTCGGAGTTGTGCGAGTCTCTGACAATTCCCCACCATCCTCCATCATCACCGGGCCCCAGCGCTCGCCAGTTACCCTGGGACAGGACCGGGCAGCAGATTGCGGATTGTCGCTGCAGACGGGGCATTAAATAAACATTATTTTGTAGGATTTCTCCCTTTCTAGTGCGGATGCTGATAGATGCGCCCTCCGGGGCAGAACAATGGCGGGCATTGACTGTACCCATCTGTACGGGAGCCAACAGCCCTGTCACCGGCAGACAACGCCTGTGGGGCTTCACAGCGCTGGACGCGCGCTCCGAGGAGTGCCGCCGACGCTCCCTCGCTGGGGCCGGAGAGCACACATGCCTTCAGCATGCAGAACGTGTTGACAGGGTAAATAATTTAAGAAAGAATATACATTTGAAAGAAGACGCCCATCGGAACAGCCGGGACTGCAACGCCTCGGGGCGAAGACTTGTTCATTTGCATACTGAATGCTATTAACTTTTATACCGTGGATGCGAGGAACGTACGGTTCAATTACCGGAATCGCGGGGCAGAGATGCGGAGTGTGGCGGCTTTATGTCTGCCGTTAACCCTTGGTTGGCTGGTCTTGTTTGACCTGGGGGGGGCAGATGATGTGAGGAGCCGAGAGGCTGGGGAATAAAGACCACGTCACGGAGCAGAGGAAGCCCCCAGGGTATGAATATGTCAGGACACCTGCATGTAGGATGAGGCTATGCAGCGGAATATGGGGGACATCGTATATTGAGGAGGGGGGATCAAGGGCGGATTTACAGAGCAAAAATAGTAACGTCCTTTTAGGAAAGCAGTGGGACTGATCGTGTAATGGAAGACCAGAGTGATCGACTGCACATCTCCAAGATCATTCGTGCGGACTTAGCAGATAATAGCCGCATTTACCAGAATTGGGGTATGTTCACACAGTGCAGATCAGCTGCAGACACCTTTCTCAGCAAATCCACCAGTATCCTATGGCAGAGCCACACAGAATCACGCAGATCTTGGGGCAGATTTTCCAGGGAACTAGAATTGTATTCAGGGGGAAAAAAAAGAAAAGCTCAAGGGGACTACAGGTCCCAGCGCCCTAGTCCCATGTGAATGGAGCATCTGCAGGAGGCCACATGTGCAAAGACAAAAGGCTCCATACACATTAGATCGATGTCGGGTGAACCGGCCGATATCGCCTAATGTGTACAGGGGCGCCGGCCGCACTGCCGATCGAGTGGTTCTCGAGATAAGCCGCCAACCGACGGGTCAGTCTGCAGCTTTCTAACAGATGGCGCCGGAGCACTCGGCCGGATGAGCACTGCTGGACATGGGAAACATGGATTTCTTTTTCAATGTCTTCACTTGTGGATTTTGTGGCCGGGCTGCAGTGAACCTGCTGCAAACTCCACTGTGCTGCACATCTATAGCAGAATGCAATAAATCCACATTATTTGGGCAGGAAAAACTGGCAAGCTGCAGACTGAAAAATCTGCAAGAACAGGTCAGTGTCCGGCCTGAAAATAAAACCAAGCAATGGCTGATAACAGGGAGTAATAGATAAGGTGCACATCAGAAACCTGACACGTGTTGCATGTGCAGCTCAATGCAATCTATTGTTCCCAGTTGTCAGCCACCAGTGCTTCTGCTGATAAATGACAATGAGGCGGAGTCTCCCTCCCAGAGAGGAGTCTGTGTTCATACGGCTGCATCTACTATATAATCGTCTAATTCGGTCAGTCTGTAACGGAAATCCCGCATCGCTGATTGGTGCCGGCCGGCCGCGACCAATCAGCGACAGGCGCAGTCCGGCCGCGAATTGGCACGGCATTCAAACGACGCACGCCACCGCTACCGTCGGGAGATTTGCGGCGCTAGCTGCTGATCTCCCGACTGTTGCCGTGGGTCATCTCCTGCCACACGGAGGTCAGCGGCGACACAGCCGGGAGATGATCGGCGCAGGGCTCAATGTGCAGATAGTACTCAGGGTCCGGAGGAGAGGAGACTGTCCTCCAGGCCCTGGGTACCATAAACCTGTAAAAAATAGAATTAAAATAAAAAATAGTGATATACTCACCTTCCGACGGCCCCCGGACTCTTTCCCTCCTCTCACCACGCGCCCGGCATCTTCCGGTCCCAGTAATGCTTTGTGTGAAAGACCGCTGATGACATCGCGCTCTCGCGAGAGTGACATCATCTCCGGTCCTTCACGCTAAGCATTACTGGGACCGGAAGATGCCGGGAGCGTGGAGAAGAGATCGGGGGCCGTTGGAAGGTGAGTATATTTCTCTGTTTGTAACGGAAATCCCGCGTGCAGAGCACTGTGCTCTCCATCTAGTTGTACTATAACCCTCATCTGAGGACGTGGCCACCAATCCCATGAGCGCTCACACATGTAGAACCTAAATGTTGCGGTCCTCCAGCACTCAGTACAGACGTATCCCGGGAGGTAAGTGATGGATGAGGATGTCAGGACAGAGCATCGAAGGGTCAAGTGTATCAGTGAAGGGGTAGCGTAAAACACCAGGGAGCGGGAATCACAGGATCAGCACTTGACATCATCCTGAATCTGATGGCTTTCCTTAGACTTGATGAAAAGCGTATTACTGTTATATGCATACAGCTCCTATGCAGACCTATGCGCCTCTGTGACAAGATACAGACCCTGAGTGTCCCCTGCTTCTTATCTTACTGAATGTATGGCTCCAAGCAGCAGCGGACAGACGGAAGGAGGAATGACTGCAGGATCGGCCCACGCGAGGCTGCGACCAGCAGATCAGTGGCCACTAAACGACCTCACCCGCGGACAGTCGCGGCCAAAAGGGTTGAGGCTGACAAGTTTTGTTTTTTCCCATTTTGCTGCTTCAGTGTTTTTTGCTCTTTTAGTCGTCTGTTTTTATGGTTACTGATGAACAATTAGAAACATTCCATATTTGTTTTTACACTTTTATAGACAAATACATGAAGTTTCTGTAAAGCCTGAATGTTTCCAGATCCTGACTGATGAGTGCCCACTCTTGTCTGTCCATGAGGATTCACCACAGGTTTGTAACAAGTTTCCTGGATCCAAAATGTCAATGTTTTGTTCCCCGAGACACTTAGTTAGCACTTCTGTCTTGATCCATGGCATGGCATGCTGGTAAAAGTATCATCACCACATTGTCCTGGGTGGTGGGAGAAGTCGTTCTTGGAGGAGGTTTAGATCCTGTTCTTTATTCATGGCCATGCTTTTAGGAATAATTGTGAGTAACCCCCTCCATGGATGAGAAGCCCCCACACAAGCGGTGTCAGGTGGCTTCAATGCTGGCAAATATAGGACTCATGACAGTGTTATCTTCTCTTCTCCGGACAGTCTTCCAGATGCCCCAAACGGTCTGAAGGGCCTTCATCAGAGAAAATGACTTTAGCCCAGTCCAATCCTTGTACTTTATGCAGAATGTCAGCTTCTCCTTTATGTTTTTCTATTAGAGAAGAGGCTTCTTTGCTGCTTGTTCACTCACTAAAGCCTCCAAAAGCTTTCTATTCACTGTGCACGCAGATGCACTGACACCTGTCTGCTGCCATTCCTGAGCAAGCTCTGCACTGGTGTTAAACGAATGCTTTAGCTGAATCCTCTGTAGGAGACGGTCCAGGCACTAACTGGGCTTTCTTGTGCACCCTGACACCTTCTTCACAGCAGTTGAACCTCTCTCTTTGAAGTTCTTGATAATCCAATCAAAGGTTGATTTAGGAGAAATCTTAAAAGCAGCAATGTACTTACCTGAAAAGCCCTTTTGATGCAAAGCAACAATAACTGCACATATTTATCCTTGAAGAAAAATATAGCTAACAGAAGAAGACGAGCACCAACCCCCTTTATAAAGCCACTAGTCTTCTCTTATAATTCTATCAGGGGGAGAGTGATATATGCTACCTTGTCCTTGTTAATACTTTCTCTTGAGCTGATAACCAAAATTATATAATTACGTCATTTTGTGGCAGAGATGAAATTCAATGGAAATGGGGATTTTGTGATTTAAGTACAGTTCCATGGTAGGGGGGCCGTCAGTGCCATGCACCGACTTGTCTCTCTGTGTGGACAATGGAGTAGGAAGAAGATACTGCTCATTGTGGGAAAGGGGACCAAAGTGGGGGATATTACTACAGGATGGGTAACAATACTAAAGAAAAGGACCAGGACAGGGGGCATTAATAAATAAAAGTGTCAGCACAGGAGACATTATTGAAGAAAGGGGCCAAAAGTGAGGACATTACTACAGGGTGGGGCCAGGACCAAGGATATTAATAAATAAAGGGGCAAAGATAGAAAACATTATTGCAGGATAAAGGCAAGTAAAGAAAACATTATTACACAAAATGAATCGGGGGGGTAGAGGAAGGAGGATATTATTACAAGATAGTGGTCAGAATGGAGGATATTATTACAGGATGGGGTCAGAATGGAGGATATTATTATGAGTGGAGTCATAAGAATGAGGATCATTATTACAGGACAGAGGACATTATTATAGAATGGGGGTCAGAAGGAGGAACATACATTATTTCCCTCGGGATCAATAAAGTGTATTGTATCGTATCGTACATTCGTTTATGGTAGCGAGTGGGCGGACACAGTTGCAGTCGGAGGCCAATTGGAGGACATTATTACTGTATAGGGGTAAGAATGAAGGACATTATTCCTCTGGATCAACATGTTAAGGCAGGTTAGGATAGGATATGGGTTGAACTAGATGGACTTAAAGTCTTCCTTCAACCTTAACAATTATGTCACTATGTAAGATAGGAGTAATGTGAATGAGGAGCATTATTACAGGACAGGGGACGTTACTACATTAATCAATGGTGCATGGTGGCTACAAAAGGGGGCATATAAATTAAGCATATAAGGGGGCCACAGAGGGGTGCATTTCTACTGCAAAGGGGTCACAAAGGAGAGGTACTGCTACTGTCCAGAGCACCAGGGTGGAACTATAGCACTTTACTTCTTCATCTGATGCACTATAGAATTGGAGGAAAGTGTGGAGGTGCTGTATAAGTGATCAGTCATAGATGTCCGAGTGTTACATTCTGCACAGACGAATCATGGCTGCAAGAAGTGATAGCAGTCTGTGCCAGATGAGGAAGATAAGCAAAAATGAATGACTGCAATTAGATGTGCAACGGGTGAGCTACTGGATGTACCTGCACTGTGTATGGATACGATCCACAGAGCTCCTGTGTATACTGTCACCATTGATCATTGTATTACCTGTACATTATACACTATATACAGAGGTCCTGTGTATAATGTCACTGATGATCACTGTATTACCTGTACACTGACACTATATACAGAGCTCCTGTATATGTCACTGGTGATCACTGTATTACCTGTAGGCTGACACTATATACAGAGGTCCTGTGTATAATGTCACTGGTGATCACTGTATTACATGTACACTGACACTATATACAGAGCTCCTGTGTATAATGTCACTGGTGATCACTGTATTACCTGTACACTATATACTATATACAGAGCACCTGTGTATAATGTCATTGTTGATCATTGTATTACCAGTACACTATACACTTATACAGAGCTTCTGTGTTTAATGTCACTGGTGATCACTATTACCTGTACACTGACACTATATACAGAGCTCCTGTGTATAATGTCACTGGTGATCACTATTACCTGTACACTGACACTATATACAGAGCTCCTATGTATAATATCACTGGTGATCACTATTACCTGTACACTGACACTATATACAGAGCTCCTATGTATAATGTCACTAGTGATCCCTGTATTATCTGTACACTGACACTATATACAGACCACTTGTGTATAATGTAACTGGTGATCCCTGTATTACCTGTACACTGACACTATATACAGAGCTCCTGTGTATAATGTCACCAGTGATCACTGTATTACCTGTTATGAATGGGTCACCGAGGAGGAAAAAACCTAAACATGCTAAGCCCAGAAAAACCAGAGAGGTTGGTAACTATGCAGATTGCAGATCCCTGATCCTAACAACTAGCAGCAGCCGTGGAGCGTACCTACGATGAACCTAGACGCCTCGTCACTGCCGGAGGACCAAATAAGCCTAAAGCAAGAAAAAGGGAAAACTAACTGCCCCAGAGCAGACCCCAAAGGAATAGACAGCCCCCACACATGTACTGACAGTGAAACAAGATGAAAACACAAACACAGGCAGGAAAATAGGCTGAGCAAACGATGGGGCTCAAACTAAATGGAAAGGAGAGGAAAGGAAAGGAAAGACACTGTCTGCAATCTGCCCCAAACCCTACAAAATAATGTCCAACACTTCTGATAACAAAATTAACCCTGAAGTCACTAGACTTCTCCCACTGTATCAGCACTCTGAAATATTCTGAGACAGAGCAAAAAGAGGCCAATCTAATAAGGGACAAAAAGCAAATTGGCAAATACAGATAAATAAGAGTAGAAATTCAGCACAGCCCCAGCCGGGGCTGCCTGACCACACAAAAAACTTGAATAGAACAACAAAATCAAGTGTGAACATTAGCAGAGAAACTTAGCTTGAGCTGACTGGAACAGAGCTGAGAACCAAGACCTGACAAGCAGAAGGAATCACCAGCACCAGAATAGGGTGTCAGCTGTCTTAAATCCAATCTGAGATTCCTGAGGTCCAATCATCATCCTCATTATCAGGTGGCAGATCTCCACTGATTAAATCAGCCTCACTACCTCCTGTTACCACCAGAGGGAGCCTGGAAGGAGAACTCACAACTGGTAGACCAGAAAATGAACTCACAACAATTACCTGTACACTGACACTATATAGAGACCACTTGTGTATAATGTAACTGGTGATCACTGTATTATCTGTACACTATATAGAGAGCTCCTGTGCATAATGTCACCCGCGGTAATTTAATGTGTTAGTTATGTGGTTTTTTCATAATGATCAGTATGGTAGTATTCAGTATCTATGTGGTGGTAACATGTGGTCTGGTCATGATGTGGCGGCATTTCTCTCTTGTATGTGGCATTATTCGGTCACTATGTGGTAGTAATATGTTGTTTGGTCATGGTGTGGCAGTAATTATCCCTTGTATGTGGTATTATTTGGTCACTATGTAGTATTAATATGCGGTCTGGTCACAGTGTGGCGATATGGATTCCTTATATGTGGTATTATTGGTCTTGGTATAACGGATTTGTGAATCTTATTCAGCAAAAGGATGGTGGTTATACTCAGACACTATGTGGTCATAATATATGGTTAGTGTGTGGCGGTATTTATCTTTATGTGGTTTATTATTAGTACAGTATATTAGTTGTTGGTATAGCGGACTTGTTCAATAATATGGTGAGATTTGTTGTTTGGTAGCTGTATGACTTGTGTATTTTCTATGACATTCATATGTTTTAACTTCAGTCTTTTTTAATGTGGGGAAATGTATGTTTTCATGAAATTTAGAGCTCCACAGGGGCCCGCACATCTAACCAACATGCTGGTGGGGGCCCTGTTCCAAATTTTGCATTTGCGCTGATAGAACACTAGTTATGCCACGTCATTTACACATTACTCATACACATATATTACACAGCTACAAGCACATCACACAAAGTGTAGTCAGGTACATCATACAGGCTAACCTCTCCTGCAGAGCCAGCACATGCCAACGGTGGAGAGGTAGCAGTGCTGACCATAGGACAGACTCCAATATCCTTCCTGATCTGTTTTCCCAACTCTCTCCTTCATCTTCTGCCTACAGTCATAGAGCTGAAAGGAAGTAATAGAAACACAAGCAGGAGAGGAAGGTAGGATTTACAGACAGCTTCACCCTGTAACCTGAATATCTGCTCCCAGGTCTGACACCCCAGGCAATGGAGGGACGAAGGTCTGTAGGAACTACAGATGCAACAGTAGGCACTTTTAATTAAGATAAGTGAACATCCAGACCTGCGCTCAGTCACAGTCACTCTTGTGAGCAGTCACAGCCACATCTACGAGCAGTCACAGCCACACCTATGCGCAGGCACAGACACATCTACGAGCAGTCACAGCCACACCTGCGCGCAGTCACAGACACATCTACGAGCAGTCACAGCCACACCTGCGCGTAGTCACAGACACATCTACGAGCAGTCACAGCCACACCTGCGCGTAGTCACAGACACATCTACGAGCAGTCACAGCCACACCTGCGCGTAGTCACAGACACATCTACGAGCAGTCACAGCCACACCTGCGCGTAGTCACAGACACATCTACAAGCAGTCACAGCCACACCTACGCGCAGTCACAGACACATCTACGAGCAGTCACAGCCACACCTGCGCGCAGTCACAGACACATCTACGAGCAGTCACAGCCACACCTGCGCGTAGTCACAGACACATCTACGAGCAGTCACAGCCACACCTACGCGCAGTCACAGACACATCTACGAGCAGTCACAGCCACACCTGCGCGCAGTCACAGACACATCTACGAGCAGTCACAGACACATCTACGAGCAGTCACAGCCACACCTGCGCGCAGTCACAGACACATCTACGAGCAGTCACAGCCACACCTGCGCGTAGTCACAGACACATCTACGAGCAGTCACAGCCACACCTGCGCGTAGTCACAGACACATCTACGAGCAGTCACAGCCACACCTGCGAGCAGTCAAAGCCACCCCCACGCTCAGTCATAGCCACACATGTGCGCAGTCCCACCCATACCTGCGAGCAGTCTCAGCCACACCTGCGAGCAGTCCCACCCAGTCACGTACAGATCTGCGCACAGTCACATCCAGAGCTGCACACAGTCACATCCAGAGCTGCACACAGTCACATCCAGAGCTGCACACAGTCACATCCAGAGCTGCACACAGTCACATCCAGAGCTGCACACAGTCACATCCAGAGCTGCACATAGTCACATCCAGAGCTGCACACAGTCACATCCAGAGCTGCACACAGTCACACCTAGAGCTGCACACAGTCATTCAGCGTTGCACACAGTCAAATCCAGGGCTGTGTAAGGGAGTGAACTGAAACGTCCCCTTTAATGCCACCTCCCCTTTAAGGAGTTTGTGCTGAGACCAGAGGAGGCCTTGATTAAAGTTATGGGGACAGCAGACCGGTGGTGACTTTTTTGCCCTCTAATCCCCAGCACTTGACCTCCCACTATGTAACATTATGGGGTCTCCTCTTTATGGCTGAGTTGCTGCGGTTTCTTTCACTTCTCAGTAATATCAGTCACAGGTGATGGGGAAGATACAGGGGGAAGAAATGTCATGGACGGACTTGCTACCCTGGTGGCTCCTATTACAGGACCGCACTGGTATCAGAGAGCTCTGCACCACCGGCCAACTCTGTCACATGGTGGTAACGGCATAGCAGGGGACCGGAGGTTACACAAAGAGTTTGAGGGGATGGATGGTATACACTGAGGGGCTATAGGTCTGGATGTTGTACACTGGGGAGCAATAAGGTTGGATGTTATGCACTGGGGGCCATGGCGCTGGATATGAGACACTGTCATCAATGGGCCAGATGTTATATACTGGGGGCGATGGGGCAGATGCTACATACTGGGGGCAATGGTCCGGATGTTATATACTGGGGGCAATGAGCCAGAAGCTATATACTGGGGCGATGGGCGAGATGTCATATACTGGGGGCGATGGGCCAGAAGCTATACTGGGGGCAATGGGCCAGATGTCATATACTGGGGGCGATGGGCCAGAAGCTATACTGGGGGCAATGGGCCAGATGTTATATACTGGGGACGATGGGCCGGACGTTATATACTGGGGACGAAGGGCCGGACGTTATATACTGGGGACGAAGGGCCAGATGTTATATACTGGGGGCGATGGGCCGGATGTTATATACTGGGGGCGATGGGATAGAGTGCAAAACTAGAATTCATTGAGTAAGATGTATGGCCCAGGTTCCCTTCCGATTAAAATACTTATACTCCAGAGCTGCACTCACAGTTCTGCTGCTGGAATCATGGCATGTATACATGAGTGATCACAAAAATGAGGTCCGGTGAACTCATTTCATGGGAATAATAGTGGAGTAATGGCTGAGCATCTGACTGCTCTATTCACAGCCCATGGGACTGACTGTACTTCTCGTACCTCGGTCCTTGTGGTCAGTGGCTGTTCTAGTGTTGCGAGCACCAACGATCAGACACTTGTCAATCGGTGTGATAATTAGGAGACCTCTGACTTTAATCGTCTTTGGCCGTGTTGACGTCAAGAAAAATAGCAAAATTGTGCGTAGAGCTGACACATTGAATCATAGAATAGAATCATAGAATCGTAGAGTTGGAAGGGACCTCCTGGGCCATCTGGTCCAACCCCCTGCTCAAAGCAGGATTCGCTAAATCATCCCAGTCAGATGTCTGTCCAGCCTCTGTTTGAAGACTTCCATGAAGGAGAACTCACCACTTCTCGTGGCAGCCTGTTCCACTCATTGATCACTCTAACTGTCAAAAAGTTTTTTCTAATATCTAATCTGTGTCTCCTCCCATTCAGTTTCATCCCATTGCTTCTAGTCTTTCCTTGTGCAAATGAGAATAAAGTTGATCCTTCTACAATGTGACAGCCCTTTAGATATTTGTAGACAGCTATTAAGTCTCCTCTCAGTCTTCTCTTTTGCAAACTAAACATTCCCAAATCCTGCAACCTTTCCTCATAAGACAGGGTTTGCAGACCGGTCACCATTCTGGTCGCTCTTTTCTGAACTTGCTCCAGTTTGTTGATGTCTTTTTTAAAATGTGGTGCCCAAAACTGGACACAATATTCCAGATGAGGTCTGACCAAAGAGGAGTAGAGGGAAATAATGACTTCACGTGATCTAGACTGTATGCTTCTGTTAATACATCCTAGAATTGCATTTGCCTTTTTTGCTGCTGCATCACACTGTTGACTCATATTCAGTCTGTGATCTATTAGTATACCCAAGTCTTTTTCACATGTGCTGTCACTTAGCCCTATTCCTCCCATTCTATATATGCTTTTTTCATTTTTATTGCCCAGATGTAGTACTTTGCATTTCTCCCTGTTAAAAACCATTCTGTTAGTTGCGGCCCACTTCTCCAGTTTATTTAAATCTTTTTGAATCCTCTCTCTCTCTCTTCTCTAGTATTAGCTATCCCTCCTAGCTTTGTGTCATCAGCAAATTTAATTAGTTTACCCTCAATTCCTTCATCTAAATCGTTGATAAAGATGTTGAACAATACAGGGCCCAGGACAGAGCCCTGTGGTACCCCACTTGAGACATTCTTCCAACTGGATGTGCAGCCATTTACGACCACTCTTTGGGTCCGATCACTAAGCCAGTTATGAATCCACCTAACAGTTGCCTTGTCCATTCCATACTTAGTCATTTTTTCAATAAGGATTGTATGAGAGACTTTGTCAAATGCTTTGCTGAAGTCAAGATATACTATATCTACAGCATTTCCTTGATCCACCCAATCAGTGATACCGTCATAGAAGGAAATTAAGTTAGTCTGACATGACTTATTAGTTACAAACCCATGCTGACTCTGTTTAATCTCTTCATTCTTATCCAGGTACTGACATACATGTTGTTTAATAATTTGTTCAAAGATCTTTCCTGGTATAGAAGTCAGACTCACCGGCCTATAGTTGCCTGGGTCCACCTTCCTCCCCTTTTTGAAGATAGGAACAACATTTGCTCTTCTCCAGTCTTCTGGCACTTCTCCTGTTCTCCAAGAATTTTCAAAGATTATGGAGAGGGGTTCAAAAATTTCTTCTGCTATCTCCTTCAGTACTCTGGGGTGTAATTCATCTGGACCTGGAGACTTGAATTCATTTAGGTTAGCTAAGTGTTTCCTCAATATCTTTCTGTTTATAGATAGATAAAACATTGTGTTTCATCTGTGAAATGGCGCCCACACGAGCCATCACGCCATCGCCTATGGAGTGCTCAGCTGCACCCGGCAAACAATCCGAGCCGTGAAGACCATTTGCGACAGGCCACTAAAAAAGCAGGCTGAGACAGATAAAAATAATGAGAGTCTTTCTGTCAAGAAGGATTTAGGAAATATCAGTAGCATTATTAAAATTTAATTTTTTCACCGCGCATTTCGTCTCCCCTTTTCCCAGTGATAATGAGGGAGCGCGAACACCTTCACATTACCCGCTCCTTGTTTCATACAATAAATTCAACCTTCCAGTCTGGAGACATTTCAGCACAGAGCTTTGACTGCTAAGGGCTAATTTTCCTTTTTCTTTTCATTCTTGGGATTTTTTTTTTTTTTTTTTTGCTTTTTCTTTGAGTTGTTGTTTTATAAAAAATAAATAAATAAAATAATAAAAAAACAGAACAGTTTGTTGCTCATTTTTTTTTTTCCATCAGGCCAATGGAACAAATAAAATCAATCTTTGCCCAAACGGACCAGAGAAGTCGAGGGAATATATGAGCCAGGAAGGTGAACAGTGAAAGAAGCGCAGTTTTGATGCCTTCAAAAGCAGTTTATGTGATCGAGAAGCAGCAAATTAGTGGACAAGCCGGTCTTATCATTGCCGGTGTGTAGTACTGGGGGAGCAGAGGCGCTTCTCCTCGGCTGTAGAGTTTACATGGCGGCGAGCGGTGGAAGCTTCATGTAGACTGGAGCGGCCTTAGGCCAAGCAGAGGTTTCGAGAGGTCTGAGAGCCTCTTCCAGATAACCGGCCACTTAGACGCCCTCTTCTCCTCCACGGCCGAGCTGCAGAATGGCCCAGGGTCATCAGTTAACAAAGCAAAGTGGGACCAGGTGTATTATTTTTTCCCAGACACCCTGGGCTACGACTGTCAGTTCCCGGCACGTTGTGCAGAACCAAACACAACGAGGGCTTCATGAATGTTTTAGCGATTTTGAAGCCCCAGCGTTAGTGAACTTTCCTCTGGTGCCAATGTAACAGGCGAGGAGGCTGCTTATTGATGGAAATCTGCACATAGCTGGGATCCAGGAGTGGTGGGAGCAAAGACGGCCGTAGACGATGGAGGGCGGCTCGTCAGGATTCACAGTCCCATATTTACTTAAAGGGGTGTCCAATAAACAACATTAATCACTAATCCTCAGAAAAGATGATTGCTGGGGGTCCGCTGCCGATACTGGCACCACAGTGTGAAAGCAGCAGTGAACATGTGCAACCATTTAATGGCAGGCAATGGCACGGTGGTCGCACATGAGCATTAAAGCTTCATTCACACCTTCCTGTATCCTGGGACAGGATAGTTATATTATGTTTGCGGCATCCTCGGTGTTGCATCCAGCAGCACTGAACAGGTGGAAAATAGGAGATCGGCAGATGTGCGACCACTGGGACTCTCACCGAGGACCAGAGTCAGGCACCCAGGGCCCTCATTCTCATTCATGGCTCGGAGGAGTTTAGTGGAGCGGTGCACCCTTGGAATTGGTGATAAATGCTCCAGGCTGGAAAACCCCTTTAATGATGCCAGGTGAGGGCAAAGTTAGATTGTCAGCGCCACCTTAGGACTATGTCTCAAGTCTGGATCACCCAGCATGTCCGCAGGGAGAAGGTGTTGGTGGAGCTAGTCTTTTATGTACCTCCATGCACCGCCCGATCTGTGGCGCCACCAACCACCTGACATTACTAACTATGCTATACAAAAACCCTTTTTAACTAATGGGGATTCCCACCAGAACAGATCGGCTTAACATAGAATCTTCAGGCTCGAAAGTGAACATTTGACTTGAGAGCAGGTGGATCCACAAAAAAAAAAAACAAGACTGAAAAATCTCAAAGCAGATGAGCAGCATCTAAATCAGGGCAATGGGGTCATACGGAGAACACGGAGGGAACAGTATCAAGAGACACTTACCCTCCATTATCCCGTGATCTGTGTTCAATGATCTCCAACACAGCACTGTGGCACAGGAGCAGAGCTGTCAATCACACTGCAGACCCTCCCCCGCAGAGCTACACATCACGGCTGAGCTGTGCCAGGACATGACAACATACCAATCTGCCGGGGAGCCCCTATAACAGTGACACGAATGCCGCCTGCAATATTAGCACGCTGAGGAATCAAAAGTATTCACACAGAAGATGCACAGCAATGTATCTTAATTAACCAGACCACTATTTTTAGCAAGCCAAGAAGAATAGACTTATCTATATGTTGATTTCTGGTTGAACAAGAAAACTGATTTTTGTTGGTGCAAGCCTGGAATATTGACCTGTAAGCTGATAATTGATATAACTTATTGTGCTCTTATACTTGATGACTAGTGATGTTTACTGATATGCTAATTATACATTGTGTAGGTCAGATAGCTTTGTGACTTTTAAGACAGAGGAGGAAAAACTATGCAAATAGATTAAATAATCAAGTAATTATTTACTTAATTTTATCTCATCTCCATTGTTACTCTTTATGTCAATATTGAATGAAGGACACTTGTTAAGTATAAAAAGAGGTTACATGCCTCTATAGAGACAGAGAGACAGAGTGAAACAGCCAGAGATTCTGCCAATACATCAAAACATCCAGGGGACCCTACAAGACTACTGCCAATACATCATGGCTCCAACACGAGGGATACAGATCTATCATTCTACAGGAAACAACCTAGGAGACCTCTGCCCTAGTTGGAAAAATACAGATCTGCTCCATTGACCATCGCTGAACCATGGATAAGTTTGGAGAAAGCCAGGATTGGGACCTGCAGCTCGCCTGGCTCTACGGAGATGTTTGGAGAAGCCAGGTTGTGACCCTCTGTGGGTCAACTGACCTTGTACCTCAATGGACTGTCATCTCTCTATGCTTGTTGCTACCGTGTGTATGTGGGTGTGTGTGTGTGCGCCACAGGTGGGGTAGTCGACCCTGGAAGACGAAGCCAGGTTGTGACCCTCCTGTGAACTGGCCCTTGTATCTGAATGGACTGTCATCTCCTTACACTTTTCGATACCTCCTCTCTGTGTGCGTACCACAGGTGGGATAATCGATCTTGGGAGCTCTGAAGTAACAGCTGCCATTATCCTGGAGAGTCAGCGGAAGGGTGAGACTCTATAATTTGCACCATCTTTGGTATTGTGCTGGAACTGTTCTGTTTTGTGGATCAATGAAGTATGGTCACACTGATTTACCCTCACCCTGTGTTGTCTCAGTAACATAATGCCCACGTTAAAAGGAGAACGGGTGTTTGGCGGGACGATCCCTGGTACATGCGGTTCCAGCTACCGGACCGGAGCGCCCGCCAACCCCGTGTCTCCGCAGTCCTGCTCCAATACTCTTGCCTCTTATTTCCTCTCAGTCTCAGACTTTGTCAGAAGTCACACCAGTGGAATCCGAGCAAAATAAGAAACTACCCAGAGCAGCCGAAGGTAACCAGGCGCAAATAACCGAAACGAAGATGAAGGTTCATACCGACGAACACACAGGGAGGGGTATTTAAGTACGTATATACAGTACATTCTGTCATCAGAAGGGGCCCCAGCATCCATCCAAAATAACGGAGGCCGAGAGCAGAAGTCAAACACGCATTCTGTTCTATTATCTGACACTCGGGGTACAGGATAATGACACTGACACTCGGGGTACAGGATAATGACACTGACACTCGGGGTGCAGGATAATGACACTGACACTCGGGGTGCAGGATAATGGCAATGACACTCGGGGGAAAAGGATATGACACTGACACTCTTGGTACAGGATACTGACACTTGGAGTGCAGAATAATGGCACTGACACTCAGGGTACAGGATATGACACTGACACTCGGGGTACAGGATAAGGACACTGACACTCAGGGTACAGGATAAGGACACTGACACTCAGGGTACAGGATATGACACTGACACTCGGGGTACAGGATATGACACACACTGGTGGTACAGGATAATGACACTGACACTCGGGGGGAAAGGATAATGACACTGACACTTGGGGTGCAGAATTATGGCACTGACACTTGGGGTACAGGATAATGGCACTGACACTCGTGGTACAGGATATGACACTGACACTCGGGGTACAGGGTTCAGGATAAGGACACTGACACTCAGGGTACAGGATAAGGACACTGACACTCGTGGTACAGGATATGACACTGACACTCGGGGTACAGGATAATGACACTGACACTCGGGGTACAGGATAATGACACTGACACTCGGGGTACAGGATAATGACACTGACACTTGGGGTACAGGATAATGACACTGACACTCGGGGTACAGGATAATGACACTGACACTCGGGGTACAGGATAATGACACTGACACTCGGGGTACAGGATAATGACACTGACACTCGGGGTACAGGATAATGACACTGACACTCGGGGTACAGGATAATGACACTGACACTCGGGGTACAGGATAATGACGCTGACACTCGGGGTACAGGATAATGACACTGACACTCGGGGTACAGGATATGACACTGACACTGGTGGTACAGGATAATGACACTGACACTCGGTGTACAGGATGACATTGACAATTAGGGTCTCAGCCCCTGCATCATGCTGCTCTCAGATAAAGCAGTGAAAATCTGCTGACAAATTGCCTTTAAGTCTTAGAGATCTTGTCTAGGTTTGTGAGGTGCAGAGCGACCCCCCCAGATTTGGGTTTGTGCACTTTGTTCCTGAGGCCTCATCCTCCGGTTACCTGATGCCTGGAGATGACTTGAGCTTTTGTTACGTTTTGTGTCTTTCTCCCATGCGTCCCCTCCACCCTCCGACCTTTGTGACGTTCCTTTTGTTCGGGGCATTTTTGTAGCAGAGGTTGCTCTCGTCTTATTCTGGAGGAGCACAATGGCCCTGGCTTATTCTCAGAGGCTCCTTCCCGGGGCCCCAGGTCCGCGTTCACCATTGTCTAGTATTTGGTTTCACCAGTTCAAGAGACGAAAAAAAGTAAACTAATTGGAGCAGTAACCGGCGGCGGCGCCTCCCCTCCCCCCGCACGCAGACACTGCGCCACATTTGCGCTTTCTCGCCCCTCGCATCGGATGAGACGACGCTCCACATTTCCGATCTGCTCCCGGTGAAGCTTTTTCCTCCTTTCCATCTTCACATTATTCACTACCACTTGAGGTTTGTAGCGTTTTTTTTATAGATATCGTTACATTTCTGATAATCCGGCAGCTTCCAATGTGGCAGAAAAGGATTTTTACTGAACTCTGTATAAACTTTACTCCAGTTTCAATACTTCTGCATGTCAGTGAATAGAAAACTGAAAACTTCAAATCTGCATAGACCTCAATACAACAGATTGTTACAATGTATCAGTGTCGTCAGCGGCACTAATCCAT
Source organism: Dendrobates tinctorius (assembly GCF_039654945.1). Lineage (NCBI taxonomy): Eukaryota > Metazoa > Chordata > Amphibia > Anura > Dendrobatidae > Dendrobates > Dendrobates tinctorius. The sequence continues at coordinate 3,122,314 of NW_027362007.1, read as the reverse complement.
CATCTGTAAGCGCGCAAGCTGCTGGAAGTTTAACTGATACATTGTTACAAAGCAGCAGCTGTGCAGACTGGACTGGGAGCGAAGGGAGGGTTCATCCTTCTCTAATTGGCATTATGTCATAAAAGTTGTTGTAACGGATGCCTGCACCAAAGTGTGAGCTTCAGCGCCCCTGCACCCCTCCGAGGCTGCAGAGCTCGGACCAGAGGCTCAGCCAAGCTGCGGGTCCGACCTGTCAATCATCAGGAGTGCCCCGCCCCCAACAATCAGGAGGCCGGGCGGCAGAGGAGGCTGCGCTCCTGAAGAATAAAGATGTCCCCTGTAATAACATGGCGCATCCTACCCTAGAGGATTATGAGTTCAAAACTCGCATATAAAGCACCGGTCTCTGGGCCTAAACAAGAAGGTTTCTATTCACTGACAGCAACAAAATGGCTTACAAGGATCAAACGTGTGTTACAAAGTTGAAGACCTAAAGTGAGACTGGATGGCGCACAATAAACTGGATTCAGGTGATGTTGGCAGCGCGGCGGACGGTCGTGCTCCGCGCTTTCATATTGTCCTTTCAGTCACTAATGACTGTGTGGACATTTCCATCTGTTGATCATGAGCCGCTTGCTTGGAGCGAGACCGTTGGCTATGGCACTGGATATGTTCTCTCCGAGCGGCTGGCACTGGCAGGCTCCACGCTCCCCGTCCGTCAGGGCTGAGGTTTTTTCCTGCCCTTCATTATTACTGGCCTCATTAGTGCAGCGCGGGGCTGTGGGTACGGCTGCGGTGCTACGGGGGTTAATCGCGAGCACAGCGATCGTTCTTCTTTCAAGGTTGTGTTTCATGGAAACGACTTGCTTCTGTCCCCCCGGTGCAAAGAGTCACTCTGCTTAGCATGCAAACAGTGGCGCCTTTGAAAGCTGAACCCAGGGGTTCAATTTTCAAAACGGCTTCGCCCATTCCCTGCCTATGGCAATGAGCGTTTGAAAGCCGGGTCCACTGAGCATTCCCTTAATTTGCTCACTCTTCTTCACATAGCTCCATTTTAATTAGATACAAAGGTGTCCTTTCCCAAAATCACCACTCCGAATGTTCAGCCGCTGCTCCTGGTCACGTGCCGGATCTGGGCCCTATACCACAGAAAATCTAAAAAGTGAGCTCAGACGTAGGAACAGGGCAATGCATGGATGGAGGGGTCCGGGACGTCCAACACAGCCCAATGTGATGGAGGGAAACACCGAAACTCCTGATACTCCCTGACATGGGCGGACGATCCATCATAGGGGACGCAAATGGAGGAGGTGGTGGCCATCGTAGGGAAACAAATGGAGGAGGTGGTGGCCATCGAAGGGGAAACAAATGGAGGAGGTGGTGGTGGGAGAGCTAGATGTCCTGCTCACACAGCTGAAGGACTTGTTACTGTGTATCAGTGTAGGTATCTGTATTCATGCATGCTGATACACTGTAAGAAACACTCAGCTGTGAAATCAGAGCCAGGGATATAGATAAGTGAAAAAAATCTACATTAGTGGGGGTCTGATTGGTGGAATACCCACAGACTGCCAGAACTAGAGATCCGAGGCAATTGGTGGGGGCCCGTCTGCTGAGCCCTAACTGATCTGGCATCCAGTGGATGGGGGGCGGGGGCGCCTGCGGCCGGTGATGTCACTCAGCTACGAATCAAGTAAATTTCTTTTTAGCACAAGAAAATCAGTGATGGCAAAAAGGATAAATTCCATCACACTGCATAGAGCCCAGTGATGACTTCACACAATAAACAGCCCAGTGATGACATCACACCGTGTACAGCCCAATGATGACATCACAGCCTATATAACTCACCTGCACATACTGTGCCTGCAGATCCTATCTGCGTGTAAAATTGTAGATCTGACCCCCGGGTGTCACCGACCTTCTCACCATTACACTAACACTTTATCCCCACAGACAAGTCATCAGGAATATGATAGCACAGGTCAGATAGGGACCGTTGATGTCTAGGGGGGCAGGGTCCGTTGAAGTCTCGGGAGGCAGGGACCATTGATTTCTCGGGGGCAGGGACCGTTTCTCAGGGGGGCAGGGACCGTTTACCTCTCGGGAGGCAGGGACTGTTGATGTCTCAGGGGGCAGGGACCGTCGATGCCTCGGGGAGCAGGGACCGTCGATGCCTGGGGGAGCAGGGACCGTCGATGCCTCGGGGAGCAGGGACCATCAATGCCTCGGGGAGCAGGGACCGTCAATGCCTCGGGGGGCAGGGACCGTCAATGCCTCGGGGGGCAGGGGACTGTTCATCTCTTGGGGGGGCAGGAATTGTTGATCTCTCGGGGGGCAGGGATTGTTGATCTCTCTGGGGCAGGGACCGTTTATGTCTCGGGGGGCAGGGACCGTTCCTCTCTCAGGGGGCAGGGTATGTTGATCTCTCGTGGGGCAGGGACAGTTGATGTTTCGGGGGGGCAGGGACCGTTGAGGTCTCGGGGCAGTGACCGATGATCTCTAGGAGGGGCAGGGTCCGTTGATCTCTCGGGGGGCAGGGACAGTTGATGTCTCTGGGGGTAGGGACTGTTGATCTCTCGGGGGGCAGGGACCGTTGATATCTCAGGGTGAAGGGACTGTTGATCTCTCGGGGGGGTGGGGTGGGACCGTTGATTTCTCGGGGGGGCAGTGACTGTTGATCTCTAGAGGGGCAGCAGTGTGTGCCACATGCCCTGCCGCTCCTTACCCCAGGGTCATGCTGAATAATCATCTCTGGCTCCAGTTCAGCATTGTCATCCCTGAAACATGAGCGTCGGGGCCCGGCAGACAATGGCGCTATAGACAGACAGCTCCGCGTTCACGTGACTGCACCAACCAAAGCTATATGACTATTTATAGGGAAAGTTCATGACGAGGCCGCAGACAGTGCAGAGAGCCAGTGCAGAGAGGCAGCACACAGGCAGGACAAGGCATGCTGCAGAGCTCAACTTGGAAATTAAAGGGACGGTGTCGTGGGAAAACGACCTGCTGTTTATATCGAGCTTTTCCATTGATTTTTTTTTTTTACATTTTCAATATCATTAACAAAATTAACCCCTTCCCGACAAGTCCCATACAAAAACACGCCTCGTCAGGTGACGATGTATGGTGCGGGCTGTGCTGTGTCGGCCGCTTGGCCCCTTATAGGCCATGATCAACAGTGGCTGCAGCATCTCAGTGGTCAGCGAGCTGGGCGTACTTCTGTATGTACAGTGCCCTCCTCTAACAACGGGTGCATGTCAGAGCCCCATCATTTCCCAATATACGGCACATTCTGTGGATACAGCGGAAATGTTGAATATGAGCATTCCCCTTTAACTCTGTGTCTTGTCGGCATCTACGTAATGCATCTTAATTACTTTGCTCATCTCTCATTATTGACATTTTCATTGTTTGTTACAGTGGAAAGGACAATATTTGCTTCTTGGAAACAGTCAGTAAGTTGCCGACTTTGATTAACAGACCATAATATGACTTTAGCCTCCTTCTAATCTTGACTTGGGTCAATTTCCAGGACAGTCTGAGACCCTGGCACATAAATATCCAAATTTAGAGCGATGAACATACAATTTCTGGCCCTGGATATTGAGCATTGATGAGATGGGCAAGAAGGGGTTAAAATCCAAAGAGACAAATATGAAGAAGAATAAGAAATCTGTCAACAGCAGCCTGATGATGGTTCCCAGGCAGATAAAAGAGGTGAAAAGCCAAAGAGAAACGTCTTCCACGTAATAGAGATACATAATATAAGATCCCTCTTAGCCACTCTACCCTGTTCTTCCAAAGCCAGCTTCTCCACCATGACAGAAGACCGGCTCTCCACCCTCCTGTCAATATCACACCTCACCACTTGTGCCCTCGACCCACTCCCGTCCCACCTCATCCCTAACTTGGCCACAGTCCTCATCCCATCTCTAACACACCTCTTCAACCTTTCACTTACAAATGGTGTCTTTCCCTCAACCTTCAAACATGCCTCAATCACACCCATCCTCAAAAAGCCCTCCCTTGACCCATGATCTGTGTCTAACTATCGCTCGATATCTCTTCTCCCTTACGCCTCAAAACTACTGGAACAGCATGTCCACCTTGAACTGTCCTCCCACCTCTCCTCCTGTTCCCTCTTTGACCGGTTACAATCTGGCTTCCGACCACATCACTCAACTGAAACTGCCCTAACTAAAGTCACTAATGACTTACTAACAGCCAAGAGGAAGCGACACTACTCTGTCCTCCTTCTCCTGGACATGTCTTCTGCCTTCGACACCGTAGACCATTCCCTCCTGCTACAGACTCTCTCATGTCTTGGCATCACAGACTTTGCCCTATCCTGGATCGCATCATACCTAACAGACCGAACATTTAGCGTCTCCCTCTCATACACCACCTCCTCACCTCGCCCCCTGTCTGTCGGTGTTCCTCAAGGCTCAGTGCTAGGACCCCTGCTCTTCTCCATCTACACCTTCTTCCTGGGACAGCCCATAGAATCCCACGGTTTGCAGTATCACCTCTATGCCGATGACACGCAGATCTACCTATCTGGACCCAACCTCGCCTCCTTACTGACCAAAATCCCAATGTCTGTCTGCTATCTCAGCCCTCTTTTCTGCCCGCTTTTTCAAACTGAACATGGACAAAACAGAATTTATCATCTTTCCACCATCTCACTCTACCCCTCCACCAGACCTATCCATCAATGTCATTGGCTGCTCTCATTCCGCAGTCCCGCACGCTCGGTGCCTTGGGGTGATCCTCGACTCTGAGCTCTCTTTTAAACCACACATCCAAGCCCTCGCCTCCTCCTGCCGCCTCAAACGCAAAAATATTTCCCGGATCCGCTCATTCCTCAACGATGAAACCACAAAAACACTAGTGCACGCCCTTATCATCTCCCGCCTCAACTACTGCAACCTCCTACTCTCTGGCCTCCCCTCTAGCACTCTGGCACCACTCCAGTCCATCCTACACTCTGCTGCCCGACTAATCCACCTGTCTCCCCCCTATGCCAGGCCCTTCACTGGCTTCCTATTGCCCAGAGGCTCCAGTTCAAAACCCTAACCATGACATACAAAGCCATCCACAACCTGTCTCCTCCAAACATCTGTGACCTCGTCTCCCGGTACTTACCCGCATGTAACCTTCGATCCTCTCAAGATCTCCTTCTCCACTCCCCCTTATCGCTTCTTCCCACAACCACATACAAGACTTCTCTTGTGCTTCCTCCATACTCTGGAACTCTATGCCGCAACATATCAGACTCTGACCAACAATGGAAACCTTCAAGAAGAACCTGAAGACCGACCTGTTCCGACAAGCCTACAGCCTGCAATGATCCTCAGTCTACTGAACCGCCACACAACCAGCTCTACCCTCTCATAGTGTATCCTCGCCCATCCCTGTAGACTGTGAGCCCTCGCGGGCAGGGTCCTCTCTCATTCTGTTCTTGTGTGTCCCTTGTCTTACACATGTTTATTGTACCTGTCAATATTTCCCCTTTTCACATGTAAAGAGCCATGGAATAAATGTATAATAATAATAATAATAATCCATCAACAGCAGCTTGCTGATGGTTTCCAGGTGGTAATTATAGGGGCAATGATATGGTGCAGCGTGACTATGTCTCTGCTGATACTCTTGGATTACGATCCTTGGTGATCTGTGGAGTCTTTACCCAGCACTACCCCATGGTGCCCAACACTGGTCGCGGGGCAGCAGTTCTCGGAGCGCACTCATCGCCCGGCGTCAGCACCAGGGATTTCAGCAATTTGCAGTAAAGAAGAAAACTGTTTAATGTGATCTGCAGATTCTCGGCAAAGCTGAAGAGAGGTGATAAATCATTTAGAGCCTGAGACCACCAGGGGTCAACGCTAAAAATTCATACAACTCTCATAACAGCGAGGTCAGGGAGACGAGGACCTGCTAACAGGATAATCCTCCGCTGCCTGCGCCAAACCCAACACATCCTGCAAGTAAAACACTGCAGCCGCCATCAAACACAGCCAAAAACCTGGAAATACAGACGGGAGAAGAGGTCAGGAGTTCACGGCAGCAGCGGCCCCTCACCTGAAAGGAAAGATAATGTCAATTCTCCACTCACCAGGACACACAGATAAGGTCAGTCCACCCCTCACATGGACACAGATAAGGTCAGTCAGCCCCTCACATGGACACATAGATAATGTCAGTCAGCCCCTCACCTGGACACAGATAAGGTCAGTCCACCCCTCACCTGGACACACAGATAAGGTCAGTCCGCCCCTCACCTGGACACACAGATAAGGTCAGTCCACCCCTCACCTGGACACACAGATAAGGTCAGTCCACCCCTCACCTGGACACACAGATAAGGTCAGTCCGCCCCTCACCTGGACAAACAGATAATGTCAGTCCACCCCTCACCTGGACACACAGATAAGGTCAGTCCGCCCCTCACCTGGACACACAGATAAGGTCAGTCCGCCCCTCACCTGGACAAACAGATAATGTCAGTCCGCCCCTCACCTGGACACACTGATAAGGTCAGTCCGCCCCTCACCTGGACACACAGATAAGGTCAGTCCGCCCCTCACCTGGACACACAGATAAGGTCAGTCCGCCCCTCACCTGGACACACAGATAAGGTCAGTCCGCCCCTCACCTGGACAAACAGATAAGGTCAGTCTGCCCCTCACCTGGACACACAGATAAGGTCAGTCCGCCCCTCACCTGGACACACAGATAATGTCAGTCCGCCCCTCACCTGGACACACAGATAAGGTCAGTCCGCCCCTCACCTGGACACACAGATAAGGTCAGTCCGCCCCTCACCTGGACACACAGATAAGGTCAGTCCGCCCCTCACCTGGACACACAGATAAGGTCAGTCCACCCCTCACCTGGACAAACAGATAATGTCAGTCCGCCCCTCACCTGGACACACAGATAAGGTCAGTCCGCCCCTCACCTGGACACACAGATAAGGTCAGTCCGCCCCTCACCTGGACACACAGATAAGGTCAGTCCGCCCCTCACCTGGACACACAGATAAGGTCAGTCCGCCCCTCACCTGGACAAACAGATAATGTCAGTCCGCCCCTCACCTGGACACACAGATAAGGTCAGTCCGCCCCTCACCTGGACACACAGATAAGGTCAGTCAACCCCTCACCTGGACACACAGATAATGTCAGTCCGCCCCTCACCTGGACACACATAAGGTCAGTCCTCCCCTCACCTGGACACACAGATAATGTCAGTCCGCCCCTCATCTGGGCACACAGATAAGGTCAGTCCGCCCCTCACCTGGACACACAGATAAGGTCAGTCCGCCCCTCACCTGGACACACAGATAAGGTCAGTCCGCCCCTCACCTGGACACACAGATAATGTCAGTCCGCCCCTCACCTGGACACACAGATAAGGTCAGTCCGCCCCTCACCTGGACACACAGATAATGTCAGTCCGCCCCTCACCTGGACACACAGATAAGGTCAGTCAGCCCCTCACCTGGACACACAGATAATGTCAGTCCGCCCCTCACCTGGACACACAGATAAGGTCAGTCCGCCCCTCACCTGGACACACAGATAAGGTCAATCTGCCCCTCACCTGGACAAACAGATAAGGTCAGTCCGCCCCTCACCTGGACACACAGATAAGGTCAGTCTGCCCCTCACCTGGACACACAGATAAGGTCAGTCCGCCCCTCACCTGGACAAACAGATAAGGTCAGTCCGCCCCTCACCTGGACACACAGATAAGGTCAGTCCGCCCCTCACCTGGACACACAGATAAGGTCAGTCAGCCCCTCACCTGGACACACAGATGTCAGTCCGCCCCTCACCTGGACAAACAGATAAGGTCAGTCCGCCCCTCACCTGGACACACAGATAAGGTCAGTCCGCCCCTCACCTGGACACACAGATAAGGTCAGTCCGCCCCTCACCTGGACACACAGATAAGGTCAGTCCGCCCCTCACCTGGACACACAGATAAGGTCAGTCAGCCCCTCACCTGGACACACAGATAATGTCAGTCCGCCCCTCACCTGGACACACAGATAAGGTCAGTCCGCCCCTCACCTGGACACACAGATAAGGTCAGTCTGCCCCTCACCTGGACAAACAGATAAGGTCAGTCTGCCCCTCACCTGGACAAACAGATAAGGTCAGTCCGCCCCTCACCTGGACAAACAGATAAGGTCAGTCCGCCCCTCACCTGGACACACAGATAAGGTCAGTCCGCCCCTCACCTGGACACACAGATAAGGTCAGTCCGCCCCTCACCTGGACACACAGATAAGGTCAGTCCGCCCCTCACCTGGACACAGATAATGTCAGTTCGCCCCTCACCTGGACACACAGATAAGGTCAGTCCGCTCCTCACATGGACACACAGAAAATGTCAGTCCGCCCCTCAAACCAGACCAGATCACTACGTACCTGGCCGTGCACACCAGACCAGATCACCGCTCATCGCTCACCTGGCCGTGCACACCAGACCAGATCACTGCTCACCTGGCCGTGCACACCAGACCAGATCACTGCTCACCTGGCCGTGCACACCAGACCAGCCTCCACACCATCACTGATTTTTTGCCTTAATGTCTCAGTTTTATGATGTTTATTAAAAGAGATGGGACCAACCAGAAGACGACAAACTTACTGTAGTATAATATATGACAGATAAAAACGCAAAAATTGAAGTAGAAATCTTTCATTTGGTGGAGAATGAGCACTCCAAAAACAATCGTAAGGCATTCTGAGGCGCACCTTCCTACAACAGGTTCTTGGTTCAAGACTGGAGAATGAATCACCAATCCCGAAAAATTACAAAGTTTCATACATTTTTCCGACTTCCTCACGTAAGTGTCCACATTCCAGCTGCATCCAGAGCTGCATTCACAATGTGATATTTCTCACCACTAGAGACAGATTGTTCATTTACAATCATGAGACCCAATAGCATTCGTGCTGCTTTGGGTGTGACTAGAGTTTACTCCATGATGTCACACAACATCAGTAAAGCAAAACACTGAAAAGGAGATTCCCATAAAATCTCCAGGGCAGATCTTTGGAAGGGTCTAGATAATTTCTGTGGATTTCTTCCTGTGATTCTCGTTTCTGTCGGGCTCTAGTAATTTGTCGTTCTTCTAAGCAGGACTCCAGCGAGCGGCAATAACGCAGCAGCTAAATTCTTTGAAATTTGCCTTTATCGGCCTCCCAGTGAAGTAGAAAGGAGCGAGCGGCATCTCCCGGATATTTAGCAGTAAAGAGCACTTAAAGGGACGGATCCGGATTTATCTCGCATCTTTGAATTTCCTCCTGGAGCTTTTGGCGATACTGTTTAGTCTTGAAGTGTAAGTCACAAACAGCAAATCACGGCACTTAATGACATCCTAACGTGTTCTAATGCGGAGGAGGCGACTGCCGAGTGTGTCTCCTCGAACCCGGTGCTGCGTCGTCTATGACACTGAGATGTGGGGCTGTGACATCACTACTCACTGTATAAGTCCAGACAGAAGGCAGCGAGTTAGGACGATGCTCAAAAAGCAAATCCTAATAGAAAGGTATCATCAGAATCGCTCTGGATCAATAACTGTGTTACAAGAAACTTCCGGACATTATTATCAGGGCTGCGGGGGTGTTACCCCCCTGCCCAGGTCCGTGTGCATTTTTTGTGCTCCATGTCAGGCTTTGCAAGTAGCCCAGCGCTCTCCCATGTAGTGAACGTCCTGGGCCTATAAGGCTCCCGGGACACTCACATGGGTCTCAGATTGCTCTAAGACTTGGAACTCTCTTAGCTTTCTGCTCACAGATCCAGTCACCAGGACATCTCCTACTGGTCTGTGGTTTCCAGTCCCTGAATTACTTGTCTGCGGTTTCCAGGAACCTTCCTACCTACTTGTCTGCGGTTTCCAGTATCAACCTTCCTGTGATTTTCAGTACCGCTACCTACTTATCTGCAATTATCAGTAACCTTGCTATCTGTCTCTAGAGTACCTCACCTGTCTGCCTGCGGTTTCCAGGTCATCTTCCTGGCTGTCTATAGCTTCCAGTTACCCACCTGCCTGCAGTTTCCAGTATCTCTACCTATTTGTCTGTGGTTTCCCGTATCAACCTGGCTGTTTGCGGTTTTCAAGGATTTTCTTGTCACCAGTCGGCGCCCCCATGACACCTCCTGTTTGCCTATGGTGTTCAGTAACACTGCTATCTGTGGTTCCAGGACGCTATTAAACTTCTAGTTTCCTTTTTACATGTTCGTGTTTCATATACTTCATATGGCTGTTTCACATGTGCCCACCCGGACCTTGGAAGATCCTCCTCACCATGTAAGCTCAATGTACGTAACAGCGGGGCCTTATAATTTTATGAAGAAAAACACCTAAGCATATCCCTTAAACAAAGCCGTGAAGTAAACATGTATGCAACAACAAACGACGAGACTTCACACAAGGCCATATAAAACTAAACATAATATTTATTGAAACAATCATAAAAGTACAGGAAAGAAAGTGGGTAACCAAAGGAGCACTCACAAAAAGTGTATATATACAGTTGTACATGTAAAAAAGTAGCATACATATATGTATAAAAACAAACCAAAGGTGGTTTTATGTAACTATGCACAGAAGGCACTATCAACAAATATCAAAAAGTCATAGGTAGTACACATTATAACCCGCTGTTTCTACCACAGGGCACATCCTAAAAGTAGTAGCACAAGTTGGACGAAGCATTTCAGTGAGAAACGCGCGTCGGGTGTGGTGGGTCCCCCAGGAGTGCTCCTTAGGTAACTATGTCTCTTTATATATATATATATATATACACACACATACACTGGTTTGAATGACATATATATAGATATATATATATTCATCTTTGGTGCTTGTTATGACTATTTACTATCAAAGTATTTTTTGCCTGGTTGTTTGTAACTCTGGGCACATTGTTTTCTTTACATATTTAATTTATTTTGGCAACTTGTGCTATTACTTTTAGGATGTGCCCTGTGGTAGGAACAGCGGGTTATAATGTGTACTACCTGTGACTTATTGATAATTGTTGATAGTGCCTTCTGTGCATAGTTACATAGAACCACCTTTGGTTTCTTTTTATACATACATATATATATACAGTATTGTACTTTTTTATATGTACAAATATATATATACACACACACACCTTTTGTGATCGCTCCTTGGGTTGCCCACTTTCTTTCCTGTACTTGTGGTGCCTGTCTGGCTATTTTTATATTTTATGATTGTTCCAATAAAGATTATGTTTAGGTTTATATGGCCTTGTGTGAAGTCTCGTCGTTTAGTGTTGAATTTTATGAAGAATTAAAATCTTGGTAATTCCTTCAAGTAAGTTGTCAAAATCTTTTCTGAACTTGACTCCTCTCTCCCCCATCAGATTCATCTGTCCTGGTCTCTCCAGAAACCTCAATTTACTCCTATATCCACCTCCCTCAAACCCAGGCATCCTCCTCCCCCTACCTCCAGACTATTTTGTACTCATCCTCTCTCCAGACTCTTCTGTCCTCCTCCCCCCTGTAGACTACTGTCCGACTCCTCTTACCTCTAGTCTTCTGTCTTCCTCCTCCTTCCAGACTCCTCTGTCCCTCCATACTCCTCTGACCTTCTCCTCCATGCTCCTCTATCCTCCTCCCAGCAGCAGACTCCCCTGTCCTCCTCTTCCTTGTAGACTTATCTGTCCTTCTCCTCCTTCCAGACTCTTCTATCCTCCTCCCTGACTCTTCTATCCTCCTTCCTCTAGACTCCTCTGTCCTCCTTCTCCCTCTTGTCTTCCTCCTCCTCCAGACTCCTCTGACCTCTTCCTCTCTCTAGACTCCTCTGACCTCCTCCTCCAGACTCCCGTCTTCCTCCTCCTCCAGACTCCTCCTCCCAATTGTCATCCTCCTCTTCCTCCAGACTCCCGTCTTCCTCCACCTCCAGACTCCTCCTCCCAATTGTCATCCTCCTCCTCCTCCAGACTCCCGCCTTCCTCCTCCTCCAGACTCCTCCCAATTGTCATCCTCCTCTTCCTCCAGACTCCCGTCTTCCTCCTCCTCCAGACTCCCGTCTTCCTACTCCTCCAGACTCCTCCTTCCAATTGTCATCCTCCTCTTCCTCCAGACTCCTGTCTTCCTCCTCCTACTCCTTCACACTCATCTGTCCTTCTCCCTCCTTTTTGCCGCTATAAGCTGCCATTAAGTGCTCATATAAAAAGGAAGAAAAACAATCTAACATATACATTCAATCCAGACTTTATTCAATCCTGGACAAAAGCAGATTTACTGTAAGTAATAAGATTCCATCAATCTGGAATTCAGTAATCCAGAAAACCTGATGACTCCAGCAGAGAAATGCAGTGTAACTGGGAGACTTAGGGTGCGTGCACACGTTGCAGATTTGCCTGCAGAAGTTTCTGCACGGAATCTGCCTCTCTTGGCAGAAAATGCAGGTAAAAATCGGCACTTTTTTTGCAGTTTTGTGCGTTTTTGTGTGCGGATTTTTGCAGATTGGCATGCGTTTTTAGCTCTGCGGATTTCATTAATGGAATGGGTTTAAGAACGTATGCGGATCTGCAAAAAGAATTGACATGCTGCGGAAAGTAAACCGCTGCGGATTCCGTGCGGAATTTTCCGCAGCATGTGCACAGCTTTTTTTTTTTTCCTATTGAATTACATTGGTTGGTCACACACTTGTGGATCCGCAGCGAATCTGCAATGTGTGCACACACCCTTATAGATACAGGACAGAAAAGGAATACACGAGATATTGTTCTGTCATTTCTTGGGTTTTGCGAGGGAGTTTTCTAGACTTTTAATGACATTCTGATAATCCAGCACCGATTACTCCCCATCATAACGCGATGTTCATCCGTCATCACCAATGACTGCTGCATGCGGGGCCCCCGGCTCTGACCCCCATGGACGAGTGTATGGAGCCCGCAGGCTGCTGTGAAACAATCCGCAGTGAGCGGGGTCTCGCACAACAATGCCGTTATTGACTTGTTGCTCCGTCTCTTTCGCTTCTTCGTACCCTGGAGGCTGCAATCAATAGACTTTGCACCACGTCAGCCTAATAAATCCCGGGCTCCGGCTGGAGCGGGGCCAAGCGGCTGCAAGGAAATCCCTGGTAGACAAGCGAAGGGAGCAGAGGGGCGAGTGACAGCTGCGGTCATTACCAGCTGGATTCGCCCCCAACTGCAGCCGACAGCAGCGATGCTGCGAGGGACGCGGGTTCACAGCACCACTGCGGATTCACGTGTGAAGTGTGGTAACGGATGAGCCTCTGCCAGCATGGAGTCGGGGACGCGCTCCACTCCCACGCCGTACTCTTACATTGCACATGGGCACCCAGGAACACAACCATGACCCACGGGAGAGTCACTGATTTCTGGGAAATGGCAGAAATTGATTTCACACGTTTTTGGGTACAAGTGGCCTTCACTGACACTGAAGCTGAACACAGTGGTGACACCTGAGCCGTGACCGTCCAGGTATGGCAAGAGACGGCGAGAGGGGGCGAGAGACGGCGAGAGGGGGCGAGAGGGGGCGAGAGACGGCGAGAGACGGCGAGAGACGGCGAGAGACGGCGAGAGGGGGCGAGAGACGGCGAGAGGGGGCGAGAGGGGGCGAGAGACAGCGAGAGGGGGTGACAGAAGGCAAGAAGGGGTGACGCAACGCTTCTCTCCAGCGCCTTTCAGGACCAGCGTTGCAGACCACTGATTTGGAACATTTGCTCGTCTCGGATAATCAGTGTGAACACATCAACACTTTATGTTCTCAGTGTGAGGATCTCCGCTTGCTGTCAGAGAATGGAATCACTCTGAACATCCAGAAGCTAAGAGTCTTCCCGATCTCCTCCCGCTCACACAGCGCAGGGCGTGTCGCAACGGCCGGCTCCGAATCACCGACATCAGATCCTAAGCAAATGTGACCAGAAGATCCATGAGCGATATGGAACAAAAACTGAAACAAAGAAGCGACACAGCAGCCAGAAAAGCACCAATGTCATCTCCACGACAGGTCGAGAACAAGCAATTCACACCTCTCTCCTGACATTGCTGCAGCAGCGCAGATCTGTGCAACATTCATTAACACCTCGGACAATACCGACACCGGCAAAACACCGACCGCGACAACGGCAAAACGCCGACCGCGACAACGGCAAAATACCGACCGCGACAACGGCAAAATGCGGACCGAGATAACGGCAAAATGCGGACCGAGATAACGGCAAAATACCGACCGAGACACCGGCAAAATACCAACCGCAACAACGGCAAAACACCGACCGCGACAACGGCAAAACGCCGACCGCGACAACGGCAAAATGCCGACCGCGACAACGGCAAAATGCGGACCGAGATAACGGCAAAATGCGGACCGAGATAACGGCAAAACACCGACCGAGACAACGGCAAAATACCGACCGCAACAACGGCAAAACACCGACCGAGACAACGGCAAAACACCGACCGAGACAACGGCAAAACACCGACCGCGACAACGGCAAAACACCGACCGCGACAACGGCAAAACACCGATCGAGACAACGGCAAAACACCGACCGAGACAACGGCAAAATACCAACCGCGACAACGACAAAACACCGACCGCGACAACGGCAAAATGCCGACCGAGATAACGGCAAAATACCAACCGCAACAACGGCAAAACACCGACCGAGACAACGGCAAAATACCAACCGCAACAACGGCAAAACACCGACCGAGACAACAGCAAAACACTGACCGAGACAACGGCAAAACACTGACCGAGACAACGGCAAAACACCGACCGAGACAACGGCAAAACACCGACCGACACAACGGCAAAACACCGACCGACACAACGGCAAAACACCGACCGAGACAACGGCAAAACACCGACCGAGACAACGGCAAAATACCAACCGCGACAACGACAAAACACCGACCGCGACAACGGCAAAACACCGACCGCGACAACGGCAAAACACCGACCGAGATAACGGCAAAATACCGACCGAGACACCGGCAAAACACCGACCGAGACAACGGCAAAATACCAACCGCAACAACGGCAAAACACCGACCGCAACAACGGCAAAACACCGACCGCGACAACGGCAAAACACCGACCGAGACAACGGCAAAACACCGACCGCGACAACGGCAAAACACCGATCGAGGCAACGGCAAAACACCGACCGAGACAACGGCAAAACACCGACCGAGACAACGGCAAAATACCGACCGCGACAACGACAAAACACCGACCGCGACAACGTCAAAATACCGACCGCGACAACGGCAAAATACCGACCGCAACAACGGCAAAATACCGACCGCGACAACGGCAAAATACCAACCGAGATAACGGCAAAACACCGACCGCGACAACGGCAAAATACCGACCGAGACAACGGCAAAATACCGACCGCGACAACGGCAAAATACCGACCGCGACAACGGCAAAATACCGACCGAGATAACGGCAAAACACCGACCGCGACAACGGCAAAATACCGACCGAGACAACGGCAAAATACCGACCACGACAACGGCAAAATACCGACCGAGACAACGGCACAATACCGACCGAGATAACGGCAAAACACCGACCGTGACAACGGCAAAATACCGACCGAGACAACGGCAAAATACCGACCGAGACAACGGCACAATACCGACTGAGACAACGGCAAAATACCGACCGCGACAGAGGCAAAATACCGACCGCGACAGAGGCAATACCGACCGCGACAACGGCAAAATACCGACCGAGACAACGGCAAAATACCGACCGAGACAACGGCAAAATACCGACCGAGATAACGGCAAAACACCGACCGCGACAACGGCAAAATACCGACCGAGACAACGGCAAAATACCGACCGCGACAACGGCAAAATACCGACCGAGACAACGGCACAATACCGACCGAGATAACGGCAAAACACCGACTGTGACAACGGCAAAATACCGACCGAGACAACGGCAAAATACCGACAGAGACAACGGCAAAATACCGACCGCGACAACGGCAAAATACCGACCGCGACAGAGGCAAAATACCGACCGCGACAGAGGCAAAATACCGACCGCGACAGAGGCAAAATACCGACCGAGACAACGGCAAAATACCGACAGCGACAATGGCAAAATACCGACCGAGACAACGGCAAAACGCCGGCCGCGACAACGGCAAAATACCGACAGTGAGACAACAGCAAAGTACCGACCGAGACAACGGCAAAACACCGACCGTAAGACAAAAGCAAAATATCGACCGAGACTACGGCAAAATACCGCGTAGACAACGGCAAATACCGACCGCGACAACGGCAAATACCGACCGCGACAATGGCAAAATACCGACGGAGACAACGGCAAAACACCGACCGCGACAACGGCAAATACCGACCGCGACAACGGCAAAATACCGACGAAGACAACGGCAAATACCGACCGCAACAACGGCAAAATACCGACGGAGACAACGGCAAAACGCCGACCGCGACAACGGCAAAACGCCGGCCGCGACAACGACAAAATACCGACAGTGAGACAACAGCAAAGTACCGAACGAGACAACGGCAAAATACCGACAGAGACAACAGCAAAGTACCGACCGTAAGACAACAGCAAAATACCGACCGAGACTACGGCAAAATACAGCGGCGGAGGAGTGTAAAGGGGTTAAGTAAGATGTTCCACGTTGTATTTATTACTCATGTATTTCCACGCTTATGGAATGGTACTGCTACACCTTTCTGGGTATTACCATTGTTTGTATTTATGTTTTATTGTTGCTTTTATTTGCACATAGTGTGAGATAATATTTAGTGCATTGCAAGGTTTGCCATTTACAGAATAGGGAAAGCGTAGTGATCCCTTTGGACACTAGAGGGGGCACTCTAGTATATAGAGATCTTAGTAGGATAGGGTTAAGTGTAGGAGGGGCTGCCGGGAGTTAAGGTTAGATTAGAAGGAAGTTAGTTCAGACGGGGACAGGGTGCTCGAAATGTCCGCATGGGCTATGGGACCAGGACGGCTCGGCAGCCACGCAATGTTAAGCAGCGACAGTCCAATTTATCCACGTCCATTGGACATCAGTTTAGTGGACCAAAGCAGTAGCGAAGATGTGGCGACTCGTAGCCTGGACTGACGCTCTTAGGGCGGGAGTCGGAGTGAGGAACAGAAGAATGTAAAGTAAAGACCAATGTGTTACCTATGATGGGCCAACTGTGGGTATATTGTGTGAAGTTATCAGTAAAGAAACCGTTCAAGGTACCATGGACTGTGTCTCAATTACTGGGAGTCGCCTCGGAGAGGGGCCATCACTGCTTGGGAAGTGCCCAGGGGGACCCGAACCTGGAGACGCAGGTACACCGAGCAGTGGATTGCAATTTTCTGTGAGGGAAGGCCTGGACACTGATGCTTTAGTGTCTCTGGCCACGACTATAATCTTGGCCGACCCTTACATTTGGCGTAGTCGGCAGGACGCAACTACCTCGCAATGCAGAGAACCCGCGAAGAAAAGAGCTGATGATGATGTGTGTGCGACTGCTGTGCCCCAGGAAAATGACCGGAAAAAGGAGCAAGTGGTCGCTGGATCTGGAGAAAATTACGTGGACATGGACGAAACACTGGACTTGCCTACTAAAGATTCTGTGACAACACCGGACTTGACCACCGAGTTGGACTTGGCTTATTTGATGAGAAAGTGACACCATTACTGTGACCAAGATGGCGGCTGTGGAATTGACGTGAGATGGCGAAGAAGAAGTAGACAACAAGAACCGCATCCTTCGTGGGTGTTGCAGCCGTCCCTTGGCGCCAAAACCTGCCTGTCAGTATGCCCCAGTCTGCCCCTGGTGGCTGCGGATGAAGAGGAGAAAACCCCGCTCTCTTCCACTGACTAACAACCAATGGGTGGAGTTGTCGTAGGCGGACCCCCGTGGAAATGGGTGGGGCCCAGAAGAAAATCCTGGAAGAAGCTGTGCGACGCCATTTTGTGAACTTGAACCGGCCACGATGCAGCATTCCTGCACCCGTAGTTGCCAGGGCGTGGGCCGCATTGACTGGAGGTGGTGGCAAGAGAGAGTAAGAGCACAGCCTGGCAAGACAATCAGCGGAGGTCCCCACCTGTCAGCCTGCGGAGTCTCCTCGGCCGCGGAGTCGGCAGCCAACGGAGCTACCATCTATTCGGGAGCTGGACTTTTCGCGTGCGGAGCAGTGTCGGACCCAAGAAGCAGGTGATCTGGAGCCCTTGCGGTTTGTTCAGCGGAGACAGGAACTGGCGCCTGCCCTGGAGGAACCGTGGACGGAGTTGAAGATCAAGCCAGCACTCCATTTGTCCGCCAAGCGCGAGGGCGTTCCCGCAGAGGGGGCCAGCGTTCCTGGGAAGCCCATAACCATCACATCCTCATCTGAGCGGGTGAGTGTGCCCTCGTCCCTGAGGGAAGGTCCTCCCCGCAAAGCCCTGTCCCGGGAGGCTGTGGTCATCCCCCACATCCCCATAGGGGAGTCCTCCTCTCAACCCCGTCGGAGATTCGGCCTGTTTCTTACTCCGCTATGGCACTGGGAGCCACCCATTTGCACCTGGCAACAGAGGGTCTCTTTCCCACTCCCATGCAGGCCGCATGGGTGGAAGGAGACATTAGAGACAAAAAGCGAAGGGAGAGAGAAGTCTGGACAGAGCTGCGGCGGCCTGGTGGGGGAGCTCTAGCAGGGCGAAATACCCGTGGATGGCTGGTTTACACCGACACCGAGCGAGGCTATGGCTTCATCAGGGAGGAAGGGACTCACGCCTAAGTCTACGTAAACGTGGCGTTCATCAAATTTGGCCGGTTGCTGAAGAAGGGGGATCAGGTCTCCTTCTTTAAGGAGGACTGTCCCCATGCGTACTTTGCGGTAGCAGTCATTCACTATAATGAAGATGACATGGGGTTCTTCCCAGAATCGGTGCAGGCCCAAACATCAGCTGGCACCTGGGAGCCTGCCGGCAGAGAATATACCATTTATAACCCCCCTCTGCTTTCTATCACTAAGCCAGTTACTTACCCATTTACACACATTTTCCTCCAGACCCAGCATTCTCACTTTGTGTACCAACCTCTGACACTGAGGGTACAGGATAATGACACTGACACTCGGGGTACAGGATAAGGACACTGACAATCAGGGTACAGGATAATGACACTGACACTAGGGGTACAGAATGATAACACTTGGGGTACAGGAAAATGACTCTGACACTCGAGGTACAGGATAATGACGCTGATACTCGGGGTACAGGATAATGACACTGAAACTCGGGGTACAGGATAATGACACTGACACTTGGGGTACAGGATAATGACACTCACATGCGGTGTACAGGATAATGACAGTGACAATCGGGGTACAGCATGACACTCACATGCAGTATACAGGATAATGACACTGACACTGGGGGTACAGGATAATAACACTGACACTCGGGGTACAGGATAATGACACTGACACTGGGGGTACAGGATAATAACATTCACACTCGAGGTACAGGATAATAACACTGACACTTGGGTACAGGATAATGACACTCACATGAAGTGTACAGGATAATGACACTGACACTGGGGGTACAGGATAATAACACTGACACTCGGGGTACAGGATAATGACACTGACAGTTGGGGTACAGGATAATGACATTCACACTCGAGGTACAGGATAATGACACTGACACTCGGGGTACAGGATAATAACACTGACACTTGGGTACAGGATAATGACACTCACATGCAGTGTACAGGATAATGACACTGACACTCGGGGTACAGGATAATAACACTGACACTCGGGGTACAGGATAATGACACTGACAGTCGGGGTACAGGATAATGACACTGGGGGTACAGGATAATGACGCAGACACTCGGGGTACAGGATAATGACCCTGACACTCGGGGTACAGGATAATGACACTGACACTCGGGGTACAGGATAATGACACTCACATGCGGTGTACAGGATAATGACACTGACACTGGGGTTACAGGATAATAACATTCACACTCGGGGTACAGGATAATGACAGTGACAATCGGGGTACAGGATAATGACACTCACATGCGGTGTACAGGATAATGACACTGACAGTTGGGGTACAGGATAATGACACTGACAGTCGGGGTACAGGATAATGACACTGACAGTCGGGGTACAGGATAATGACACTGACACTGGGGGTACAGGATAATAACATTCACACTCGGGGTACAGGATAATGACAGTGACAATCGGGGTACAGGATAATGACACTCACATGCGGTGTACAGGATAATGACACTGACAGTCGGGGTACAGGATAATGACACTGACAGTCGGGGTACAGGATAATGACACTGACAGTCGGGGTACAGGATAATGACACTGACACTGGGGGTACAGGATAATGACGCAGACACTCGGGGTACAGGATAATGACACTGACACTCGGGGTACAGGATAATGACACTCACATGCGGTGTACAGGATAATGACACTGACACTGGGGGTACAGGATAACAACATTCACACTCGGGGTACAGGATAATGACACTCACATGCGGTGTACAGGATAATGACACTGACACTCGGGGTACAGGATAATGACACTGACACTCGGGGTACAGGATATGACCCTGACACTCAGGATAATGGGGTCGCCTTGTGCCCCAGCCTGTATACTCCAGCTGTGGGGAACTTCTCTCTGGACGCTCAGTCGGGGGGGGACGCAGCATTAGTCTGCGGTGCTGGCGCTCGTCTTGGGAACAGATTGATAAGGAGCCTGATGATGGTTTAATGAGTCTAATTACGGTGTTTTTCTCAGTCGCTCACTGTCTTGTCTCCGATTCTCTGGGTTATACGGGAAATCACGTACGGGACACTTGGGGCACAAGTAATAACCTGCAGTCAGAGCGCTGCTCCGCATGGTCACACTGGGCTGCAGTATTAATTAGCAGTAATTATGACAGAGCTGGACTCTTCCCCAGATAATAAGACTCCTCTGACTTCGTGTCTCGGGGTCCCTGCGCCCCTTAGGTGCCTTGTGTGACCTGTACTAACCGAATCAGCTTTCTTCGGTGTCCTGTATGTTTTCGGTCCTTGTGTCGTCGCACCTTTATCACGATTCTGCCTGCAAACAATGTCAGCCAGCAAAGAAAAGCGAGCGGACGTGCGAATATTCACCGACGGAATGACAAATCTTCCCGGAGCGACGCAGCTTCGCTGTGGGGCAAAGGCTACTTTCATACTTGCGTTTTTTTGCTGCGCGCTTTTTGCGCACACAAACGCATGGAAAAAACGCATCATGCGTTTGTGTGCTTTTTTTGCGGGTTTTGGTGCGTTTTTTTTTTGTGCGCACCCATAGAGTACAATGGGGGTTTTGCTGTAAAAAAAACGCATTGTGTGCGCATGCGTTTTTTTGGGGGCAAGTCGGACGCACAAAAAATACAACAGGATGCATTTTGTGCGACCGAGCGCACACTACAAAAAAACGCATGCGTGTACAAACGCATACAAATACATGTGTATGCGCACATAAGCGCACCCCATGTAAAATATAGGGGAAAAAAAACGCAAGTGTGAAACCAGCCAAAGTCCGAGTGCTTTCCGATGCAATACCTCATTTTCCAGACATCGGATTGCTGTCAGTGAACACGGCACCGGACGTCATTTACAACTTTTTAGAGTTGATATAAATTTCCCCAAAAGAAAGTTGGAAAGTTATAAATGAGATTCGCCGAACTGAAGGAATAAGAAGGAGTTCAGGTATCTGAGGCGATGACGTCACAAACATGACCCCAGAGAATCCCTGTAGGGAGCACACAGCTATGGGGCCTGTTCACACGCGGCGGTTTTGCATGCAGCTTATTTGGTGGGTACAATATTTACAGCACAGTGAGACTTCTGACCTCCCGAGCACACGCTGGGCTTCTTTCCAAGCGTATTTTGAGCCCCGCTGAGATTCATGTCAATTCTTAAGTCGTTTTACAACAATTTTCACCTTTTCAGATGAATGGGAAACATGTAAATAAAAATGCAACAACAATGTGCCTGCTGCAATACTGCGAAGTGTGAACAAACCCTTACTTCAGAGACTGGTGTGAGGAAGACCAACCTCTGTACTGCGCTGTGGAATGTGCTGGCGCTATATAAGAAATGATCATGACCTTCTTGGCATCTGAAACACACCGGCTATGTGATCCACAAACAGCGAGACCGGAGGAATTAGGGTTACAGCAAGATGAGCTCATGGAAA
This sequence comes from Dendrobates tinctorius, assembly GCF_039654945.1. Taxonomy (NCBI): domain Eukaryota; kingdom Metazoa; phylum Chordata; class Amphibia; order Anura; family Dendrobatidae; genus Dendrobates; species Dendrobates tinctorius. The sequence goes on along the minus strand of NW_027362007.1, from coordinate 3,100,053 downwards.
GGAGAGCGCGCGGAAAGGAGAGCGCGCGGAAAGGAGAGCGCGCGGAAAGGAGAGAGCGCGGAAAGGAGAGCGCGCGGAACGGGGAGAGCGCGGAAAAGAGAGAGCGCGGAAAAGAGAGAGCGCGGAAAAGAGAGAGCGCGGAAAGGAGAGCGCGGAAAGGAGAGCGCGCGGAAAGGAGAGCGCGCGGAAAGGAGAGAGCGCGGAAAGGAGAGAGCGCGGAAAGGAGAGAGCGCGGATAAGAGAGAGCGCGGAAAAGAGAGAGCGCGGAAAAGAGAGAGCGCGGAAAAGAGAGAGCGCGGAAAGGAGAGCGGGCGGAAAGGAGAGCGCGCGGAAAAGAGAGAGCGCGGAAAAGAGAGCGCGGAAAAGAGAGAGCGCGGAAAAGAGAGAGCGCGGAAAAGAGAGAGCGCGGAAAGGAGAGCGCGCGGAAAAGAGAGAGCGCGGAAAAGAGAGAGCGCGGAAAGGAGAGAGCGCGGAACGGGGAGAGCGCGGAAAAGAGAGCGCGGAACGGGGAGAGCGCGGAACAGAGAGAGCGCGGAACGGGGAGAGCGCGGAAAAGAGAGAGCGCGGAAAAGAGAGAGCGCGGAAAAGAGAGAGCGCGGAAAAGAGAGAGCGCGGAAAAGAGAGAGCGCGGAAAAGAGAGAGCGCGGAAAAGAGCGAGCGCGGAAAAGAGAGAGCGCGGAAAAGAGAGAGCGCGGAAAAGAGAGGAAAAGAGCGCGGAAAAGAGAGAGCGCGGAAAAGAGAGAGCGCGGAAAAGAGAGAGCGCGGAAAAGAGAGCGCGCGGAAAAGATAGCGCGGAAAGGAGAGAGAGCGGAAAGGAGAGAGCGTGGAAAAGAGAGAGGAGAGCGAGGATAATAGAGAGCGCGCGGATAAGAGAGCGCGCGGAACGGGGAGCGCGCGGAACGGGGAGCGCGCGGAACGGGAAGAGCGCGGAACGGGGAGAGCGCGGAACGGGGAGAGCGCGGAACGGGGAGAGCGCGGAAAAGAGAGCGCGGAAAGGAGAGAGCGCGGAAAGGAGAGAGCGCGGAGCAGGGAGAGCGCGGAGCGGGGAGAGCGCGGAGCGGGGAGAGCGCGTAACGGGGAGAGCGCGGAACGGGGAGAGCGCGGAAAGGAGAGAGCGCGGAAAAGAGAGAGCGTGAAAAGGAGAGAGCATGGAAAAGAGCGGGGATAATAGAGAGCGTGCGGATAAGAGAGCGCGCGGAACGGGGAGAGCGCGGAACGGGGAGAGCGCGGAACGGGGAGAGCGCGGAACGGGGAGAGCGCGGAACGGGGAGAGTGCGGAAAAGAGAGAGCGCGGAAAAGAGAGAGCGCGGAAAGGAGAGAGCGCGGAAAGGAGAGAGCGCGGAAAGGAGAGAGCGCGGAAAGGAGAGAGCGCGGAAAGGAGAGAGCGCGGAGCGGGGAGAGCGCGGAGCGGGGAGAGCGCGGAACGGGGAGAGCGCGGAAAGGAGAGAGCGCGGAACGTGGCGAGCGCGGAACGGGGAGAGCGCAGAAAAGAGAGCGCGGAACGGGGAGAGCGCGGAAAAGAGAGAGCACGGAAAAGAGAGCGCGGAAAAGAGAGCGCGCGGAAAAGAGCGCGGAAAAGAGAGCGCGGATAGGAGAGAGCGCGGATAGGAGAGAGCGCGGATAGGAGAGAGCGCGGATAGGAGAGAGCGCGGATAGGAGAGAGCGCGGAAAAGAGCGCGGAAAGGAGAGAGCGCGGAAAAGAAAGCGCGGAAAAGAGAGAGCGCGGAAAAGAGAGAGCGCGGAAAAGAGAAAGCGCGGAAAAGAGAAAGCGCGGAAAAGAGAGAGCGCGGAAAAGAGAGAGCGCGGAAAGGAGAGAGCGCGGAAAGGAGAGAGCGCGGAAAGGAGAGAGCGCGGAAAGGAGAGAGCGCGGATAGGAGAGAGCGCGGATAGGAGAGAGCGCGGACAGGAGAGAGCGCGGACAGGAGAGAGCGCGGACAGGAGAGAGCGCGGAAAGGAGAGAGCGCGGATAGGACAGAGCGCGGATAGGAGAGAGCGCGGATAGGAGAGAGCGCGGATAGGAGAGAGCGCGGATAGGAGAGAGCGCGGATAGGAGAGAGCGCGGACAGGAGAGAGCGCGGACAGGAGAGAGCGCGGAAAGGAGAGAGCGCGGATAGGAGAGAGCGCGGATAGGAGAGAGCGCGGATAGGAGAGAGCGCGGATAGGAGAGAGCGCGGATAGGAGAGAGCGCGGAAAAGAGAGAGCGCGGATAGGAGAGAGCGCGGATAGGAGAGAGCGCGGACAGGAGAGAGCGCGGACAGGAGAGAGCGCGGACAGGAGAGAGCGCGGACAGGAGAGAGCGCGGATAGGAGAGAGCGCGGATAGGAGAGAGCGCGGATAGGAGAGAGCGCGGATAGGAGAGAGCACGGATAGGAGAGAGCGCGGATATGAGAGAGCGCGGATAGGCGAGAGCGCGGATAGGAGAGAGCGCGGAAAAGAGAGCGCGGAAAAGAGAGCGCGGAAAAGAGAGCGCGGAAAAGAGAGCGCGGAAAAGAGAGCGCGGAAAAGAGAGCGCGGAAAGGAGAGAGCGCGGAAAGGAGAGAGCGCGGAAAAGAGAGCGTGGAAAAGAGAGCGCGGAAAAGAGAGCGCGGAAAAGAGAGAGCGGAAAAGAGAGCGCGGAAAAGAGAGCGCAGAAAAGAGAGCGCGGAAAAGAGAGCGCGGAAAAGAGAGCGCGGAAAGGAGAGCGCGGAAAGGAGAGAGCGCGGAAAAGAGAGCGCGCGGATAATAGAGAGCGCGCGGATAATAGAGAGCGCGCGGATAAGAGAGCGCGGAACGGGGAGAGCGCGGATAAGAGAGAGCGCGGAACGGGGAGAGCACGGAACGGGGAGAGCGCAGAAAAGAGAGAGCGCGAAAAAGAGAGCGCGCGGATAATAGAGAGCGCGCGGATAAGAGAGCGCGGAATGGGGAGAGGGCGGATAAGAGAGAGCGCGGAACGGGGAGAGCGCGGAACAGAGAGAGCACGGAAAAGAGAGCGCGGAACGGGGAGAGCGCGTAAGAGAGAGGAACGGGAAGAGCGCGGAAAAGAGAGAGCGCGGAACGGGGAGAGCGCGGAAAAGAGAGAGCGCGGAAAAGAGAGAGCGCGGAAAAGAGAGCGCGCGGAAAAGAGAGCGCGCGGAAAAGAGAGCGCGCGGAAAAGAGAGAGCGCGGAAAAGAGAGCGCGGAAAAGAGAGAGCGCGGAAAGGAGAGAGCGCGGAAAGGAGAGAGCGCAGAAAGGAGAGAGCGCGGAAAGGAGAGAGCGCGGAAAGGAGAGAGCTCGGATAGGAGAGAGCGCGGATAGGAGAGCGCGCGGATAGGAGAGAGCGCAGAAGAGAGAGCGCAGAAAAGAGAGCGCGGAAAAGAGAGAGCGCGGAAAAGAGAGAGCGTGGAAAAGAGAGAGCGCGGAAAAGAGCGCGGAAAAGAGCACGGAAGAGAGAGCGCGGAAAAGAGAGAGCGCGGAAAAGAGAGAGCGCGGAAAAGAGAGAGCGCGGATAGGAGAGAGCGCGGATAGGAGAGAGCGCGGAAAAGAGCGCGGAAAAGAGCACGGAAAAGAGAGAGCGCGGAAAAGAGCGCAGAAAAGAGAGAGCGCGGAAAAGAGAGTGTGGAAAAGAGAGAGCGCGGATAATAGAGTGCACGCGGATAATAGAGAGCACGCGGATAAGAGAGTGCGCAGATAAGAGAGCGCGCGGAACGGGGAGAGCGCGGAAAAGAGAGCGCGGAATGGGGAGAGCGCGGAACGGGGAGAGCGTGGAAAAAAGAGAGCGCGGAAAGGGGAGAGCGCGGAGCGGGGAGAGCACGGAGCGGGGAGAGCGCGGAAAGGAGAGAGCGCGGAAAGGAGAGAGCGCGGAAAAGAGAGAGCGCGGAAAAGAGCGTGGAAAAGAGAGCGCGGAAATGAGAGAGCGCGGAAATGAGAAAGCGCGGAAAGGAGAGAGCGCGGATAGGAGAGAGCGCGAATAGGAGAGAGCGCGAATAGGAGAGAGCGCGAATAGGAGAGAGCGCGGATAGGAGAGAGCGCGGATAGGAGAGAGCGCGGATAGGAGAGAGCGCGGATAGGAGAGAGCGCGGATAGGAGAGAGCGCGGATAGGAGAGAGCGCGGATAGGAGAGAGCGCGGATAGGAGAGAGCGCGGAAGAGAGCGCAGAAAAGAGAGAGCACGGAAAAGAGAGAGCGCGGAAAAGAGAGAGCGCGGAAAAGAGAGAGAGCGCGGAAAAGAGAGCGCGGAAGAGAGAGCGTGGAAAAGAGAGAGAGCGGAAAATAGAGAGCACGCGGATAATAGAAAGCGCGGATAATAGAGAGCGCGTGGATAAGAGAGCGCGCGGATAAGAGAGTGCGCGGATAAGAGAGCACGCGGAACGGGGAGAGCGCGGAAAAGCGAGTGCGGAACGGGGAGAGCGCGGAACGGGGAGAGCGTGGAAAAGAGAGAGCGCGGAAAAGAGAGCGCGGAAAAGAGAGCGCGGAAAGGGGAGAGCGCGGAAAAGAGAGAGCGCGGAAAAGAGAGCGCGGAAAAGAGAGCGCGGAAAAGAGAGCGTGGAAAAGAGAGAGAGCGCGGAAAAGAGAGCGTGGAAAAGAGAGAGCGCGGATAATATAGAGCACGCGGATAATAGAAAGCGCGGATAATAGAGAGCGCGCGGATAAGAGAGCGCGCGGATAAGAGAGCGCGCGGATAAGAGAGCGCGCGGATAAGAGCGCGCGGAACGAGGAGAGCGCGGAAAAGCGAGTGCGGAACGGGGAGAGCGCGGAACGGGGAGAGCGCGGAACGGGGAGAGCGCGGAACGGGGAGAGCGCGGAACGGGGAGAGCGCGGAACGGGGAGAGCGCGGAACGGGGAGAGCGCGGAACGAAGAGAGCGCAGAACGGGGAGAGCGCAGAACGGGGAGAGCGCGGAAAAGAGAGCGCGGAAAAGAGAGCGCGGAAAAGAGAGCGTGGAAAAGAGAGAGCGGAAAAGAGAGAGCGCGGAAAAGAGAGAGCGCGGAAAAGAGAGCGCGGAAAAGAGAGAGCGCGGAAAAGAGAGAGCGCGGAAAAGAGAGAGCGCGGAAAAGAGAGAGCGCGGAAAAGAGAGAGCGCGGAAAAGAGAGAGCGCGGAAAAGAGAGAGCGCGGAAGAGAGCGCGGAAAAGAGCGCGGAAAGGGGAGAGCGCGGAAAGGGGAGAGCGCGGAAAAGAGAGAGCGTGGAAAAGAGAGAGCGCGGAAAAGAGCGCGGAAAAGAGAGCGCGCGGGAAGAGAGCGCGGAAAAGAGAGCGCGGAAAAGAGAGCGCGGAAAGGAGAGAGCGCGGATAGGAGAGAGCGCAGAAAAGAGAGCGCGGAAAGGAGCAAGCGCGGAAAAGAGCACGGATAGGAGAGAGCGCGGATAGGAGAACGCAGAAAAGAGAGCGTGGAAAAGAGAGAGCACGGAAAAGAGCGCGGATAGGAGAGAGCACGGAAAAGAGAGAGCGCGTGGAAAAGAGAGGGTGGAAAAGAGAGAGCGTGGAAAAGAGAGAGCGTGGAAAAGAGAGAGCGTGGAAAAGAGAGAGCGTGGAAAAGAGAGAGCGTGGAAAAGAGAGAGCGCGGAAAAGAGAGAGCGCGGAAAAGAGAGAGCGCGGAAAAGAGAGAGCGCGGAAAAGAGAGAGCGCGGAAAAGAGAGAGCGCGCGGATAAGAGAGAGCGCGCGGATAAGAGAGAGCGCGGATAAGAGAGAGCGCGGATAAGAGAGAGCGCGGATAAGAGAGAGCACGGAAAGGAGAGAGCACGGAAAGGAGAGAGCACGGAAAGGATAGAGAGCAGAAAGGATAGAGCGCAGAAAGGAGAGAGCGTGCGGACAATAGAGAGAGCGCGGAAAGGAGAGAGCGCGGAAAAGAGAGAGCGCGGAAAAGAGAGAGCGCGGAAAAGAGAGAGCGCGGAAAAGAGAGAGCGCGGAAAAGAGAGAGCGCGGAAAAGAGAGAGCGCGGAAAAGAGAGAGCGCGGAAAAGAGAGAGCGCGGAAAAGAGAGAGCGGAAAAGAGAGCGGAAAAGAGAGAGCGGAAAAGAGAGCGCGGAAAAGAGAGCGCGGAAAAGAGAGAGCGCGGAAAAGAGAGAGCGCGGAAAAGAGAGAGCGCGGAAAAGAGAGAGCGCGGAAAAGAGAGAGCGCGGAAAGAGAGAGCGCGGAAAAGAGAGAGCGCGGAAAAGAGAGAGCGCGGAAAAGAGAGAGCGCGGAAAAGAGAGAGCGCGGAAAAGAGAGAGCGCGGAAAAGAGCGCAGAAAGGAGAAAGCGCGGAAAGGAGAAAGCGTGGAAAGGGGACAGCGCGGAAAGGGGAGAGCGCGGAAAGGGGAGAGCGCGGAAAGGGGAGAGCGCGGAAAAGAGAGAGGGTGGAAAAGAGAGAGCGCGGAAAAGAGAGCGCGGAAAAGAGAGCGCGCGGGAAAAGAGAGAGCACGGAAAAGAGAGCGCGGAAAGGAGAGAGCGCGGATAGGAGAGAGCGCAGAAAAGAGAGCGCGGAAAGGAGCGAGCACGGAAAAGAGCACGGATAGGAGAGAGCGCGGATAGGAGAGCGCAGAAAAGAGAGCGTGGAAAAGAGAGAGCACGGAAAAGAGAGCGGATAGGAGAGAGCGCGGAAAAGAGAGAGCGCGGAAAAGAGAGAGCGCGGAAAAGAGAGAGCGCGGAAAAGAGAGAGCGCGGAAAAGAGAGAGCGCGGAAAAGAGAGAGCGCGGAAAAGAGAGAGCGCGGAAAAGAGAGAGCGCGGAAAAGAGAGAGCGCGGAAAAGAGAGCGCGCGGAAAAGAGAGCGCGCGGAAAAGAGAGCGCGCGGAAAAGAGAGCGCGCGGAAAAGAGAGAGCGCGGAAAAGAGAGAGCGCGGAAAAGAGAGAGCGCGGAAAAGAGAGAGCGTGGAAAAGAGAGAGCGTGGAAAAGAGAGAGCGTGGAAAAGAGAGAGCGTGGAAAAGAGAGAGCGTGGAAAAGAGAGAGCGTGGAAAAGAGAGAGCGTGGAAAAGAGAGCGTGGAAAAAAGAGAGCGCGGAAAAGAGAGCGCGGGGATAAGAGAGAGCGCGTGGATAAGAGTGAGCGCGCGGATAAGAGAGAGCACGGAAAGGAGAGAGCACGGAAAGGAGAGAGCACGGAAAGGATAGAGAGCAGAAAGGATAGAGAGCAGAAAGGAGAGAGCGTGAGGACAATAGAGAGAGCGCGGAAAAGAGAGAGCGCGGAAAAGAGAGAGCGCGGAAAAGAGAGCACGGAAAAGAGAGCACGGAAAAGAGAGCACGGAAAAGAGAGCACGGAAAGGAGAGAGCGCGGAAAGGAGAGCGCGGAAAGGAGAGCGCGGAAAAGAGAGCGCGGAAAAGAGCGCGGAAAAGAGAGCGCGGAAAAGAGAGCGCGGAAAAGAGAGCGCGGAAAAGAGAGCGCGGAAAAGAGAGCGCGGAAAAGAGAGAGCGGAAAAGAGAGAGCGGAAAAGAGAGAGCGGAAAAGAGAGAGCGGAAAAGAGAGCGCGGAAAAGAGAGAGCACGGAAAGGAGAGAGCGCGGAAAGGGGAGAGAGCGGAACGGGGAGAGAGCGGAACGGGGAGAGAGCGGAACGGGGAGAGAGCGGAACGGGGAGAGTGCGGAAAAGAGAGCGCGGAAAAGAGAGAGCGCGGAAAAGAGAGAGCGCGGAAAAGAGAGAGCGCGGAAAAGAGAGAGCGCGGAAGAGAGCGCGGAAAAGAGAGAGCGCGGAAAAGAGAGAGCGCGGAAAAGAGAGCGCGGAAAAGAGAGAGCGCGGAAAAGAGAGAGCGTGGAAAAGAGAGAGCGCGGAAAAGAGAGAGCGCGGAAAAGAGAGCGCGGAAAAGAGAGCACGGAAAAGAGAGAGCGCGCGGAAAAGAGAGCGCGGACGAGAGAGCGCGGAAAAGAGAGCGTGGAAAAGAGAGAGCGCGGATAATATAGAGCACGCGGATAATAGAAAGCGCGGATAATAGAGAGCGCGCGGATAAGAGAGTGCGCGGATAAGAGAGCGCACGGAACGGGGAGAGCGCGGAAAAGCGAGCACGGAACGGGGAGAACGCGGAACGGGGAGAGCGCGGAACAGGGAGAGCGCGGAACGGGGAGAGCGCGGAACGGGGAGAGCGCGGAACGGGGAGAGCGCGGAACGGGGAGAGCGCGGAACGAAGAGAGCGCGGAACGGGGAGAGCGCGGAAAAGAGAGCGCGGAAAAGAGAGCGCGGAAAAGAGAGAGCGGAAAAGAGAGAGCGGAAAAGAGAGAGCGCGGAAAAGAGAGAGCGCGGAAAAGAGAGAGCGCGGAAAAGAGAGAGCGCGGAAAAGAGAGAGCGCGGAAAAGAGCACGGAAAGGAGAGAGCACGGAAAGGGGAGAGCGCGGAAAGGGGAGAGCGCGGAAAAGAGAGAGCGTGGAAAAGAGAGAGCGCGGAAAAGAGAGAGCGCGGAAAAGAGAGAGCGCGGAAAAGAGAGAGCGCGGAAAAGAGAGAGCGCGGAAAGGGGAGAGCGTGGAAAAGAGAGCGCGGAAAAGAGCGCGGAAAAGAGCGCGGAAAAGAGCGCGCGGGAAGAGCGCGGAAAAGAGAGCGCGGAAAGGAGAGAGCGCGGATAGGAGAGAGCGCAGAAAAGAGAGCGCGGAAAGGAGCGAGCGCGGAAAAGAGCACGGATAGGAGAGAGCGCGGATAGGAGAGCGCAGAAAAGAGAGCGTGGAAAAGAGAGAGCACGGAAAAGAGCGCGGATAGGAGAGAGCACGGAAAAGAGAGAGCGCGTGGAAAAGAGAGGGTGGAAAAGAGAGAGCGTGGAAAAGAGAGAGCGTGGAAAAGAGAGAGCGTGGAAAAGAGAGAGCGTGGAAAAGAGAGCGTGGAAAAGAGAGAGCGCGGAAAAGAGAGAGCGCGGAAAAGAGAGAGCGCGGAAAAGAGAGAGCGCGGAAAAGAGAGAGCGCGCGGATAAGAGAGAGCGCGCGGATAAGAGAGAGCGCGGATAAGAGAGAGCACGGAAAGGAGAGAGCACGGAAAGGAGAGAGCACGGAAAGGAGAGAGCACGGAAAGGAGAGAGCACGGAAAGGATAGAGAGCAGAAAGGATAGAGCGCAGAAAGGAGAGAGCGTGCGGACAATAGAGAGAGCGCGGAAAGGAGAGAGCGCGGAAAAGAGAGAGCGCGGAAAAGAGAGAGCGCGGAAAAAAGAGAGAGCGCGGAAAAGAGAGAGCGCGGAAAAGAGAGAGCGCGGAAAAGAGAGAGCACGGAAAAGAGAGAGCGCGGAAAGGAGAGAGCGCGGATAGGAGAGAGCGCGGATAGGAGAGAGCGCAGAAAAGAGAGCGCGGAAAAGAGAGCGCGGAAAAGAGAGCGCGGAAAGGAGAGAGCGCGGAAAAGAGAGCGTGGAAAAGAGAGCGCGGAAAAGAGAGCGGAAAAGAGAGAGCGGAAAAGAGAGCGCAGAAAAGAGAGCGCAGAAAAGAGAGCGCGGAAAAGAGAGCGCGGAAAAGAGAGCGCGGAAAGGAGAGCGCGGAAAGGAGAGAGCGCGGAAAAGAGAGCGCGCGGATAATAGAGAGCGCGCGGATAATAGAGAGCGCGCGGATAAGAGAGCGCGGAACGGGGAGAGCGCGGATAAGAGAGAGCGCGGAACGGGGAGAGCACGGAACGGGGAGAGCGCAGAAAAGAGAGAGCGCGAAAAAGAGAGCGCGCGGATAAGAGAGCGCGGAATGGGGAGAGGGCGGATAAGAGAGAGCGCGGAACGGGGAGAGCGCGGAACAGAGAGAGCACGGAAAAGAGAGCGCGGAACGGGGAGAGCGCGTAAGAGAGAGGAACGGGAAGAGCGCGGAACGGGGAGAGCGCGGAAAAGAGAGCGCGGAAAAGAGAGAGCGCGGAAAAGAGAGAGCGCGGAAAAGAGAGAGCGCGGAAAAGAGAGAGCGCGGATAGGAGAGAGCGCGGATAGGAGAGAGCGCGGAAAAGAGAGCGCGGAAAAGAGCACGGAAAAGAGAGAGCGCGGAAAAGAGCGCAGAAAAGAGAGAGAGCGCGGAAAAGAGAGCGTGGAAAAGAGAGAGCGCGGATAATAGAGTGCACGCGGATAATAGAGAGCACGCGGATAAGAGAGTGCGCAGATAAGAGAGCGCGCGGAACGGGGAGAGCGCGGAAAAGAGAGCGCGGAACGGGGAGAGCGCGGAACGGGGAGAGCGTGGAAAAAAGAGAGCGCGGAAAGGGGAGAGCGCGGAGCGGGGAGAGCACGGAGCGGGGAGAGCGCGGAAAGGAGAGAGCGCGGAAAAGAGAGCGCGGAAAAGAGAGAGCGCGGAAAAGAGAGAGCGCGGAAAGGAGAGAGCGCGGATAGGAGAGAGCGCGGATAGGAGAGAGCGCGAATAGGAGAGAGCGCGGATAGGAGAGAGCGCGGATAGGAGAGAGCGCGGATAGGAGAGAGCGCGGATAGGAGAGAGCGCGGATAGGAGAGAGCGCGGATAGGAGAGAGCGCGGATAGGAGAGAGCGCGGATAGGAGAGAGCGCGGAAGAGAGCGCAGAAAAGAGAGCGCGGAAAAGAGAGAGCGCGGAAAAGAGAGAGCGTAGAAAAGAGAGAGCGCGGAAAAGAGAGAGCGCGGAAAAGAGAGAGAGCGCGGAAAAGAGAGAGAGCGCGGAAGAGAGAGCGTGGAAAAGAGAGAGCGCGGAAAATAGAGAGCATGCGGATAATAGAAAGCGCGGATAATAGAGAGCGCGTGGATAAGAGAGCGCGTGGATAAGAGAGCGCGTGGATAAGAGAGCGCGTGGATAAGAGAGCGCGTGGATAAGAGAGTGCGCGGATAAGAGAGCACGCGGAACGGGGAGAGCGCGGAAAAGCGAGTGCGGAACGGGGAGAGCGTGGAACGGGGAGAGCGTGGAAAAGAGAGCGCGGAAAAGAGAGCGTGGAAAGGGGAGAGCGCGGAGCGGGGAGAGCACGGAGCGGGGAGAGCACGGAAAGGAGAGAGCGCGGAAAAGAGAGAGCGCGGAAAAGAGAGAGCGCGGAAAAGAGAGCACAGAAAAGAGAGAGCGCGGAAAGGAGAGAGCGCGGAAAGGAGAGAGCGCGGAAAGGAGAGAGCGCGGATAGGAGAGAGCGCGAATAGGAGAGAGCGCGGATAGGAGAGAGCGCGGATAGGAGAGAGCGCGGATAGGAGAGAGCGCGGATAGGAGAGAGCGCGGATAGGAGAGAGCGCGGATAGGAGAGAGCGCGGATAGGAGAGAGCGCGGATAGGAGAGAGCGCAGAAGAGAGCGCGGAAAAGAGAGAGCGCGGGTAAGAGAGCGCGGAAAAGAGAGAGCGCGGAAAAGAGAGAGCGCGGAAAAGAGAGAGCGCGGAAAAGAGAGAGCGCGGAAAAGAGAGAGCACAGGTATGAGAGAGCGCGGAAAGGAGAGAACGCGGAAAGGAGAGAGCGCGAATAGGAGAGAGCGCGAATAGGAGAGAGCGCGGATAGGAGAGATCGCGGATAGGAGAGAGAGCGGATAGGAGAGAGCGCGGATAGGAGAGAGCGCGGAAGAGAGCGCGGAAAAGAGAGAGCGCGGAAAAGAGAGAGCGCGGAAAAGAGAGAGCGCGGAAAAGAGAGAGCGCGGAAAAGAGAGAGCGCGGAAAAGAGAGAGCGCGGAAAAGAGAGAGCGCGGAAAAGAGAGAGCGCGGAAAAGAGAGCGCGGAAAAGAGAGCGCGGAAAAGAGAGCGCGGAAAAGAGAGCGCGGAAAAGAGAGAGCGCGGAAAAGAGAGAGCGCGGAAAAGAGAGAGCGCGGAAAAGAGAGAGCGCGGAAAAGAGAGAGCGCGGAAAAGAGAGAGCGCGGAAAAGAGAGAGCGCGGAAAAGAGAGAGCGCGGAAAAGAGAGCACGGAAAAGAGAGAGCGCGGAAAAGAGCGCAGAAAGGAGAAAGCGCGGAAAGGAGAAAGCGCGGAAAGGGGAGAGCGCGGAAAGGGGAGAGCGCGGAAAGGGGAGAGCGCGGAAAAGAGAGAGGGTGGAAAAGAGAGAGCGCGGAAAAGAGAGCGCGGAAAAGAGAGCGCGGAAAAGAGAGCGCGGAAAAGAGAGCGCGCGGGAAAAGAGAGAGCACGGAAAAGAGAGCGCGGAAAGGAGAGAGCGCGGATAGGAGAGAGCGCAGAAAAGAGAGCGCGGAAAGGAGCGAGCACGGAAAAGAGCACGGATAGGAGAGAGCGCGGAAAAGAGAGCGTGGAAAAGAGAGAGCACGGAAAAGAGCGCGGATAGGAGAGAGCGCGGAAAAGAGAGAGCGCGGGAAAGAGCGCGGAAAAGAGCGAGCGCGGAAAAGAGAGAGCGCGGAAAAGAGAGCGCGGAAAAGAGAGAGCGCGGAAAAGAGAGAGCGCGGAAAAGAGAGCGCGCGGAAAAGAGAGCGTGGAAAAGAGCGTGGAAAAGAGAGAGCGTGGAAAAGAGAGCGTGGAAAAGAGAGCGTGGAAAAGAGAGCGTGGAAAAAAGAGAGCGCGGAAAAGAGAGCGCGGATAAGAGAGAGCGCGCGGATAAGAGTGAGCACGCGGATAAGAGTGAGCGCGCGGATAAGAGAGAGCACGGAAAGGAGAGAGCACGGAAAGGATAGAGAGCAGAAAGGATAGAGAGCAGAAAGGAGAGAGCGTGCGGACAATAGAGAGAGCACGGAAAAGAGAGAGCGCGGAAAAGAGAGAGCGCGGAAAAGAGAGAGCGCGGAAAAGAGAGCACGGAAAAGAGAGCACGGAAAAGAGAGCACGGAAAGGAGAGAGCGCGGAAAAGAGAGCGCGGAAAAGAGAGCGCGGAAAAGAGAGCGCGGAAAAGAGAGCGCGGAAAAGAGAGAGCGGAAAAGAGAGAGCGGAAAAGAGAGAGCGCGGAAAAGAGAGCGCGGAAAGGAGAGAGCGCGGAAAGGGGAGAGAGCGGAACGGGGAGAGAGCGGAACGGGGAGAGAGCGGAACGGGGAGAGAGCGGAACGGGGAGAGTGCGGAACGGGGAGAGTGCGGAAAAGAGAGCGTGGAAGAGAGCGCGGAAAAGAGAGAGCGCGGAAAAGAGAGAGCGCGGAAAAGAGAGCGCGCAGAAAAGAGAGCGTGGAAAAGAGAGTACGGAAAAGAGAGCATGGAAAGGAGAGAGCGCGGAAAAGAGAGAGCGGAAAAGAGAGCGCGCGGAAAAGAGAGAGCGCGGAAAAGAGAGAGCGCGGAAAAGAGAGAGCGCGGAAAAGAGAGAGCGCGGAAAAGAGAGAGCGCGGAAAAGAGAGAGCGCGGAAAAGAGAGAGCGCGGAAAAGAGCGCGGAAAAGAGAGCGCGGAAAAGGGAGAGCGCGGAAAGGGGAGAGCGCGGAACGGGGAGAGTGCGGAAAAGAGAGTGCGGAAAAGAGAGAGCGCGGAAAAGAGAGCGTGGAAAAGAGAGCGCGGAAAGGGGAGAGAGTGGAACGGGGAGAGTGCGGAAAAGAGAGTGTGGAAAAGAGCGCGGAAAAGAGAGCGCGGAAAAGAGAGCGCGGAAAAGAGAGCACGCGGAAAAGAGAGAGCGTGGAAAAGAGAGCGCTGAAAAGAGAGCGCGGAAAAGAGAGAGCGCGGAAAAGAGAGAGTGCGGAAAAGAGAGAGCGCGGAAAAGAGAGAGCGCGGAAAAGAGAGCGCGGAAAAGAGAGCACGGAAAAGAGAGCACGGAAAAGAGAGCACGGAAAAGAGAGCACGGAAAAGAGAGCACGGAAAGGAGAGAGCGCGGAAAAGAGAGAGCGGAAAAGAGCGCGGAAAAGAGAGAGCGCGGAAAAGAGAGAGCGCGGAAAAGAGAGCGCGGAAAGGAGAGAGCGCGGAAAGGGAAGAGAGCGGAACGGGGAGAGAGCGGAAAAGAGAGCGTGGAAAAGAGCGCGGAAAAGAGAGCACGGAAAAGAGACAGCACGGAAAAGAGAGCGCGGGGAAAAGAGAGATCGTGGAAAAGAGAGCATGGAAAAGAGAGCACGGAAAAGAGAGCACGGAAAAGAGAGCACGGAAAGGAGAGAGCGTGGAAAAGAGAGCGCGGAAAAGAGAGCGCGGAAAAGAGAGAGCACGGAAAAGAGAGCGCGCGGAAAAGAGAGCGCGCGGAAAAGAGAGCGCGCGGAAAAGAGAGCGCGCGGAAAAGAGAGCGCGGAAAAGAGAGCGCGGAAAAGAGAGAGCGCTGATAGGAGAGAGCGCAGAAAAGAGAGCGCAGAAAAGAGAGAGCGCAGAAAAGAGAGAGCGCAGAAAGGAGAGAGCGCGGAAAAGAGCACGGATAGGAGAGAGCGCGGATAGGAGAGCGCAGAAAAGAGAGCATGGAAAAGAGAGAGCACGGAAAAGAGCGCGGATAGGAGAGAGCGCGGAAAAGAGAGAGAGCGGAAAAGAGAGCGCGTGGAAAAGAGAGCGCGTGGAAAAGAGAGAGCGTGGAAAAGAGAGAGCGTGGAAAAGAGAGAGCGTGGAAAAGAGAGCGCGAAAAAGAGAGAGCGCGCGGATAAGAGAGAGCGCGCGGATAAGAGAGAGCGCGCGGATAAGAGAGAGTGTGCGGACAATAGAGAGAGCGCAGAAAGGAGAGAGCATGGAAAAGAAAGAGCGCGGATAAGAGAGAGCACGGAAAAGAGACAGTGCGGAAAAGAGACTGTGCGGAAAAGAGACAGCGCGGAAAAGAGACAGCGCGGAAAAGAGACAGCGCGGAAAAGAGACAGCGCGGAAAAGAGACAGCGCGGAAAAGAGACAGCGCGGAAAAGAGACAGCGCGGAAAAGAGACAGCGCGGAAAAGAGACAACGCGGAAAAGAGACAGCGCGGAAAAGAGACAGCGCGGAAAAGAGACAGCGCGGAAAAGAGACAGCGCGGAAAAGAGACAGCGCGGAAAAGAGACAGCGCGGAAAAGAGACAGCGCGGAAAAGAGAGAGAGCGGATAAGAGCTGAAAGCGGAGATCTAGTGACTGCAGGCAAGGAAGACACCAACAACTTGGAAGCTGACATCACATCATAAAACGTCCTTAATCATTTAATGATGAAAAGTTCTGTTTATTACAGAATTTTGTGCTTCAACTCCTCGTTATTTCAAGATCTCTGCTTGCTGTCTGCCCATAAATAGTAAGTAATCCAGTAGATCTTACAGATTCCTTTTATGACTGCAAGAAATTCTACCAACCACAAAACTGACTGCATAGCCCTGGAATAAGTAATACTAAGGAGAATGACACCAGTTACAGCTGTGCTCAAAAGTTTACATACCCCGGCAAAATTTTTACTTTCTTGGCCAACGGATGTCACAGAGAAAGAGAGAGATATTTTTCGCCGCCTCCAGAACGGCGTTTAGGGTTAAAATGCATCACCGAGAAATTCTCCCGGGCAGGCGCAGTCAGAAAAAGCGGTCCGCCAGTGTCAAAAAACGTTTCATTGTCCGTCTGCTACGCCCTGGAACCGCTAAAATTTTAGTGGATCCGTCAAAAAACGGATGCAACGGATGACCATCAGTCAAAATCCGGCGCTAATGTAAGTCTATGGGGAATAACGGATCCGCCAAAAAAAGGGGCGGATCCGTTTTTTTCTAAAAATGAAGGATTTTGACTGACATAAAAAAAATGTAGTGTGAAACAGACCGTAGTGGTTGGGTGAAGCCATTTATTGTCAGACTACTGTGTTTTCTCTTTTTAATTATAATGACAACCCAAAACATAAAAATGACGCTGATCAAAAGTTTACATACCCTGGTGATTTGGGCCTGATAACATGCACAGAAGTTGTCACAAATGGCTACTAAAGGTAACATCCTCACCTGTGACAAATGCGAGGAAAATTGTTTAGGATGCAAAGAAAAACCCACAAATAACATCAGCTGAAATACCGGACCCTGAAAACTAGCGGTGTGGCTGTTTCCAGATGCACAATAAGAAGAAAGTCATTACTGTGCAAATGCCACAAAGCATCTCGCCTACAATACACAACACAGCACAGAGACAAGCCTCAAAACTTATGGAATAAGGTAATTTGGAGTGATGAAACCAAAACTGAACTAAATGGCCACAACCATAATCGTTACATTTGGAGAGAGGTCAACAAGGCCAATGATGAAAGGAACACCATTCCTACTGTAAAGCACGGAGGTGAATCGCTGATGTTTTGGGGATGTGTGAGCTACAAAAGGCACAGGAATCTTGGTCAAAGTTGAAGGAAAGATGAATTCAGCTCGTTCCAACATGACAACGATCCAAAACACAAGGCCAAGTCGACCTGTTATTGGCTACAGCAGAACAAAGTGAAGGTTCTGCAGTGGCCATCTCAGTCTCCTGACCTCAATATCATTGAGCCACGTTGGGGAGATCTCAAGCACGCAGATCATGCTAGACAGCCCAGGAATTTACAGGAACTGGAGGCTTTTTGCCAAGAAGAGTGGGCAGCTTTACCATCTGAGAACATAAAGAACCTCTTCCACAACTACCACAAAAGACTTCAAGCTGTCATTGATGCTAAAGGGGCCAATAAACGATTTTAAGAAATGGGGTATGTGATCTATTGATCAGGGTCATTTGGATGTTTTGGGTTGTCATTATGATTTAAAAAGAGAAATCATGGTAGTCTAACAAAAATTGGCTTCACCCAACCACTAACCATGAGTGGAGAAAAAGTTTTGGTGTTATCATTCATATTCTCTGAAAAAAAGCCAAGAAAGCAAAAATTCTGCTGGGGTGTGTAAACTTTGAGCGCACCTGTATCTCCTAATTTAGAAATTGCATGGGTAGGTGAATATGAAGCCTGGAAATTACCTGGTACATAAAACTACGGCTAAACAAATACAGGCTGCAGTATCAGCTGGTTTATATGTGCTCCAGAAAATACAATATATGACAGTGAATAATGATCCTGAGTTACCTCTTGTATTATACCCCAGAGCTGCACTCACTATTCTGCTGGTGCAGTCACTGTGTACATACATTACATTACTGATCCTGAGTTACATCCTGTATTATACTCCAGAGCTGCACTCACTATTCTGCTGGTGCAGTCACTGTGTACATACATTACATTACTGATCCTGAGTTACATCCTGTATTATACTCCAGAGCTGCACTCACTATTCTGCTGGTACAGACACTGTGTACATACATTACATTACTAATCCTGAGTTACATCCTGTATTATACCCCAGAGCTGCACTCACTATTCTGCTGGTGCAGTCACTGTGTACATACATTACATTACTGATCCTGAGTTACATCCAGTATTATACTCCAGAGCTGCACTCACTATTCTGCTGGTGCAGTCACTGTGTACATACATTACATTACTGATCCTGAGTTACATCCTGTATTATACTCCAGAGCTGCACTCACTACTCTGCTGTTTCTGGTAGTAGTGCAGCCTCTCAGTATTTCCCATTGTTACAGTGAGGCCAGCACTCTCTGCAGTGCCGTAACTATAAACTTCGGGGCCCTGTGGCAAAACTTCATAGTGGCGCCCCTCAACATTTCAATTAGTAGAGGTTGTATACAACACACAGGCTTCATCACGTCCCGCAAGACCTTTAGGCTATGTGCCCACGTAGCGCTTTTCAAGCGTTTTTTTCCTGAGCAGAAACGCATGCCCTTGCCAGGGAAAACGCATGCGCTTTTTGACATGCGCTTTCCTATACGTTTTTGCAATTACAGTGTATGTATGCGGAATCGCATGCGATTCTGCACAATTAATGAACATGCTGTGTTTTTTCCGCTAAGCGTTTCCGCAGCGGAAAAAAATGCACCATTAGCACAACATGTGTGTTTTCCATTCTATTACATTAGATGCTTTTCTTAAGAGTTTCCGCAGCAGAAACGCTTGTCTAAAAGCGCTGCGGAAACGCTTAAAAAACGCAACGTGGGCACACAGCCCAGCACGGTGGCTCAGTGGTTAGCATTGCAGCCTTACAGCGCTGGAGTCCTGGGTTCGAATCCCACCAAGGACAACATCTGCAAGGAGTTTGTATGTTCTCCCCGTGTTTGCGTGGGTTTCCTCCGGGCACTCCGGTTTCCTCCCACACTCCAAAGACTGATAGGGAATTTAGATTGTGAGCCCCATTGGGGACAGTGATGACAATGTGTGCAAACTGTAAAGCGCTGCAGAATATGTTAGCGCTATATAAAAATAAAGATTATTATTAATAGATTTTGTTTATGATGCAAGTTTTAGATTCAGTCGCTCTCCCCAGGAGGAGAGGGACTGGAGCTGACATTTGTGCCTCCCCCAGCAGGTGCCAGACCTCAAATACTACAACCCCCGACCACAGGTACAGCAGTCACTATTGCTCCCTCCTGGTTGTGAGGAGAGACTGAGTGGGGGGGTTGTACACAGCTCTGAGGCAGATGACTCACTGAGAAGATAGATACTGCAGAGCTGGGAGGAGTGTGCGATTATGGAGACTTCCTCCTCCCCTCCCCCTCGCAGCAGTAGAGACCTGCAGACTGGAGAGGGGCCGGGCTTCTCACAGTTTGTCACATAGATATTTGAGACTGTCTCCTCTCAATGCTGAGAGTTTGTTACAGTGTGCACTGTGCCTGCCTCCCCAACTCTCCGTGATCTCCAGACTAACATATTGTTACAGATCTTGTGCTGTGAGACTCTCCAGGCCAGTGCAGGTTTCCATTCATTGACAGCTGGCAGAGCTCCTGGAAATTATTGAAATGAGAGTCTCCTGTCCTCCGGGTGACATTGTCTGACAGGAAAGTTTGCCCCCTGTACTCCCCCAACGCCCCCTCTTGACACAGGCACAAACCCCTCTCCATGTCACCTACCCCCTCACGGTGCTGGCACATCCCCATATTCCACCCCCCTCCACACGATGCTGGCACATCACCCCTCTCCATGTTTATAGTACACTAGATGGTGGCCCGATTCTATCGCATTGGGTATTCTAGAGTCTCTGTTAAAATAAAAAATAGTGATATACTCACCTCCTGACGGCCCCCGGACTCTGTCTCTCCTCTCCACGCTCCCGGCATCTTCCGGTCCCAGTAATGCTTAGCGAGAAGGGCCGGAGAGGACGTCACTCTCACGTGAGCGTGACGTCATCACCATATACCCATCATACATATCCACCATCCCATAGTCAACCATTGTGACATCATAATGAGGGGCGGGGCTTGATACGCACACACTGTTTCCCCATTATGTAGATAGGGGCAAAATTGTTTGGTGAATTGGAACGCGCAGGGTTAAAATTTTGCCTCACAACATAGCTTAGGATGCTCTAGGGATCCAGACGTGTGACTGTGCCAAATTTTGTGGCTGTAGCTGCGACGGTGCGGATGCCTATCCCGGACATACATACACACACACATACATACACACTTTGAGCTTTATATAGTAGATGGAGGACTATGGGGGTGCAGTATACTATATGGAGCACTATGATGGTGCATTATAATGGGTGACTGTGGATGATGCACTATAATATACGGAGCCAATTATACTATGTGGAAGCCATTATAATACTGGGAGGGCTCTGTGGGGGGCATGATAATACTTGAAGGACTATGAGGAAGCCTTTATACTTTATGGAGGGCGATTTAAAGGGACACTGTGACCAGTGTCACTTACTGGGCTGCTCAGTGTAATTTTCATAAAATCACTGTTCAATCAGTTTGAGATTAACATTGTAGGACTAATCAAATAGTCCAGCACATTCATTTACTGCTAAATATGAAGCAGGGAAAACAGTAATTATATTAAAATTACAGCAAGCAGCTCAGTAAGTGACACATCGCTGGAATCCGGGTCTCTATCTCTACATTATGCTGCTCTCAGATGGCATGGCAAAATCCTGGTGACAGTGTCCCTTTAAGGCTGTGTGGGCGCCATAAGAGATGTAGGGGCCATTATACTGTATGAAGGGCTGTGTGGGGTTCACAATGGGAAGCATACCGTAAAAGAGGGGTAGTCTTATACGGCGAGTATATTCCAAACTCTATATTTTAACTGGAAAAGTTGGGGGTCGTCTTATACGCCGGAAAATACGGTAATACTAAACACTATCTACCTACACAAGCACTACAACTACTATATGCGACACGGACTGCACTGACGATCCGACACTGGCCGCTGACCGAGGAGCAGCTCAGCAGTTGGGGTAAACAAGACCTCAGGGTCCGGGCACGTCGCAGCCGCTGCCTGAACTCAGTCACCGCCTGGCGCGACACCACACGATCCGCTAACAGTCTACTGCCTGCCATAGCGCTCCTGTTACTAAGCGAAATAGTGTTTCCCCGTTTAAAGTATAAACGAACAAAAAACATTTGCGCTTGCACTTTCATGGATCTTTTCGTTATTTTTATTAACTTTACACGAATAATACAGGAGCTGGGAATTTTATGAGAAATTAAAGTATTAAAATACAATTTTTTACCATGAGTTTGGGGCCCCTTGGGTGGTTGGGGCCCCGGCTGTAGTTACGGCCCTGACTCTCTGGCTGGTGCACACAGCGGTCCCTATGTCGGTCCCTAGGGCAGGGAGGGCCCCGGGGGTTGCGCGCTGTCCCTGGTATCAGCAGCGTGGATCCATACAGTGAGGGGAGCGGCCGAGGGCACCAGGAGCCCTAATGAAAGGCGTCTTTGTGAGCATGCTCTGGATTCCGGCCAATCAGATCATCTCGCTGTCTGTGGACGCAGTAATGTGCGCTGGTGCGCGCCCAAGTCCAACGCTGCAGACACATTGACTGCGACCTGTATTAGCTCCGAGAAGGGAAAACGCTGAAGGGAAAATTACCTGTTTGGCTCCAGACGAAATTAGGTTTTTTTTTTGCAATCTTGAAGTATGTTCCTTGTTGTTGGTTCGGACGCTGGCCGTCTAATGCCGCGCGCTCATTAACGTTATCTGCTCCGGCCACATGAAGTGTCGGGGAGGACTGAGACGCGGTAATGTAATGAGGCCGCGCTGTCTGCAGGCTAAACCAGATGGATTTTATAATTATGCGCCTGCGAAATGGCTGCACCGCGGAAGACACGGCGGCCGCAGATCGCACTGAGCCGGTGCGGAGTCCTGCACGGACTTCATACCGCAGCCTCTTAAAGGGGCCCACCATCGGAGATCCTCTACAACCCTCTGTTTTCGGATCTCTGCTAGTTCTGCTCACAATTGTGCTGCTGTGTCTATTTCCATGTGCAAAAACAGCAGCCTGTAACTGTATTGCTAAAAAGGAAACAGTCAGCAAGCAGAGCATTTTTATTACAGCGGCTGCTGCATGAAAATATGTCCTGTCTATACGTCCTCAGCTTCCCTGCTGCTCCGTCACACTAATGATCGATGGGGACTGTAGAGTTCGATCCTCCTCAATCATAAGGGACATCCTGCCAAATGCCATCACTTTTTAGGATTAGAATACCCCTTTTTAGGCTTCTTGCTGACGGTCTCCACTGAGCAGATTTTGTTACGATTTCACATAATAACCAGGCAGGCAACAATCCAACAACACTGAGGGCTTGTGTATTAATATGCAGCTGCAGGAAGTTAGAGAACAGAAATAAAGAAATAATATCCTGAAATATCACAAAATTTATGGTCACTTATCAAAAACATCTGTTTCTATCTCCACTTACAAGCCACTTCTTCCCTCTTGACTCACCATGAAAATCTGCTAATACCAGTTCAGTTCAAGACAAGACGGACTGCCAGCTCACTGAGGGATCATGGAAGGGGGGAGAGGAGGAGCAGCAGTAGAGACAGGCACAGACATCTGCAGGTTTTCAGTATTTATTTCACAGCTACACTGCTCAGTACTGCTGTATAATCTGCTCCATACTGCTACAGTTTCTATGTAATGATTATATCATACCAGAGCTAATTTTACAGCTACTCTGCTCAGTACTGCTGTATAATCTGCTCCATATTGCTACTGTTTCTAGAAAATGATTATATCATGCCAGAGCTAAACTTACAGCTACACTGTTCAGTACTGTTTTTAATGGCCTCCGCGCTGCAGCTTCTAGTGCTTTCTCTAATCCCAGAGCTATATTTATGGCTACCCTAATCAGTACTGTGGTATGATGTCCTCCATGCTTTTGATTCTTTCTACTAAGTGTTTTATCTATCTATCTATATAAAAAACTGAATGTATGTATGTGTGTATCACCAACCAATCACGAAGCATCTTTCATTTCACCAGAGCTGTTCAAAGGAAGCTGAGCTGTGATTGGTTGCTATGAGCAAGTTTTCCCACTTGCCAACACCTCAGCAGACACTGACATGGTGGGAGAAATCTGGCATCCCTGGGAACATAAGCTCCCAGCCATTGTCTGCCCCCACAGAAAGGAGCAGAGAGCACTTTGGTTCTGACCCCAGGCCTCTCTTAAAGGGATCCCCGATATGGAAGTTAGGACCGTTCCACTCAGCGCTCTGATACCCCAGGCTGACGGGACGATGTGTGATATTAGGGGTAGTAGTCCGGTGGCTCTGGCTGACGGGACGATGTGGGATATTAGGGGGAGTAGTCCGGTGGCTCTGGCTGACGGGATGATGTGGGATATTAGAGGTAGTAGTCCGGTGGCTCTGGCTGACAGGACGATGTGGGATATTAGGGGTAGTAGTCTGGTGGCTCTGGCTGACGGGATGATGTGGGATATTAGGAGTAGTAGTCCGGTGGCTCTGGCTGACAGGACGATGTGGGATATTAGGGGTAGTAGTCCGGTAGCTCTGGCTGATGGGATGATGTGGGATATTAGGGGTAGTAGTCCGGTGGCTCTGACGGGATGATGTGGGATACTAGGGGTAGTAGTCCGGTGGCTCTGGCTGATGGGACGTTGTGGGATATTAAGGGTAGTAGTCCGGTGGCTCTGGCTGACGGGATGATGTGGGATATTAGGGGTAGTAGTCCGGTAGCTCTGGCTGATGGGATGATGTGGGATATTAGGGGTAGTAGTCCGGTGGCTCTGACGGGATGATGTGGGATACTAGGGGTAGTAGTCCGGTGGCTCTGGCTGACGGGATGATGTGGGATATTAGGGGTAGTAGTCCGGTAGCTCTGGCTGATGGGATGATGTGGGATATTAGGGGTAGTAGTCCGGTGGCTCTGACGGGATGATGTGGGATACTAGGGGTAGTAGTCCGGTGGCTCTGGCTGATGGGATGATGTGGGATATTAGGGGTAGTAGTCCGGTAGTTCTGGCTGACGGGGTGATGTGGGATATTAGGGGTAGTAGTCCGGTAGCTCTGGCTGATGGGATGATGTGGGATATTAGGGGTAGTAGTCCGGTGGCTCTGGCTGACGGGATGATGTGGGATATTAGGGGTAGTAGTCCGGTGGCTCTGGCTGATGGGATGATGTGGGATATTAGTGGTAGTAGTCAGGCGGCTCTGGCTGACGGGATGATGTGGGATATTAGGGGTAGTAGTCCGGTAGCTCTGGCTGATGGGATGATGTGGGATATTAGGGGTAGTAGTCCGGTGGCTCTGGCTGACGGGGTGATGTGGGATATTAGGGGTAGTAGTCCGGTAGCTCTGGCTGATGGGATGATGTGGGATATTAGGGGTAGTAGTCCGGTGGCTCTGGCTGACGGGATGATGTGGGATATTAGGGGTAGTAGTCTGGTGGCTCTGTCTTGACGGGACGATGTGGGATATTAGTGGTAGTAGTCAGGCGGCTCTGGCTGACGGGATGATGTGGGATATTAGGGGTAGTAGTCCGGTGGCTCTGGCTGACGGGATGATGTGGGATATTAGGGGTAGTAGTCAGTGGCGCTGGCTGACGGGATGATGTGGGATATTAGGGGTAGTAGTCCGGTAGCTCTGGCTGACGGGATGATGTGGGATATTAGGGGTAGTAGTCCGGTGGCTCTGGCTGACGGGATGATGTGGGATATTAGGGGTAGTAGTCCGGTAGCTCTGGCTGACGGGATGATGTGGGATATTAGGGGTAGTAGTCCGGTAGCTCTGGCTGATGGGATGATGTGGGATAATAGGGGTAGGAGTCCGGTGGCTCTGGCTGACGGGATGATGTGGGATATTAGGGGTAGCAGTCCGGTGGCTCAGGCTGATGGGATGATGTGGGATATTAGGGGTAGTAGTCCGGTGGCTCTGGCTGATGGGATGATGTGGGATATTAGGGGTAGTAGTCCGGTGGCTCTGGCTGACGGGATGATGCGGGATATTAGGGGTAGCAGTCCGGTGGCTCTGGCTGATGGGATGATGTGGGATATTAGGGGTAGTAGTCCGGTGGCTCTGGCTGACGGGATGATGTGGGATATTAGGGGTAGTAGTCCGGTGGCTCTGGCTGACAGGATTATGTGGGATATTAGTGGTAGTTGTCCGGTGGCTCTGGCTGATGGGATGATGTGGGATATTAGGGGTAGTAATCCGGTAGCTCTGGCTGACGGGATGATGTGGGATATTATAGTGAATGTGGTTATGCGGAGTGGGCGGGGCTATACACTCAGCTTTATATATAGATATAATCATTATAATTTGTTATAACTAACTGTAGTTAGTTACTATGCCCGGGCAGCACCAGGCTCTTCAGCTAGTCTTTTCATAAAGCTGAATTCACAACTTCACTGCTCAGTACTGCTATGCAATGTTTTCCATACAGCTGCTGCTTTTAGTAGGAAATTATCTTACCCAAGTTCTTGGCTCACAGTAACTCTGCTCAGTACTGTTCTGCAACGTCCTGAATGATTCTATAGCTTTCTATGAAGTATTTTATGGCACATCAGTGCTGGATTCACAGGCACACTGCTCAGTACTGCTATATGTTGTATATAATAATGCTGCTGCTTCTCAACATGTGTGAGTGGTAGGAGAGCAGGATTCCCTCAGGTTTGTCTGTGCTTTGGGAGAAATCATAACAGCTGGTCTCCACCTATTAAAGGGGTTGTCCACTACTTGGACAACTGCTTCTCGATGTCAATGCTTGGCACCAATAAAAACCCCCCACTGATAATCCCTTCCCGGGCTGGCGCAGTTCCAGCGGTGTCGGCACTTGCTCTCCCGGAGCTGCCGTGCAGTTGTTATGACACGTGAGCCCGGCGTCAAACTAGCGCCGGTACCATCGTCACCGTCTTTGGATTAACTGAACAACAAGATGAAGTCAGAGAGCAACCGCAGCCCTGACTTGCAGTGGACAACCCCTTTACTGAGACAGAGAGAGAAACAGGTAGGAAAGGCAGAATACAAGTCATGCAATGGCCGGAGACAATCCTATTGTCGTGACAGCTTCTGAGGATAGACAGTGTGGAGCGTCCTGCCACCTTTACCACGCTGATTCTGGACAGCTATACATGGGGGGCGCTGTCTGACACAGCTGCTTTGTTTTACATCAGCCCCACTGACTTTTACCATCTGACGTGAGCATCACATTATGATCAATGGTGGACATATTGTTAATGCGACATCCGCAGTCAAATAGGAGCCCAGGAGGTCGGGGGGCAGCACCAGCTCCAGAGCAGAGGTCGGGGGGCAGTACCAGCTCCAGAGCAGAGGTCGGGGGGCAGCACCAGCTCCAGAGCAGAGGTCGGGGGGGCAGAGGTCGGGGGGCAGCACCAGCTCCAGAGCAGAGGTCGGGGGGCAGCACCAGCTCCAGAGCAGAGGTCGGGGGGCAGCACCAGCTCCAGAGCAGAGGTCGGGGGGCAGCACCAGCTCCAGAGCAGAGGTCGGGGGCAGCACCAGCTCCAGAGCAGAGGTCGGGGGTAGCACCAGCTCCAGAGCAGAGGTCGCAGGGCAGCACCAGCTCCAGAGCAGAGGTCGGGGGGCAGCACCAGCTCCAGAGCAGAGGTCGGGGGGCAGCACCAGCTCCAGAGCAGAGGTCGGGGGGCAGCACCAGCTCCAGAGCAGAGGTCGGGGGGCAGCACCAGCTCCAGAGCAGAGGTCGGGGGGCAGCACCAGCTCCAGAGCAGAGGTCGGGGGGCAGCACCAGCTCCAGAGCAGAGGTCGGGGGGCAGCACCAGCTCCAGAGCAGAGGTCGGGGGGCAGCACCAGCTCCAGAGCAGAGGTCGGGGGGGGGGCAGCACCAGCTCCAGAGCAGAGGTCGGGGGGCAGCACCAGCTCCAGAGCAGAGGTCGGGGAGGCAGCACCAGCTCCAGAGCAGAGGTCGGGGGCAGCACCAGCTCCAGAGCAGAGGTCGGGGGGCAGCACCAGCTCCAGAGCAGAGGTCGGGGGGCAGCACCAGCTCCAGAGCAGAGGTCGGGGGCAGCACCAGCTCCAGAGCAGAGGTCGGGGGCAGCACCAGCTCCAGAGCAGAGGTCGGGGGGCAGCACCAGCTCCAGAGCAGAGGTCAGGGAGGCAGCACCAGCTCCAGAGCAGAGGTCGGGGGCAGCACCAGCTCCAGAGCAGCGTCAGTCACAGACACATCATTGCACCGCGAACGGCCCATGTTCTGCTGCTGCCCAGGGGCCTCGCCTGTGTCCACCCTGATTCTGATATGCTCAGAGCCATGACGGGCTCATCTAGAGGTCTGGTATCCGGATTTTAGCCTTCACCTCCATTAGTCCGGATTCTGTCATACTCCACTACTCTATTGTTGGTCTATAACACATGATGCACTTTCAGTTTACAAGTATTTTTTTATTTTTACTCATTTTTGGGGCCTATTATATTCCAAGATTATGGTGCCTGGTAATTTCCCACATAACATAGGCCTATGGTGCGATCTGAATCACGTTCACACTATATCCGGGACGCGGTAATTTGCGCCCTCGTTGTCATTTACACAATGATGCACAGGATCGTCACTGTGTCAGGAATACACTCGGCTGACCCCGGGGACCATCGACAAGGAGACCCCTCAGACGCCCCTGACTATGCCCGGTGTGATACGTTTCATATTACCAGAGATACGGTCAGGTCACACGGCACGAGTACTCGGACACCGATCTCCCTGCGGACACTGTCTGATGATCATCACACCGTCATTTGGGTGACTATGATCTGAACTTGGGCCGCCATCACTCTGTGATCTAACACTGCAGCTCTGGTCTGTGTCGGATCCATTCTCGCACATTGTGCATGTCTAGTGCACGCGGAGCCGCGTCTATCCGCGCTGTCTCCTGCTATATACTGCTGTCATTCTGGGGCGCTCGCTACAAGCTGCTCTTACACTTATGTATCTCATACGTTCTGGGTAAAGAACACTTTTCTTACCACAGTACATATACCGTGAAAAGGCTTTATCTCCTGTATTTGGCAGCACATTACTGTCTGTTACTCCACAGCACAATTACAGTGCCTTGCAGAAGTATTCAGCCCCCTGGAACTTTTCCACCTTTTCCCCCATATCACGCTTCAAAATACTAATACTAAATGTTAATTTTTGCTGAAGAATCAACAACAAGTGGGACACAATTGTGAAGTTGAACAAAATTTATTGGTTATTATAAATTTTTGTGGAAATTCAAAAACTGAAAAGTGTAGCGTGCAATATTATTCCGCCCCTTTACTTTCAGTGCAGCAAACTCACTCCAGAAGTTCATTGTGGATCTCTGAATGATCCAATGTTGTCCTAAATGACTAATGATGATAAATATAATCCACCTGTGTGTAATCAAGTCTCCGTATAAATGCACCTGCTCTGTGATAGTCTCAGGGTTCTGATTGATGCACAGAGAGCATCATGAAGACCAAGGAACACAACAGGCAGGTCCGTGATACTGTTGTGGAGAAGTTTAAAGTCGGATTTGGATACAAAATGATTTCCAAAACTTCAAACATCCCAAGGAGCACTGTGCAAGCGATCATATTGAAATGGAAGGAGTATCATACCACTGCAAATCTACCAAGACCCGGCCGCCCCTCTAAACTTTCATCTCAAACAAGGAGAAGACTGATCAGAGATGCAGCCAAGAGGCCCATGATCAATCTGGAAGAACTGCAGAGATCTACAGCTGAGGTGGGAAAGTCTGTTCATAAGACAACAATCAGTCATACACTGCACAAATCTGGCCTTTATGGAAGAGTGGCAAGAAGAAAGCCATTTCTCAAAGATATCCATAAAAAGTGTCGCTTAAAGTTTGCAACAAGCCACCTGGGAGACACACCAAACATGTGGAAGAAGGTGCTCTGGTCAGAAGAAACCAAAATCGTTTTTGACAACAATGCCAAACGATATGTTTGGCGTAAAGGTAACACAGCTCATCATCCTAAACACACCATCCCCACTGTCAAACATGGTGGTGGCAGCATCGTGGGCCCCCATTTTTTTTTTCAGCAGGAACAGGGAAGATGGTTAAAATTGATGGGAAGAGGGATGGAGCCAAATACAGGACCGTTCTTGAAGAAAACCTGTTGGAGTCTGCAAAAGACCTGAGACTGGGACAAAGATTTGTCTTCCAACAAGACAATGATCCCAAACATAAAGCAAAATCCACAATGGAATGGTTCACAAATAAACGTATCCAGGTGTTAGAATGGCCAAGTCACAGTCCAGACCTGAATCCAATTGAGAATCTGTGGAAAGAGCTGAAAACTGCTGTTCACAAACGATCTCCATCAAACCTCACTGAGCTCGAGCTGTTTGCCAAGGAAGAATGGGCGAGAATTTCAGTCTCTCGATGTACAAAACTGATAGCGACATCCCCCAAGTGACTGCACCTGTAATCGCAGCAAAAGGTGGCGCAACAAAGTATTAAGTTGCAGGGGCCGAATAATAGTGCACGCCTCACTTTTCAGTTTTTGAATTTCCGCAAACATTTCGTTCACAGTTGTGTCCCACTTGTTGTTGATTCTTCACCAAAAATTTACATTTGGTATCTTTATGTTTGAAACATGATATGTGGGAAAAGGTTGAAACGTTCCAGGGGGCCGAATACTTTCGCAAGGCACTGTATCACTTGTGTCTATATCTGCAGTTCAGTGGTTATTTCTTTGTATTTTTTGCAATTTTTCCATTTCAGTTTGTGGCTATTTTTATTCTGTTTTGATTTCTTGAAGGCCTTGAGAAAGGTCCGGGGATGGACCCAAACATTGCTCATCAGTGATCTTGTGGCTTTTGCCTTATGCTTTTCTGTTTTGCATTACATAGGGGTGCTGCGATCACCGCCTGTAACTTCTGAGGATAGGTCAACACTATCAGATGGGGATCTGACACGTGATCATCACCACAATCAGCTGTGTGCAGCAACCAAAGCTGCCAGAAGTAGGCAGAGTGCAGCTGCAGTCAGAGTGCAGCCGCCTTTCTCGTCAACTCATCTTCTTTTGAAGTGAATGGGAGCTGAGCTGCACTGTGTACATCCCGACATCTCAGGAGCCCCCTGGTTCTGGTATTAATGACCTATGTCAGCCTGTCCTGCCCCTGGGAAAGCTGGGTGACTGCTAACATGTCCATTCTGGCTCCTACATGGCTTTGCTCGGCCTCCCCAGGCTCTGGCTGTGGGGTTTTGGAATGCTGGTGACAGCCCCAGTGAGAGCGGAGTTGGTGCGGCCAGCTGAGGGGAGCTCCAGGTGTACGGTCCCGGGGGTCCTCGTCCGACAATCAGCTGTCAGGGAAGGATTTTCTATATAATAGTTTCCTTCAGCAATTAAAGTGTTTCCTCCTCAGCACAAAATCCTCCAGCTGTTCCTCAGGGAAGGGGGCAGCGCGAGGGCTTCACGTCCACTGGAACTGTGCGTGATTGTGTTTCAGCAGCACATGACAAGGGACCACTTTCCCATCATCCACAGTGAAACTCAGCGAGATCTCAGGACCCCCGCACTAATCCTGCATGTATACACGTATTAGAAGCCCCCCGATCACCCTGGAAAACTGAGCCGGGGTGTTAGAGGGAAGCCAGGCCTTGGCAGCCGTCCCACAAGCCGGTTCACAGCAGCCCCTTGGACCACCGCTAGGTCAGAGCGACAGCTGAAAGACCGGAGCATAAACCGAGCCAAAGCCCATGAGAATGCGAGCCGCGGCCAACACCGCACCATTAATCGGGCCGCAATAAATATACGGTGACCCCAGAAGTGGTGGCCGACGATAATCCGGGCCAACAGCCTCAGCACTAATGACATTTAATCTCATCTAAAATAACAGCTTTACATCATCTCTCGTTACTAATCGCCGCGATTCCTCGTTATGGGGCGTCTGCGGGCGAGAGATCACCGCAGCCCTATAAATACCCGCAACCAAGATGTACCCGAGAGGACGAACACCGCCACTGCAGAGGGCGCTGCGCACAGAGTGGATCACTGCGGGGCTGCGTATCTAAGCCAGGCGGGCGATACTGCCTGCTGACCTCATGTATCTTAGCCAGGCGTGCGATACTGCCTGCTGACCTCATGTATCTAAGCCAGGCGTACGATACTGCCTGCTGACCTCATGTATCTAAGCCAGGCGTGTGATACTGCCTGCTGACCTCATGTATCTAAGCCAGGCGTGTGATACTGCCTGCTGACCTCATGTATCTAAGCCAGGCGTACGATACTGCCTGCTGACCTCATGTATCTAAGCCAGGCCTGCGATACTGCCTGCTGACCTCATGTATCTAAGCCAGGCGTGTGATACTGCCTGCTGACCTCATGTATCTAAGCCAGGCGTACGATACTGCCTGCTGACCTCATGTATCTAAGCCAGGCCTGCGATACTGCCTGCTGACCTCATGTATCTAAGCCAGGCGTGTGATACTGCCTGCTGACCTCATGTATCTAAGCCAGGCATGCGATAGTGCCTGCTGACCTCATGTATCTAAGGCCTTACCTGAGATACCAGTCCTCTCGGCGGCATCTTCCGTTTCTCTGGACAAATGTACAAAGGTTTGTGTAAAAGAATCTCCGGCCGGAGAACCTGAGTGACACCTGCTTCATGTCAAGATCTCTGCTGTCATTCATATTGGTCTACATCTCCAGGAGAACAGAGTGGGGCTGAAAGTGTTGCAGTCCTATGTAACACCACAGATCACACAGTGATAACTCTCTGAGTACAGATAATGTATTAGATGTCACCTGAAGTCCTATGTAACACCACAGAAAACACAGTGATAACTCCTTGAGTACAGATAATGGAGTAGATGTCACCTGCAGTCCTATG
Organism: Dendrobates tinctorius; assembly: GCF_039654945.1. Taxonomy (NCBI): domain Eukaryota; kingdom Metazoa; phylum Chordata; class Amphibia; order Anura; family Dendrobatidae; genus Dendrobates; species Dendrobates tinctorius. The sequence continues at coordinate 3,069,348 of NW_027362007.1, read as the reverse complement.
TAACACCACAGATAACACAGCGATAACTCTCTGAGTACAGATAATGTAGTAGATGTTACCTGCAGTCCTATGTAACACCACAGATAACACAGTGATAACTCTGAGTACAGATAATGTAGATGACATCTGCAGTCCTATGTAACACCACAGATAACATAGTGATAACTCTCTGAGTACAGATAATGTAGTAGATGTTACCTGCAGTCCTATGTAACACCACAGATAACACAGTGATAACTCTCTGAGTACAGATAATGTAGATGACACCTGCAGTCCTATGTAACACTATATATAACACAGTGATAACTCTGTAGTAGATGTCACCTGCAGTCCTATGTAACACCACAGATAAAACAGTGATAACTCTCTCAGTGCAGATAATGTAGTAGATGTCACCTGCAGTCCTATGTAACACCAGAGATGACACAGTGCTATATTGTCAGAGCCTGGAGTAAGTGACAACCTCAGCTCTACTTTGCCTGCACTTTGTGTCCTGAGAGTTGTCAGTGTCCGGGGTGAGCTTTTTGGGGGATACACTGCCCCCATCCTCGTAGGCAGCGGCTGCCACATCTGGAGCACATTTCTCGGAGCAGCTGTTGCTCTCAGTTACCAGATCCGATCTGGATTTCTCATTATTATTTAATGCCTGGGAAGGGGAAGCGTTGCTGGAAATGAAGCTCGTCTTTGGTGGTAAGCGATTTCTGGGCTTTTATAGAAATCCTGGCCCTTTAACGGTGCAGCCCGCGTTCCGTGCAAACACGCTCCTGAGAGGGGTCGGCTGCTCCCAATAAGCCGCCTCTGGATTCCATTTGTATGGGAATTATTTCCATCAACACAGTCATTTCCTGAAAATTAAAGCCCCCCCTGACCTCTGACCCCGGGGGAGCAGCGCCAAAGCCGCGTTATCCGACCAGCGATATATTCAGCAGAGAAACAAATGTGCAGTTCACACGTAGCGGCAGCGCGGCCTTCACTGACAAAAGCGCAAAATCTTTGCCACGCAGGTGTTTTCTGCACGGTTTTGCCACGCAGGTGTTTTCTGCACAGTTTTGCCACGCAGGTGTTTTCTGCACAGTTTTGCCACGCAGGTGTTTTCTGCGCGGTTGTGCCACGCAGGTGTTTTCTGCACGGTTGTGCCACGCAGGTGTTTTCTGCACAGTTTTGCCACGCAGGTGTTTTCTGCGCGGTTGTGCCACGCAGGTGTTTTCTGCGCGGTTTTGCCACGCAGGTGTTTTCTGCACGGTTGTGCCACGCAGGTGTTTTCTGCACGGTTGTGCCACGCAGGTGTTTTCTGCACGGTTTTGCCACGCAGGTGTTTTCTGCACGGTTTTGCCACGCAGGTGTTTTCTGCACGGTTGTGCCACGCAGGTGTTTTCTGCACGGTTGTGCCACGCAGGTGTTTTCTGCACAGTTTTGCCACACAGGTGTTTTCTGCACGGTTTTTCCACACAGGTGTTTTCTGCACAGTTTTGCCACGCAGGTGTTTTCTGCACAGTTTTGCCACGCAGGTGTTTTCTGCACGGTTGTGCCACGCAGGTGTTTTCTGCACAGTTTTGCCACGCAGGTGTTTTCTGCACAGTTTTGCCACGCAGGTGTTTTCTGCACGGTTTTTCTACACAGGTGTTTTCTGCACGGTTTTGCCACGCAGGTGTTTTCTGCACAGTTTTGCCACGCAGGTGTTTTCTGCACGGTTTTGCCACGCAGGTGTTTTCTGCACAGTTTTGCCACGCAGGTGTTTTCTGCACGGTTTTGCCACGCAGGTGTTTTCTGCACAGTTTTGCCACGCAGGTGTTTTCTGCACAGTTTTGCCACGCAGGTGTTTTCTGCACAGTTTTGCCACGCAGGTGTTTTCTGTACGGTTTTGCCACGCAGGTGTTTTCTGCACAGTTTTGCCACGCAGGTGTTTTCTGCACAGTTTTGCCACGCAGGTGTTTTCTGCACAGTTTTGCCACGCAGGTGTTTTCTGCACAGTTTTGCCACGCAGGTGTTTTCTGCACGGTTTTTCCACACAGGTGTTTTCTGCACGGTTTTGCCACGCAGGTGTTTTCTGCACAGTTTTGCCACGCAGGTGTTTTCTGCACGGTTTTGCCACGCAGGTGTTTTCTGCACGGTTTTGCCACGCAGGTGTTTTCTGCACAGTTTTGCCACGCAGGTGTTTTCTGCACAGTTTTGCCACGCAGGTGTTTTCTGCACAGTTTTGCCACGCAGGTGTTTTCTGCACGGTTTTGCCACGCAGGTGTTTTCTGCACGGTTTTGCCACGCAGGTGTTTTCTGCACAGTTTTGCCACGCAGGTGTTTTCTGCACAGTTTTGCCACGCAGGTGTTTTCTGCACAGTTTTGCCACGCAGGTGTTTTCTGCACGGTTGTGCCACGCAGGTGTTTTCTGCACGGTTGTGCCACGCAGGTGTTTTCTGCACAGTTTTGCCACGCAGGTGTTTTCTGCACGGTTTTGCCACGCAGGTGTTTTCTGCACGGTTGTGCCACGCAGGTGTTTTCTGCACGGTTGTGCCACGCAGGTGTTTTCTGCACAGTTTTGCCACGCAGGTGTTTTCTGCACAGTTTTGCCACGCAGGTGTTTTCTGCACGGTTGTGCCACGCAGGTGTTTTCTGCACGGTTGTGCCACGCAGGTGTTTTCTGCACAGTTTTGCCACGCAGGTGTTTTCTGCACGGTTTTTCCACACAGGTGTTTTCTGCACAGTTTTGCCACGCAGGTGTTTTCTGCACAGTTTTGCCACGCAGGTGTTTTCTGCACAGTTTTGCCACGCAGGTGTTTTCTGCACGGTTGTGCCACGCAGGTGTTTTCTGCACAGTTTTGCCACGCAGGTGTTTTCTGCACAGTTTTGCCACGCAGGTGTTTTCTGCACGGTTTTTCCACACAGGTGTTTTCTGCACGGTTTTGCCACGCAGGTGTTTTCTGCACAGTTTTGCCACGCAGGTGTTTTCTGCACAGTTTTGCCACGCAGGTGTTTTCTGCACGGTTTTGCCACGCAGGTGTTTTCTGCACGGTTTTGCCACGCAGGTGTTTTCTGCACGGTTTTGCCACGCAGGTGTTTTCTGCACAGTTTTGCCACGCAGGTGTTTTCTGCACAGTTTTGCCACGCAGGTGTTTTCTGTAGGCTTTGCCACGCAGGTGTTTTCTGCACGGTTTTGCCACGCAGGTGTTTTCTGCACAGTTTTGCCACGCAGGTGTTTTCTGCACAGTTTTGCCACGCAGGTGTTTTCTGCACAGTTTTGCCACGCAGGTGTTTTCTGCACAGTTTTGCCACGCAGGTGTTTTCTGCACAGTTTTGCCACGCAGGTGTTTTCTGCACGGTTTTTCCACACAGGTGTTTTCTGCACGGTTTTGCCACGCAGGTGTTTTCTGCACAGTTTTGCCACGCAGGTGTTTTCTGCACGGTTTTGCCACGCAGGTGTTTTCTGCACGGTTTTGCCACGCAGGTGTTTTCTGCACAGTTTTGCCACGCAGGTGTTTTCTGCACAGTTTTGCCACACAGGTGTTTTCTGCACAGTTTTGCCACGCAGGTATTTTCTGTAGGCTTTGCCACGCAGGTGTTTTCTGCACGGTTTTGCCACGCAGGTGTTTTCTGCACAGTTTTGCCACGCAGGTGTTTTCTGCACAGTTTTGCCACGCAGGTGTTTTCTGCACAGTTTTGCCACACAGGTGTTTTCTGCACAGTTTTGCCACGCAGGTATTTTCTGTAGGCTTTGCCACGCAGGTGTTTTCTGCACGGTTTTGCCACGCAGGTGTTTTCTGCACAGTTTTGCCACGCAGGTGTTTTCTGCACAGTTTTGCCACGCAGGTGTTTTCTGCACAGTTTTGCCACGCAGGTGTTTTCTGCACAGTTTTGCCACGCAGGTGTTTTCTGCACAGTTTTGCCACGCAGGTGTTTTCTGCACAGTTTTGCCACGCAGGTGTTTTCTGCGTGGTTTTGCCACGCAGGTGTTTTCTGCGTGGTTTTGCCACGCAGGTGTTTTCTGCACAGTTTTGCCACGCAGGTGTTTTCTGCACGGTTTTGCCACGCAGGTGTTTTCTGCACAGTTTTGCCACGCAGGTGTTTTCTGTAGGCTTTGCCACGCAGGTGTTTTCTGCACAGTTTTGCCACGCAGGTGTTTTCTGCACAGTTTTGCCACGCAGGTGTTTTCTGCACGGTTTTTCCACACAGGTGTTTTCTGCACGGTTTTGCCACGCAGGTGTTTTCTGCACAGTTTTGCCATGCAGGTGTTTTCTGCACGGTTTTTAGTGGAGTGGGCAGGCCTGTTGCTTTGGGGTCTGGGAAACCTACATGCCAGCCCCCTGTGGATGTGGCAATGGCGGCCATCTTTACATTCGGAGAACACAATCTGTCTCCATCCCCCGGATTCTGCACTTTTTTATAATGATATCAGGGGTCTGGAAAAGCCGAGTGACTCCTGGAAAAGCCTCAACATCAGCCACGCTGGTTGTCACCCTGCCGTCCCGCAGACAGATGATATATTAGGGGCGTATTCACACCATACAGTCAGAGCGCATTTGCTCGCACTGTAACATATCTGGAATTTGGGTAGTAAATTCTCTTTTTTTTTTTAATAAGCCTTTCATACTACAACTCCCATTGTGCGGGCTGCAGATGGAGACGGCTGTAGGAGGCTGCGGAGGTGCGGTTCAGGTGCACTAAGGGTTAACGGTGGAGACGCGCCTCTGACAGGTCGGCGTTGCAGCTTCTGACAGCTCGGCGCTCTTCTCCGCAGCGCTGTCTCCCGTTCAGCGGGTGATTCATCGCATTATAGATTTCTGAACTTGGCCAAGATAGCTCACAACTGATTTTGCTGCGGGCGATTTTGCTTCCAGTGGGATAAAGGTTTTTTTAATCACTGCAAGAAGTGCTGTATTCAACTGCAAGAGGAGTAGAAGGAAGCGCCGCTTCTTAGGACTTCAGGGTTTTTTTTATTTTCCAGCCTCGCTCTTTTTTCTTTATTCGCCGGCTGTTACCGGTTTGCGCTGCGGCCGCCGCTCGGATTCGTGCCGCGACATTTCTATCATATATTACGGGATAATTCTAGAGAAGACGTTCTGCCTCCGTCTAATAGACTTTATAAAGGGCGGGATCACCAGGGGACCACGCCCCTCCCGCCAAGGCACACCCACTTGTCTATTAGATTGTGAGAGCAGGACGAAATAGAGAAAAGTTGCAAATTATTGCACGAGTACCGGTATTTATGATATTAGATAGACATTAATACGTTTCTATGTCTTTCCATTTGCAAGATCTCTGCTTGCTGTCAGTGAACCGGTAGAGTCCTGCTTACACCCAGAGGCTGCAGACCTAATTACACTTCTCACAGCTGGATGAGTCTGTTTGTTACAATGTATCAGTGCAGGTAACATCCGTCAGTCCAGCTTTCCCAGGCACAGGAATTTGGGGCTTGGAGACGTTGTCGGACCCCAATCTGACCCCCGGCGGCCACTAGACAATGTGTGAAGGATGCCCCTATCTGCTCAGGACTCCGGGCGAGTGGGGTGTCACCTCACAGCAGTCACCCGACTCTCCCAGACACTGATATTAGTACACTTTGTCGGCTCTTGGGCCCGGAGAACGAGCGCTTTTACGAGACTTGGAGAAAGTAGACATGTTTCTTCGGCTGTGGTGAAATAACTGCGAGTGAACGCCAAGTGAGTGACAGGCGAAATCGGATTAGCGGGTGGGTGCGCCCGATAATTGCAGGCCAGGCTTGGCATGCTTTCCCTGCGCTGCGGGGATGGAGGAGCCTTTCCTAAACCTGCGGAAACGTCCCCGAATTCAGCGTGCACCTCTTATTTATGCGGGTCAGTGACACGGGTCAGCGGGGCGCAGGATCGGAGTTTTATGCAGTAACAGGACCCGCCGCTCATCTGGAGGGCGAAGCTGCAGCCGGAAATTTGTACGAACAGTTCATGATCTCCCAATAAAGCGCAGCTGTGACGCCTCGGGGAACAATCCATCATTACATAGGGAAAGCAGGTTGTGGGGTTTTTTAAGGTGTAGTCCTGTGTGAGGAGGAAGGAGGGGAGGGGGCGCAGCACCGGAGAGTCCGGGTCCAATGCTAAAAGGAAATCTGATCCATAGGAATGAAGTGAGATGAGCTGCAATGCCAGACACGTCCCACAGAGAAGGGGGCGCTGTTTCTTGTGAACTGAAAAACTTTTTCTTTTTTGACTCTAGAAAACTTTTTAAGAAGTGTCAGAACTGCCCGAGGACAGCTGTGTCGTGCAGTGCATTCATTTTGCATCTCCTGCTCATAGTTTTTAGCTATGATGTTGGAAAGATTAATATAGTCAGAAGAAACAGGAAAACATTCAGTGAGTGCAGAGAAGCCCTGCCCTCTTCAGTCTTGGCCACGCCCCTACATCCTGCTGTGCACTGGTTGGGTTTGGTATTGCAGTTCGGCACTATTCATTTAGTTTTCAGGGGTGGCGCTATATATATTAATTTTCTTTTTTTCAAGCAGCCATGTTTTTTTTGCAATCCTGGAAAACCCCTTTAAGTTCATTTTTCTGCTCCTGCTTCATTGCTGGGTTTACCTGTTATGCCTGGAGGTCCATGGACTATAACGGAGGGCGACTGTCCGCATTTAATGTAGTCCTGATTTTTGGTTTGAGCGGCCTCTAGTGGTCAAGATCAAATTCTGGTACAGCGGGGGAGGGGCTGTGACAACCAAGCAGCCAATCAGGTTAATGAACGACGCAGAGACCAAAGTTACTAAAAAGTATCAGATTCTATGTATCTAAAAATGTAACAAAGTGATAAAATCTCCACTCACAGAGATCTCTGCTCCGGAGGGAAAGGGTTAACACGTGACGATCACAAAAATAATCTAAAAAAATCTCCATCAATCAGCGGTGACGCGGGGAGGACGATGCACCTGGGAGGCTGCTGCACATACATGTTAGCGGGTCATGTGATACATAATCTTATCTCCCGGCCATTAGGGAAGTGAGTCATCGGGGGAACAACAAGAGCAGCCCGGACCCTGCACAGCTCGTAGAACAATGGCTGGGGCTTCACACACACTGGATCAGCTTAGCCGCCTGCTTGCTGATGGTTTGCCAAAAAATTCAATTTACTGTGGGGGTACAGTGGGAGGTATGGTACGGGATACAGTGGGGATATGGTGAGGGGTATGGTGGGGATACAGTAGGGATATGGTGAGGGGTATGGTGATGGGTACGGTGGGGGATACAGTGGGGATATGGTGAGGGGTATGGTCGGGGATACAGTAGGGATATGGTGAGGGGTACGGTGGGGGTATGGTGGGGGATACAGTGGGGATATGGTGAGGGGTACGGTGGGGGATACGGTGAGGGGTACAGTGGGGGATATGGTGAGGGATACTGGGGGGGATATGGTGAGGGGTACAGTGGGTGATACGGTGAGGGGTACGGTGGGGGATACAGTCGAGATATGGTTAGAGGTACAGTGGGGAATATGGTGAGGGATACAGGGGGGATATGATGAGGGGTACGGTGAGGGGTAAGGTGGGGGATACAGTCGAGATATGGTTAGGGGTACAGTGGGGGATATGGTGAGGGGTACGGTGGGGGATACGGTGAGGGGTACGGTGGGGGATACAGTCGAGATATGGTTAGGGGTACAGTGGGGGATATGGTGAGGGATAGAGGGGGGATATGGTGAGGGGTACGGTGGGGGATACGGTGAGGGGTACGGTGGGGGATACAGTGGGGATATGGTGAGGGGTATGGTGGGGGATACAGTGGGGATATGGTGAGGGGTACAGTGGAGGATACAGTTGAGATATGGTTAGAGGTACAGTGGGGGATATGGTGAGGGATACAGGGGGGATATGGTGAGGGGTACGGTGGGGGATACGGTGAGGGGTACGGTGGGGGATACAGTCGAGATATGGTTAGGGGTACAGTGGGGGATATGGTGAGGGATACAGGGGGGCTATGGTGAGGGGTACGGTGGGGGATACGGTGAGGGGTACGGTGGGGGATACAGTCGAGATATGGTTGGGGTACAGTGGGGGATATGGTGAGGGATACAGGGGGATATGGTGAGGGGTACGGTGGGGGATAAGGTGAGGGGTACGGTGGGGGATACAGTGAGGGGTACGGTGGGGGATATGGTGAGGGGTATGGTGGGGGATATAGTGAGGGGTACGGTGGGGGATACAGTGGGGATATGGTGAGGGGTACGGTGGGGATATGGTGAGGGGTATGGTTGGGGATACAGTGGGGATATGATGAGGGGTACGGTGGAGGATACAGTGGGGATATGGTGAGGGGTACGGTGGGGGATACAGTGGGGATATGGTGAGGGGTACGGTGGGGATATGGTGAGGGGATAGTGGTGGAATATGGTGAGGGGTATTGTGGGGGATAAGGTGGGGATATGGTGAGGGGATATGGTAGGGATATGGTATGGGGATATGGTGGGGATATGGTGAGGGGTTATGGTGGGGATATGGTGAGGGGTACGGTGGGGGATATGGTGAGGGGTACGGTGGGCTGAAGGACATTTGTGGTTATAAAGTTCCAAACAATAAATCATCCGCAAACATCTGAACTACAAAAACCGCACTCACAACGGAGGAAAAAAACAGGCGAAAAGTAGAAAACTTTTGTCAGAACAGGTGCAAATTAAAGGAAAAGTTAAGCGCAAAATAAATAACAGCCTGAAAACAGGAAAAACGAGACAAAAAATAGGCAGCAATGATCCGGGGCCACGGAGCAGCAGAAAGGTAGGGGTACGGTGGGGATATGGTAAGGGGTATGGTGGGGGATACGATGGGGATATGGTGAGGGGATATGGTGAGGGGTACGGTGAGGGGATATGGTGAGAGGATATGGTGGGGGATATGGTGAGGGGTACGGTGGGGATATGGTGAGGGGATATGGTGGGGATATGGTGAGGGGATATGGTGGGGATATGGTGAGGGGTACGGTGGGGGATATGGTGAGGGGTACGGTGGGGATATGGTGAGGGGATATGGTGGGGATATGGTGAGGGGTACGGTGGGGGATATGGTGAGGGGTACGGTGGGGATATGGTGAGGGGATATGGTGGGGATATAGTGAGGGGATATGGTGGGGATATGGTGGGGGATATGGTGGGGGATACGGTGGGGGATATGGTGAGGATATGGTGAGGGGTACGGTTGGGGATATGGTGAGGGGTACGGTGGGGGATACAGTGGGGATATGGTGGGGATATGGTGGGGATATGGTGAGGGGTACGGTGGGGATACGGTGAGGGGTATGGTTGGGGATATGGTGAGGGTACAGTGGGGGATACAGTGGGGATATGGTGAGGGGTACGGTGGGGGATACAGTGGGGATATGGTGAGTGGTATGGTGGGGGATACAGTGGGGATATGGTGAGGGGTACAGTGGGGGATATGGTGAGGGGTATGGTGGGGGATACGGTGGGGATATGGTGAGGGGTACGGTGGGGATATGGTGAGGGGATAGTGGGGAATATGGTGAGGGGTATGGTGGGGGATAAGGTGGGGATATGGTGAGGGGTACGGTGGGGGATATGGTGAGGGGTACGGTGGGCTGAAGGACATTTGTGGTTATAAAGTTGCAAACAATAAATCATCCGCAAACATCTGAACTACAAAAACCGCACTCACAACGGAGGAAAAAAACAGGCGAAAAGTAGAAAACTTTTGTCAAAACGGGCGCAAATTAAAGGAAGAGTTAGGCGCAAAATAAAGAACAGCCTGAAAACAGGAAAAACGAGACAAAAAATAGGCAGCAATGATCCGGGGCCACGGAGCAGCAGAAAGTTACTGAACTTTTCAGGACCTGAAACTGAAATCAGCCTGAGTGGTTCGGCCTCGCCGTGGCAGGCGTGGGGCACGATATCGATGGCGAGCGCCTCCACCCGCCGGCACGGGCCACGTACTATACTCCGACGCGGTTATTTCTCGCACTGACGTTGTCTGTTACCTGCCGTGACCTTGTCATGTTATCTAAAGCGCAGGTGGCAAATCATTAACCCTGCGATTGCTGGAAGCTGCCCGGAAACCCTGCCCAATAGTATTAGCATTCCTAAGGGCTTATTCACACCTGTACAGGATGTGGGAGTCGTGTCATACAGTCCTATACGGCGCCCATAGTCACCTCCGCAGCTTGTACCAGCAGTGACACTGCTCTATGCTCGGGATTGGAGGGAGATTCGGCGGTACGACCCTTAAATGATCAATAAATGATAGTAACTGCTGTAAATCGCAGATTCTGACGCCGGGTCCGTCACTTTTGCAGGAATGACATTTCCCATTGAAACGATACCCCCAAACAGTCCAGACTACAGTGATTGGGGTCCATCGGGTGCTGCTTGTATCCGTTGTAGGGTTTTTGTGCAGAAGTTCCCTTTTCTCTATGACAGAACAGATAAACAGGGCGTTCTACACTGGACTGACCCCGTTACGCTCAGTGGGGGTCTGTTATAACAGCGCAGACCACTACTCGTGTCCACCTAAGAAACGATGGCCACCGCCGGGCACAGTGACTCCATCTGCCCCTTTAGGCTATGTGTCCATGTATGCACAAAATTTCTGCATGAAAACCGGACTCCTTCCCAGAAAACGCGCGTTCTTGATGTGTTTTTTCCGCGCGTCCCCAGTCACATAGAAAATAGCTAAAAACGCAGACTTTTCCGCAAAATTAATGAACCTGCTGCGCTTTTTACTGCGAAGTGTTTTTGTGGAAAAAAATGCATCAATATGCACGAAAAGTGCAAAATGCATTAAAATGAATGGGATGCTTCTTTTGAGCGATTTTAAAGTGTTTTTGCCGGTAAAAACGCGTAAAAAACGCGTAAAAAAACGCTTCCGTGGGCACAGAGCCTTACACTGGATAACTCCAGTATTTTGGGGATTCTGAGAGAAACCCTGATGCACAGAGCTCAGTGTGAATGTGACCCTACCCGCACATGAGATAAAAAAATGTCTGAAACTGCTGATATCACAGGGTTTGCCCACCCCTCTAATGTTTGGGGGCTTCATCCCCGACAGATGACGTGAGGGACATAAGGGGGCGGCAGTGGGAATACAATCCCCTGATCCTTTGTGAAGATAACTACTGCCAAAGGAATCTAGATGGAGATAGAGGAGTCTGCAGGAGGGCAGAGGAGCCTGAAAGAGGAAGCAGAGGAACCTGAAGGGAGAAGACGCCAAGGAACCTGAAGGGGACAGAGGAACCTGAAGGGAGAAGACACAGAGGAGCCTGATGGAGAAGGACACAGAGATGCCTAAAAGAGGAAGATACAGAGGCGCCTGAAGAAGGACAGAGGAAACTGATAGAGGACACAGAGGGGCCTCAAGGGGGAGGACACAGAAGAGCAGAACACAGATGATCCTAAACGAGCATAGAGGAGTTTGAAGGATGACACAAGGAGCCTGGAGGAGGAGAACACCGATAAGTCTGGAGGAGGACAGAAGAATGTGAAGGAGAGCAGAGGAGTATGAGTAGGACACAGAGGATTCTGGAGGGGGCAGAAGAGTCTGGAGGAGGTCAGAGGAGTTTGGAGGAGGACAGGAGAATCTGGATGGCAGAATCATCTGGAGGAGGACAGAGGAGTCTGGAGGAGGACAGAGGAGTCTGGAGGAGGACATGAGTCTGGAAGGAGACAAAGTAGTTTGTATGGAGACAGAAAGGTCTACGGGAGGAATCTGGATGAGGTGAACAGGGGTCCGCAGGAGGACAGAGGGGTGGGAGTCTGGCAGCATCTCTCATAGAGAACGCAGCAGTATTTGGCCGAGTGCTCCTCAGTTGAGAGGACTTGAGGGACATTATTTTGGCCACCAGCCGTCCTATGTGTATGTCCAGCTTTATGGTGACACTAGAGGGATAGTAGTATCTGGGCTAAACAGTCCGCTACAATGGAAAGGCATGAAGAGCACAAAGCTCTCCTCTGTCCTGGAGTCCAGGCTGTTTAGGTCAGAGAGGATTATGAGCTTTTGTGGATAGAAATGTTACAAACCCTCAGCTATAACAAATAATAGGTCGCAATAGATAAGAACAGTCCTATTCACTGACAGCAAGCAGAGATTTTTAACACCATGCGGAACTGACTTACACAAGGTCTGGTTACGCAGTGATCAGGTCTGGACTGGGGCTTCTTATCAGGACTGTGGAGTCTGTAACACAAACCTCCGACTCCGCGACTCCAACTCCACAGCCCCGGTCACTGCAGAGCATGGACATAAAGTGCAGCACAGATTCATCTCCACTAAAGGCGAGGTCCTGAGATCAGAGACACAACAGACATTTATAGGACATTTCAGAACTTTCCCAAAGTGTTATGAAACCATTTACAGCACATCCTGCATTGCACTACTGCCCCCAATGGATTATATATGATAAGAGTCAGAGTCGCTCCAGTTTATACCGACTCCAGAGCCCTGGCTCTTAGTTCACATCTACTCCATTATGGAGCTGTCTATACAGTAAGGGTGATCCGGAGGAGGGGCGACCGATGCAGGTCCATAAAACATGAAAACCTTCATCATTTTTCTGATCCCTTCACATGAGAACTGGTTGCACTTGGATGTATAATAGAGCTGCCCGTCACCCGGCACAAAGCTCCCTGTGTTCTTTACGCCGCTGCGTGTGGCTCCTGCGCTTGTAAAACGTCCAATTTTTAGCTAAATGCACTAAAATATGGAAAGTTTGGTGTTGAGATTTACGAGGAGGGAGGGAGTTCAGCTTCTGAATTAAACGCAGCCCGTAATTCCATTCTTCTTCCCGCGTGTGGACGACATTTACATCACACGTGTCCATCAAGTCGTCACGCGGCTATTTTTTCTCTCTTCTTGCAGACTTTTCGTGTTTCCTTCGATCGGATTTCTCCTCTGGGCTTCTCGCTGCCTCTTTTAAGGTTCCAGCCCTTTTCTTATGTTGGACAAAGACGGCAAATTCACACTTTCTCTTATTGGGGCCGACAATGTAAAACTGTTACTTTATATTTTACTAAAAAAAGGATAATCACAACTCCCAACATCACAGCGAGTAAAATAATCAGGATTAGATGGCCTCATATTTGCCTCTAGAATGTACAGAAGAGTTCAAGGTGCCCAGGTCATCCCCCTCCACCGGGCCGGGCAACTACTATGAGGTTCAGAGGCAATTTAGCAACATTGAGCCGTGCTGCCATATTCCTTTGAGAAAGATGAGGCCTTCTCCTGACAAGCCAATAAAACCAGCCAAACTTGTTCAGTCTTTTTCTAATCATGAACCTGAATAATGAACCTGCTAAAGGAGGCCTTTGGTGTCTGAGCTGCAGCTCTTCAGCATTCTGCCTTAGCTAGGAAGTCCATTTCTGAGAAGACTGTCAGCCCTCTTTAATGTTTTCTGCTTATAAATTTTTGCCAATGTAAAATGATAGACCTCAGATTGTTTGGAAAAATGGTTTTCTAACTAGAAATGAGCTAATAAGTCGACAGGACGCTGGTCCAGCAGTCAGGTCTACATTCGGTGATCACTGGATGGAAGCCATGTGACCTCTGATGACATGCCCGGCTTCTGATTAGGCGGCCCGGCATGAAATATCCCACAATGATGACATCCTGCCAGGACAGCTAATCCAAAGCGGAGCCAGTGATGCAGTCAGGCAGGAGGAGGTCTGTAGGTCTCACATCCAATAGCCACAGAATTCTGACCCGGCCGCTGGACCACAGTCCTGCAGATTAATGTGCACATGTTTAATTATAACCCTTCCCAGATTGATGGACAACAATTGCTTTTCTTAGTTCACTGCTGACGTCTTTCCTCCTTGGTATTGTGGTTACACTTGCCTGAATGCTCCAGACCAGCAAACTGCCCAAACTTCTGCTTTTATAAAGGTGGTCACACATACTGATGGATAATTCATCAACAAAATTTGATTAGCGGCAGCGGTCTACTGAATGCCCTCTTATTCCTATGGAAGCAGTGAGGGTGTATTTAAGGGGTTGTCACCATTTGCACCATTCTGGATCTGCCACCAGTGATCGGCACTTGCCCCCGGATCAGATTTATGAGTCGCTGTTCTCTCTTTCGGTTTTGACTTTTCTATTTTGTAACATTGCTTCCATCTCATTACAATACACTGTGATTCCTGGAACCCCCGCCGTCCTGTAATAGCCCTCTCCGCTGCCAGGAAGAGATGTCACACTGCAGCTTCTTGTTTCATGGTTTCTCATGTGAACGCCCGGGTCTGGTCGGGCTCCATCACTCACATTGGGGAAGAAGGAAGAAGCGCAGGAAAGTTATCAGGAAATCACCGGGACATCTCTGAGCAAGTCAGCAAATCCAAGAGCGCTGATGATGTTCCAGTTAAACATGACAGATATTAGAAGCCATTAAAGCAAACCAAATGCAGAAAATAGGTTCCTGGGGAGGCACAAGACCCCCAGCGGGTGTAGCTAATATCTGCCAGTCTGAATCACACGATATTTAGCTCACAGAGGATTGTCAGGAGTGGATACACTGGAACAAACCCTCAGCTGTGAGAAGTAAAGATGGGCGAATCCGAACAGTAAAGTTCGGCGTCCGTACGCAACACCTACTGTTCGGTCACGGGCACGGACTTCACAAGGAAGTCCGTGTTACTGTTCGAGTTCAGCCCCCCAAACATCGGATGTTTGTTGCGCTGCCATGTGCATGACAGCGCAGCAAACACTGCTTCTGATCGGCGGTAAAATCATTACCACAGGTCAGACAGCCACGGTTCCAATGCTGTCAAAAGACAGCAACAGCCAGCAGTTATGGCTGAAGGTATAAAGTTTCCCTCGGGTCACTGGCGTGGGCTGAGGAGACTACTTTTCCCATCAGACGATGCCAGCTGCCGCTAATAACAGTGATATCAGGAGCGGCTCATGGGAGAATTCATCTGCCGCTGTCTGCGCTCTAAATAAATAATTTTTTTTTAAAAACGGCGTGGGTTCCCCCATATTTTTGATAACCAGCCATTAAAACTCACAGCTGGGAGCTGCAACCCTCAGATGTCAGCTTCAGCAAGGCTGGTTATCAAGAATAGAGGGGTCCCTGCGCTGTATTTTTAAATTTATTTAAATAATTAAAAAAAACGATGTGGGGTACCCCTGATTTTTGACAACCAGCCTTGCTAAAGCTGACAGCTGGTATTCTCAGGCTGGTAAGTGGCCATGGATATTGACCCCCCCCAAGCCTAAAAATAGCAGCCCGAAGCGCCTAGAAAAGGCGCATACAGTATATTAGATGTGTCAATTCTGGCGCTTTGCCCGGGTCTTCCCACTTACCTTGTAGCGGTGGCAAGTGGAGTTAATTTTTATGAGATTGATGTCACCTTTGTATTGTCCGGTGACATCAAACCAAAGGATTGGTAATGGATAGGCCTCTATAAGACAACTATCCATTACTAATCCTATAGTTGTAAGGTAAATATAGACACAGCCAGAATAAAGTCCATTAATTGAAAGAATGACAGACACCTTTAATGATTCTAAATTAAACCATACTTACGATATCGCCTATTCCATTGAAGCCTTCGTCTCCAGTAATAAAACAAAAATAAAAACCAACCATATTCCTCACCTGTCCGTCGTACTGTCCTATGCCGTAATCCATGTCTGGGGATAAATAGTTTTCAACCTGGATGGTGCCAAGATGCGACCATCCAGGCTGAGAACCACTGATGAATGAGCTGCTGTGAGTGCAGCGTCAGTGACCAGCAGTGACGTTACTACCGGTCACTGAGGCTGCTTTCCCAGCCGGGCTCCTGAACTGCTCTGAACTTGGTGAGATCACCATTAGCACAGCGAGAGAAGAAAGAAACTCACCATGAACTATGGTGAACTCTGAGCTCCGCGATGCACCCTTTTCTCACTGTGCTAGCGGGGATCTCACCAAGGTCATCACAGTTCAGGAGCCCGGCTGGGAAAGCAGCCTCAGTGACCATCAATAACCTTGATGATGTCACCGCTGGTCACAGACGCTGTGTTCACAGCAGCTCATTCTTCCAGTGGTTCTCAGCCTTGACGGTCGCATCTTGTCACCATCCAGGTTGAAAATTATTTATCCCCCAGACATGGATTATGGCATGGGACAGAACAACGGACAGGTGAGGGATATGGCTGTTTTTAATTTTTGTTTATATACAGGAGATGAGGGATTCAGTGGAATAGGCAATATCGTGAGTATGATTTAATATAGAATCATTAATGGAGTTTGTGTCATTCTTTCTATTAAAATTCTTTCTTCTGGCTGTGTGTTTATTTAACTATAGGATTAGTAATGGATAAGTGTCTTATAGATGCCTCTCTGTAACTAAGCCATGGGCTTTATGTCACCTAATACAATGGTGACATCAACCCCACTTGCCACCGCTACAGGGCAAGTGGGAAGACCTGGGCAAAGCGCCAAAATTGGAGAATCTAATAGATGTGCCTTTTCTGCGCAGCTGCGGGCTGGCAATATCAATGGCCCCTTACCAGCTTGAGAATACCAGCCCTCAGCTCCTGTATATATGCTCTCCTGTATACATGCGGCTCCTGTATATACGCTTCTCCTGTGTACACGCGTCTCCGGGATACATGTGGCTCCTTTATATACGCTCCTCTTGTATACACGCTACTCCAGTATATATGCACCTCCTGTATACACGCATCTCCTGTATACACACACAGCCTATATATATGCTCCTCCTGTATACACACTCCTCCTGTATATGCACACACAGCCTGTATATATGCACCTCCTGTATACACGCTCCTCCTGTATATGCACACAGCCTGTATATATGCACCTCCTGTATACATGCGGCTCCTGTACATACGCACCTCCTGTGTATACGTGCCTCCTGTATATGTGTGCCTCCTGTATATACGTCCCTCTTGTACATACGCGCCTCCTGCGTATACGCGGCTCCCATGTATACGCGCCTACTGCGTATACGCACGTCCTGTGTATAAGTGCTACCTGCGTAAACGCGTCTCCTGTAAATACGTGCCTCCTGTGTATACACTCGCCTCCTGTATATATGATCCTCCTGTATACACACTCCTCCTGTATATGCACACACAGCCTGTATACACGCTCCTCCTGTATATGCACACACAGCCTGTATATATGCACATCCTGTATACATGCGGCTCCTGTACATACGCACCTCCTGTGTATACGTGCCTCCTGTATATATATGTGCCTCCTGTACATACGGACCTCCTGTATATACGTTCCTCTTGTACATAGGCGCCTCCTGCGTATACGCGCCTACTGCGTATATGCACCTCCTGTGTATACACGCTACCTGCGTAAACGTGTCTCCTGCATATACGTGCCTCCTGTGTATACACTCGCCTCTTGCATATATGTGCCTCCTGTGTATACGTGCCTCCTGCATATATGTGCCTCCTGTGTATACACTCGCCTCCTGTATACAGCTTGTATCTTGCTTTTAACATTAAATTAGTAAGAGGCGATGGGTGCCCGTCAGCAGAATTTAGGAGGGACGGTGCCAGTGCGCAGCGCTCCGGGACCTGGTAGTGACTGTGGGCGAGTTTCCCCTTTCATGAGATGAACACAGGCCCGTGGGAAACATCTGCTTCTCCTTTCTTCTACCCTGTGATCGGCAGGTCTCCTGATATTTTACATGTAATCATTTTCTGCTGCCGCTTTCCTCTCCGTCTCTTGGACGCCCTGATGGTTTCCCACCACCAAAATCTGTTGGGTCAAGAGTTGTGAAAACTTTCTGCTGCATAGACGGAAATCAAGAAAGGATCACAGAAGATTAGTGCACAGACCTCCTGAGGCTGCCGGACCCCATACACACTAATATACTATGGGACACCCTGAGCCCCTCATTGCCTCCATAGAGCCCCCCATAGTCAGAGGCACCGGCCAAGGTTATACATGTGGCTAATCAGAACCAGAAGGCTCCATAGTAGTCACTGCAGAGAAGAAGGAAAGGTGAAGCTACACCGGGGCCATGATACCATGATGCTACAACTGCAGAACGGTAGAGATAAATGATCTGCAGCCCTAGAGCTGAACTACTGCACAAGTAATGACAGAGGGTAAAGGCTCGTGGCCTTCCTGCCACCTATGTCCTCCTCATGTCCTTATACCCCTCCACACATCTCTGCTGTCCTCATCTTCCTCCAGACCCCTCTGTCCTCCTCCTCCACTTATCTGTCCTTCTCCTCCAGACTCCTGTGTCCTTGACTTTCTCCTCTGTCACCTGTTCTGCTCCTCTGTCCTCCTCCTCCAGACTCCTCTGTCCCCTCCTCCTCCTCCTCCTCCAGAGGCCTCTGTTCTCCTTCCTTCAGACTTCTCTCTCTTCCAGAATCCCCTGTTCTTCTCCCTCCAGATTTTTCAGTCCTCCTCCTCCCTCCAGACTTTTCTGTACTCCTCCCTCCCGACTCCTCTCTCCTCCTCCTCCAGACCCCTCTGTCCCTGTCCTGCTCCTCTGTCCTCCTCCAGATCTTCTCTGTCCCTGTTCTGCTCCCCTGTCCTCCTCCTCCAGACCCCTCTGTCCCTGTCCTGCTCCTCTGTCCTCCTCCATCCTATCTAGACTCCTGTCCTCTCAGTCCTACTCTAGACTCTCATCTCCCTTCAGACTCTAATTCCCTCCAGTCATCTAAATAGGAACAAAGGATTTTGCCTGATGAAGAGTCAGCATGCCCGATCCCTTCCTTCCCCTTGGAAACCCCATACATATTAGATATTGTAACAATCCCACGGGCTGCTCCATACACCCATGATGGGACAGGAATCACGGCTCTGAAAGCTGCTGAGTCAATGGAAGAATCTGCAAACCACAAAATGTTCCCTCTTCACTTTCTCACAGATGACGAGGCAGATTCCACCGAGCGCCGATCACATGAACATTCAGAGTGCGGCGCAGAAATAAGGAACTGCCCCCCCGGCCCTGAGAACAACAACTGTGCGTTTACAATGATGAGATGAATCCAGCACAAGCGGCTCCTGGCCGTAACCACAGCGTCCCTGACCAAGACCACAGTGACCCCAGGCCACCAGGGCTGTGGAGTTGGAGTCATAGAGTCGGAGCCCATTTTAGTGGAGTCGGTGTCATGGAGATTGAGGAGTTGAAGTCGGAGGTTTGGCTTACCGACTCCACAGCGCCCCTTGGCCATAATCACAGAAACCCTGGCCATAACCACAGTTGGAGTAAATCAATAATGAAAAAGCTTCGAGCTTCCAAATATACAAAAATTTATTCAAGGTATAAGAACAAGGATAAACGGACATGCCCCATCATAGCGGAAAGACACAGCAACGCGTATCGAACAATATGTTCTTTTTCAAGCACATAATCACAGTGTCCCTTGGCCTTGACCACAAGCAGCTCCTGGGAATGACCACAGCATCCCAGACAGTCACTACAGCGTTCCTGACCGTGACCACAGTGCCCCCTAGCCACAACCCCAGCGCCCCATGGCCTTGACCACAAGCAGCTCCTGGGAATGACTACAGCATCCCAGACAGTCACTACAGCGTCCCTGACCGTGACCACAGTGCCCCCTAGCCACAACCCCAGCGCCCCATGGCCTTGACCACAAGCAGCTCCTGGGAATGACCACAGCGCCCCCTAGCCGTGACAACAGCGCTCCCTTCCGTCACCACAGCGCCCCCTGGCTGTTACCACAGTTCCCCCTGGCCATGATCATATCGTTCCTGGCCATGACAACAATGCCCCATGACCATGACCTCAGCGCCCCCTGGATATAACCACATTTAAGGGGTATGGATAAAGTCTGGTGTGTCACATCCCAGTTTTACACCTGGCACACAGCTAATAAATTAGGCACCACTTTGCTCGACAATACGCCGGAAAATAAAACAGCAGTTGTGTACTGCTAGTGTCTATCTGCGCAATATTTTACACCAATTCTTGGTTCAAGTCTTTACTGCGACTTTTGTTATTAGCATGTATCAACCAGCTCTTATGTATACAGAATAAGAAGCACGGAGAGCGCTTCTTCCTCCGGACACAGCGGTCATGCGATCGCTGGCAGAAGAGAGGGAGCTGCTTGCTCCTAGGATGGCTGGGTTTCCTAGCTCTGCTATGCAGCCAGGAAGCTGAATTTTCCTGTAACTTTGGCTAATATTCCAGCCCCAGTTACAGGAGAAATCAGCAATACAAAATCTGTAATAATATGTTTAAATGCATCTTAAAGGTCTTTTCAGCTGTTACGAGGAGCATGGAGTGTAAAATAAAATAAAAATGAGAACAAATAAAAGAGCAAAAAAAAAAAAATAATAGAAAAACAATAAAAAAAACAAACAAGAGGCTGCAAGTCATGCTAGGGCCATTAAAAGCGCATTTACGATAAAACCGGAAAATGTGCCTGGTCAGCAAGGGGGAAAATGGCCGATCCTGAACTGTTAAAGATACAAGAAAAACTATCAGATTTGCTTAACCTCGGTGGCAGATTGCGATTTTAATTTTTTTCTATATTTTTTGCAATATTTGGAACATGTCTGCGATGGAGAAGAAATCCTGCAGTTGTATATTTATAGCAGCATCTGTTCCTTTAACAACAGGTGATCAAGACGGACCAGGGGCAAACGGAGACCTGTTGGATTTGGAGATATATAGAAGCCTTGCTCTGGGGTAACAACCCCCATCGTCACCTGAATCCTCCACAGCTGATAACACAGACAATCGGCCCCTTGTCCGTGGCTCTAACCTGCCACCACATTACATCTCACTAATGAAGTCAGTGTCGCAGGACGGTGTCTGAGGACACAATGGAGCACTTGATCCGGGAATAATCCCACGGGAGCCGTCATACCTCGGTGCCAGCGTTAGTCAATTAAATGACCACAACGAGCAAACAACTATTACGATGGGGACTGTGTGGGATCCAGAGCTGAGCCGTGTCTGCGGCGGAGAAACCACAACGGATTTTCTAAGAAATCGAGAGAATAAAAGGGGAAAATGAACCAAAAAGTGAAACGGCGACGTCTCGTGACCTGAATACACATCCAGGAGGGCGTCATACTCAACCAAAAATACATGGCCGCCTTCTTCCAAAAAACAGCGACGCCACACTTATCCACAGGCCATGTCCGGTATTGGAAGTCAGCTGCCCTCGGACTGAGATGCACTACCTGACACATCCTCTGGACCAATGTGGCGCTGTTTGGTTAAGCTCATGGTTTTCATGTGTACGGTCGTCCATTGTAGAAATGGATCTGTAAACACTGGATGATAATACACAGTTGATCTCTCTGGGATCCGATTTTTTTTTTTCAAACACAAAAAGGCTTGAATAAGTGAGTCTCACCCGTCATACGAAGAGACGAGGGTGTGCTGCGATTCATTTCATGTGGGTGTTCAGTCCTCGAAAAATAAAAAAAAGCATCATGTGAACAGCCCCAGTGAGTTACACCGGCTGTTCTAGGAGAAGCAAAGCGAGCGGCTTATCGGGTAACTTCAATAATAAGGATCGATATGGCAGCCCCAATGCCGGCAAATCATGGACATTCCTACTCACTGACAGCAAGCAGATCACGGTGTCAGCTGATTTTCGGCTTTATTTCCAGCGAAGGAGTGTGTCCGCGTCACAGAACATGGCGGACACTTCTATGTGGGAAGCAGGAAGGTCAGGCGTGTTTGTAAGAGAAGCTGCCAACACGTTCTCCCCGAGGACAGAAACAGGTGTCTGCACAGACCCGTATAATGCAGCTCACATGGAGGCGATTATTCCGCACCTCTCCTATAATATGGCTGCACAACAGATACAAGTCGTTATATGGACACGATATGATGGGGTCACTCCTGGTGGATGCGCCACATATATCCGTAGGAACCATGTGCACAGCGTGTGCCGGTATTCCTTCCTTCCACCGTACGTACAGTGGATACATTTATTGGGATGGGGGTCAGTGGGTGCAGGACAGGCGAAGCACCGACTACATGGCGGTGGCAGCGCTGCAGTCACATCTGTATACCGCGGCATTCATCGCGGCCATCCATGGATGCTCTGATGGCCACGGCTGCAGAATACTAAGATTACAAGGAGCCGACTTACAGGACAGGGACCCCCCACTGATCTGCTCGGTCCTATAACCCTAATGGGGCGCATGGACGTTACGATGCCGGTCCGCCAACTGCGATCCTGGATCTAGGAGTTGGAACTAAGAGCGGACCGGGCCCCGTATTACACAGTCACAGAGGGCCCCTGGCTGCCCCTTCCAGAACGCCTAGTAGTTAGTTGTAACCCATTACACGTTCCATTGTCCCTGCTTGCTGTCAGTGAATGGAGCCATTAGAAACGGCAGGAAAGAAATCCCGTGTTACTAACTTTCACATAGGAGGGGTTTTTACGATGGCATCCAGTGCACCCCATCCTCTGTGAGCAGAGCAGCCTGGATGCAGACAGGTACAAGCATCCTGCACCGATACATTGTAACAATCTGTCAGTCATCGATACAATCAGTCAATTGTCAATCTAAAGGGACAAAATAAATCCGCTAGTAAAATATCTATAACTTCCGGAAATGGTTTATCATCGCTGATGCCCCACTGTGCCGTCAGCCACACTGGCCCGGAGTCCCTGCCGCCACCACGCGCAGACACAGGGGAGCGCTCTCTCTGTCGCTGTATGTAGGGGGATACACCCAACCAGGGGTACAGCGCTTTATTAGGAAGTTACAAGTCTTACTACTTTCAGCTGACAATTCTTAAATTCAGAAGCATTTTTTTTCTGGAAAATCCCTTTAATGACTACAGCTCTCCAGCAGCTCTATGTGTTTCTATGGCAACAGACTACCTAACACAAGCCTTGTGCCGTCCGATCCGATGGTTAGAGAGACATCTATCAGACAGACGGCAAGCATGGGAGCTGTGTACAGAAAACGGCAGGATGCTTGTACTCACAACTCTTTGTACAGTTGCTTTATGTTACATTTTATACGCACTGGATCATATAGAGGGGAAGGTCGACTTTCCCTTTAAGCATTACGCAATCCTTGCGGTCTACCACCGCAGCCGCTCTACTATGGGACCCCCAGAGACGACCCCTCTAAGCTGCGATCAGGGGCCTTATTTCACATCTCTGAAGCGCCATAATAAGAATATGAGAATATGAAGACACCGGGGAATGCACAGCAGCACAATGGGGCGACCTGCACATAAAGAAATCTCAATATTCCACCACCTGATAACTCAGGAGCCGATGGTAAGAAGTAATTCTGCTGGTAATACCTTCATTTAAATAAGAATATTAACAATACTCATCCGGCAAATCTCCGAGCCGCAAACAACGCTCCGACCAAGAGACAACAAGCAGCGTCCTTTACTCCACAAATCTGTTTACTTGCCCATTACAGAATATTATCAGCTGCTTTCTGCATGTGACTCTGGGGAGCGGCGCCTGCTCATTAGGGGAGAACACTGCTCCCAAACAAGCGCGTCTCACTAGGAGCGGGGAGGAACGAAGGCGAAGATTGGAAAGTCGCTCCCTGCCACCAGGTGGTAAAAGGAGAAAGCCACCAACCTCCCGAAGTCTATCACCACCTATGAGCACCAGCAGCTTACATGGCAATATTCTACATAAAGAACGGAGTCACTATGTGCATACATTACTGATCCTGAGTTACATCCTGTATTATACTCCAGAGCTGTACTCACTATTCTGCTGGTGCAGTCACTGTGTACATACATTACATTACTGATCCTGATTTACCTCCTGTATTATACCCCAGAGCTGCATTCACTATTCTGCTGGTGGAGTCACTGTGTACATACATTACATTACTGATCCTGAGTTACATCCTGTATTATACTCCAGAGATGCACTCACTATTCTGCTGGTGGAGTCACTGTGTACATACATTACATTACTGATCCTGAGTTACATCCTGTATTATACTCCAGAGCTGCACTCACTACTCTGCTGGTGCAGTCACTGTGTACATACATTACATTACTGATCCTGAATTACATCCTGTATTATACTGCAGAGCTGCACTCACTATTCTGATGGTGCAGTCACTGTGTACATACATTACATTACTGATCCTGTGTTACCTCCTGTATTATACTCCAGAGCTGCACTCACAAACCTGCTGATGGAGTCACTGTGTACATACATTACATTACTGATGCTGAATTACCTCCTGTATTATACTCCAGAGCTGCACTCACTATTCTGCTGATGGAGTCACTGTGTACATACATTACATTACTGATCCTGAATTACATCCTGTATTATACTCCAGAGCTGCACTCACTATTCTGCTGATGGAGTCACTGTGTACATACATTACATTACTGATCCTGAGTTACATCCTGTATTATACCCCAGAGCTGTGCTCACTATTCTGATGGTGCAGTCACTGTGTACATACATTACATTACTGATCCTGAGTTACATCCTGCATTATACCCCAGAGCTGCACTCACTATTCTGCTGGTGCAGTCACTGTGTACATACATTACATTACTGATCCTGAGTTACATCCTGCATTATACTCCAGAGCTGCACTCACTATTCTGCTGGTGCAGTCACTGTGTACATACATTACATTACTGATCCTGAGTTACCTCCTGTATTATACTTCAGAGCTGCACTCACTATTCTGCTGGTGCAGTCACTGTGTACATACATTACTGATCCTGAGTTACATCCTGTATTATACTCCAGAGCAGCGCTCATTATTCTGCTGGTGCAGTCACTGTGTACATACATTACATTACTGATCCTGAGTTACATCCTGCATTATACTCCAGAGCTGCGCTCCATCTGTTGCACATTCATTTACTGGTGCTTAATAGTGATATAACGGGACATGGAACTGAAGGATTATGAGTCACTCTGTAGACAACGTCTAGAATTTTCTGTTGGTTTCTTCCTCAGGTTTTTTACATAGTCTATACCTCCACTTCTCATTACTTTTCAGTGGGGCTGCATACGGTCACTACAAGAGCCGTTGTCAGTACAAGACCCCACAATGTGACGCCCTGTGCAGGGTGTAATAACGTGTGACCCGAGTGCCCTCTTCCCCCAGGATTACACCCGCTGCTGTACCAGGGGCGGCAGAGGTCATTACACCAACACTCGGCTGCGCTGTTTTTGTGACCCCAGTAGAGCAAATCCGCAGGTAAACGGAGCCGCCGCCTAAAGTGACCATCAACATCTAGAGGCCAAACCTGAGATCAACAGTTCACCAGGAGATGGCAATGGAGTCAGTGCATTAAGGAAGCCACAGGCCTCCGGAGCAGAGATCAGCCCGTCACCCGGCTCATTCATCACCACGAGGACAAGATGGGGAGGTCGAAGACTTCACTTAGCTATGTCACTGCCCCTGCTCATTTGTACAGTGAAGGCTCCTGCACCCAGGGGTCACCATGTAACCAGGGGCCAGCTCCTGCACCCAGGTGTCACCGTTTAACCAAGGGGCCAGCTCCTGCACCCAGGGGTCACTGTGTAATAAGGGCCAGCTCCTGTACCCAGGGGTCACCGTGTAACCAAGGGGCCAGCTCCTGCACCCAGGGGTCACTGTGTAACCAAGGGGCCAGCTCCTGCACCCAGGTGTCACCGTGTAACCAAGGGGCCAGCTCCTGCACCCAGGGGTCACTGTGTAATAAGGGCCAGCTCCTGTACCCAGGTGTCACCGTGTAACCAAGGGGCCAGCTCCTGCACCCAGGTGTCACCGTTTAACCAAGGGGCCAGCTCCTGCACCCAGGTGTCACCGTTTAACCAAGGGGCCAGCTCCTGCACCCAGGGGTCACCGTGTAACCAAGGGGCCAGCTCCTGCACCCAGGTGTCACCGTTTAACCAAGGGGCCAGCTCCTGCACCCAGGTGTCACCGTTTAACCAAGGGGCCAGCTCCTGCACCCAGGGGTCACTGTGTAATAAGGGCCAGCTCCTGTACCCAGGTGTCACAGTGTAACCAAGGGGCCAGCTCCTGTACCCAGGTGTCACAGTGTAACCAAGGGGCCAGCTCCTGCACCCAGGTGTCACCGTTTAACCAAGGGGCCAGCTCCTGCACCCAGGTGTCACCGTTTAACCAAGGGGCCAGCTCCTGCACCCAGGGGTCACTGTGTAACAAGGGCCAGCTCCTATACCCAGGGGCCACCGCGTAACCAGGGGATGGATCCTATACCCAGGGGTCACCGTATAACCAGGGGCCGGCTCCTGTACCCAGGGGTCACCGTGTAACCAGAGGCTGGCTCCTGCATCCAGGGGTCACTGTGTAACCAGGGGCCGGCTCCTGTACATAAGGGTCACAGTGTAACCAGAAACCAACTCCTCTACCCAGGGGACACCGTGTAACAAAGGGCCGGCTCCTGTACCCAGGGGTCACTGTGTAACCAGGGGCCGGCTCCTGTACCCAGGTGTCACCGTGTAATCAGGGGCCAGTTCCTTTACCCAGGGGTTGCAGTGTAACCAGAGGCCAGCAAATGTATACAGGGGTACATGTATATGTCTGATACCTGACCTGGGAATGGTCTTATAGCTGATTAGGCAGATATTGCCCTGTGCAGATCGTATGTCTGATACCTGTGCTGGACACAGACTAATACATGATGAGGCAGACGGAGCTCTGTCCAGGTTGTATGGTGGATACCTGAGCTGGGCACAGACTTATAGCTGATGAGGCAGACATTGCCCCGTGCAGTTCGTATGTCTGATACCTAAACTGGGCACAATCTTATAGATGATGAGGAAGACATTGCCCCATGCAGGTCATATGTCCGATACCTTAACCAGGCATGGACTTATAGGTGATGAGACAGACATTGCCCTGTGTAGGTCGCAAGTCTGATACCTGAGCCAGGCACAGACTTATAGCTGATGAGGCAGACAGAGTCTTGTGCCTCACTGATGTTCCCACTTCCCCGAGAATCGGGGGCTTTCTGTGTAAGACACAAGATATCCGTGTCCTGGGCACCATGGGCCATCTGTGCCCATCTGATAAGAAGCTCTTTCATACAGGGATGTAATTCTGACTGTACTGAACGAGTCGTTGTACCAGAGGAGATGGGTGCTACTCGCCCCCCGGAGAGGCGCCTTGGCTCTTTGTGTGCCGCTCTGTGCTCTTGGTACCGGGTGCCTATTACTCTTTCTTGTCTGAGCAGATAAAACTGGCCTTGTTTCTCTTAGGGCGCTCTCTAAGCGCTGGTGACTTTAGATCTTTGTGTCAAGGATGTCGATCGACCACCTGCACCTCAAGGGCACCGCACAAAACGAATAAACCCGCCAGCAAGCGCCATGTGGATGCCTGAGAGGCGACTTCATCCATCAATGGACACACGCGCTGCACTGCGCCTCACTACAGTGAAGTGGAAACAGGTGAACCAAGACACCAAGGCAGCCAGGAAGATGAGGGGTTAAAAGCCTCAGCTGGGGGCATTGTCCGACGCTGTACAAGCTACAAAGCCCCTCCAAGATGGAGGGAGACCCCTATACTGCATATATATCCCCTCCAGACAGTATATAATAAATTCAGCGCAGAGCAGTAACAACCAGCTCTAGGGCAAGGAAAAACACACCTGTCATTATACGCCTCACTCCCCCATAGAGCAGCTCTGACCAACGCAAACTTATAGGGAAGCAACATACAGAGGGGAAAATAAGTATTTGATCTTCTGCCGATTTTGCACGCTGCCCCCCTTTAAGAATGGAGAGGTCTATAATTTTTATCGTAGGTACACTTCACCTGTGAGAGACAGAATCTAAAAATAAAATAAAAAAAAAAAAAACAGAAAATCACATTGTAGGATTGTTACATAATTAATTTGCATTTTATTGCATGAAATAAGTATTTGATACAAAAGAAAAACAGATCTTGATATTTGCTGCAGAAACCTTTGTTTGCAGTTACAGAGGTCAGACGTTTCTTGTAGTTCCTCACCAGGTTTGCTCACACTGCAGCAGAGACATTGGTCCCCTCCTCCATACAGATCTTCTCCAGATCTTTCAGGCTTCGGGGCTGTCGCTGGGTAACATTGAGTTTCAGCTCCTCCAAAGATTTTCTATTGGGTTCAGGTCTGGAGACTGGCTAGGCCACTCCAGGACCTTGAAATGCTTCTTCCAGAGCCACTCCTTACTTGCCGTGGCTGTGTGTTTCGGGTCAAAGTCATGCTGGAAGTCCAAGCCATGACCCATCTTCAATGCTCTTACTGAGGGAAGGTCGTTGTTGGACAGACTCTTGTGAAACATGACCCCGTCCATCCTCCCTTCAATACGGCTCAGTTGTCCTGTTCACTTTGCAGAAAAGCAGCTCCAAAAGTATGTTTCGCCCACTATGCTTCAATGTTGGGATGGTGTTCTTGGGGTTGTATTGATCGTTCTTCTTCCTCCAAACACGGAGTGTGGAGTTGATACCAAAAAAGTTCTATTTTGGACTCATCTGACCACATGACCTTCTCCTGTGCTTCCTCTGGATCATCGAGATGGTCATTGGTGGACTTCAAACAGGCCTGGACATGCGCTAACTTTCTTAAAGAAAAACTAACAGGTCTGTGAGAGACAGAATTCTTGCCGGTTGGTCAGTGATCAAAGACTTATTTCATGACTTAATTATGTAAGAATCCTACAATGTGATTTTCTGGATTTTGTTTTTAGATTCTGTCTCTCACAGGTGAAGTGTACCTACGATAAAAATTACAGACCTCTCCATTATTTGTAAATGGGAAAACCTGCAAAATTGGTAGTATATCAAATACTTATTTTCTTCACTGTAAGTAACGTATCATCTTTATAACATGGATACAAACCCCTCTGGTCTCACCAAGCCCCTCTGTCCTCCTCCTGCCCCTATGTTCCCTTCTCCTGCTTTCCACCAGACATCTCAGTTCTCTCCAGACCCATCTGTCGTGCTCCTCTAGTTTTTCCTGTTCTCTTCCAGACCCTTCACTCTTCTCCAGATCCATCCATCCTCCTCCAGATTCCTATTTTCCTCCAGACCCATCTGTCGTGTTCCTCTAGTTTCTCATATTCTTCCCCAGACCTCAGTCCTCTCCAGACCTATCTGTTGTGTAACTCTAGTTTGTACTATTCTCCTCCAGCTCTCTCAGTCCTCTCCAGACCCATCTGTCGTGCTCCTCTAGTTTCTCCTGTTCTCCTCCAGACTTCTCAGTCCTCTCCAAATCCATCTGTCCTCCTTTTCCAGATTCCTGTTTCCCTCCACACCTCTCTGTCCTCTCCAG
This sequence comes from Dendrobates tinctorius, assembly GCF_039654945.1. Lineage (NCBI taxonomy): Eukaryota > Metazoa > Chordata > Amphibia > Anura > Dendrobatidae > Dendrobates > Dendrobates tinctorius. The sequence continues at coordinate 3,040,218 of NW_027362007.1, read as the reverse complement.
ATCCATCTGTTGTGCTCTTCTAATTTCTCCTTTTCTCCTCCAGTCCTCTCCAGACAAATCTGTCATGCTCTTATAGTTTGTCCTGTTCTCCTCCAGACATCTCAGTCCTCTTCAGACCTATCTGTCGTGTTCCTCTAGTTTCTCCTGTTCTCCTCCAGAGCCCTCAGTCCTCTCCAAATCCTTCTGTCCTCCTCCAGATTCCTCCAGACCCAGCTGTCATGCTCCTTTAGTTTCTCCTGTTCACCTAGATTCATCTGTCCTCCTCCTCCAGATTCCTGTTTTCCTCCAGACCTATATATCCTCTCCAGACCCATCTGTCGTGCTCCTCTAGTTTGTACTGTTCTCCTCCAGACCCCTCAGCCATCTCCAAACCCATCTGTCCTCCTTCAGATTCCTCTGTTCTCCTACAGACCACTCAGTCCTTTCCAAAGCCCTCTGTCCCTCACGAGTCTCCCCTGTTCTCCTCCTCACGAATCCTTTGTCCTCTTCCAGACTTCAGGCCCCTCAGTATGACGACTACTTTAAGTTCCTTTGAGCTGCAATAACTTTATAGATGGATGATAAATCATGTGGAAGATGAGCCATCCTTTGGCATAGAAGAAAACCGTTGCCATAGCTAGGAACACAAACAATCCTCATGCACTAATTAGGGCACAATTATGGTGGGCCGAGCACTCCCCGCATGTGAAGAGCTTGTGAGAATTCTGGGATTGTATCTCGTCTGTCTCATTCATTATCTGCACAGTAAACACTCAACTTTCCCAATTGTGAACTGGAGGCGATGGTCGCCCTCTCATCACTGCACCACCATCCACCAGCAAAGTGGAGAAGTGCACCAGCCCATCGTGATGACAGACAAGACCATTAAAGAACCTACAAACCACAAAGATGAGGGGCCTTGTCCTAAATATCCAAAAGGTGCAGCTGAGGCCCAAAAAAGGAAATTCCCCTAAAATAAAAATGATCAAGAAAATAGGAAACGGCATCATCGCCTGTCAAACTGGAAAACTAGATCACTTCAGAGTGCAGGAGCGGCCACTGACGTCCAAGGACCCTGTGCAGGAGATACGTCTACTGCTGGATCCACGGCTCATGTTCTGCTGCACACGACGGGAGATGAGGCTTTCAGGACGCTGAGATTTCCTGAAATCTTCCGCACACTGTGTGTTGGAGAACTCCGTTATTAAGTGCAGAATCCCAGGATTCCAGTGATGAAAAGGGTCAAATCTGCCCCAAAAACATATATATAAAAACCAAAAGCGCAATAATCAGAGCAGATTGCTATATCGCGTTTAAGGTTGTCACGTGAGGGGACACATTCATTCAAAAGGGGTTTCTAAAGTGGATTCTTTCCCAAAATCTACATGAAAAACCCACTTTGGATAAGCTTCTTATTGATTTTAAATGGAAATCTTCAAAAAAAAAAGCCGCACCGCGTGAACTGCAGAAACATCTTCCCTATAAAAAGGACCAGAAAGTGCTGAAAGAGAATCTGTGGAGGAACCTGGAGCAGAAAAGGTAATGTGAACATGTCTGTGTTACAGCTGAAATCTGCCACAAAATAAGCCTGCGTTCCAAGCGGATTCTGCCGCACGCTGCACCTATCAGGCTGGGCTCACACCCCTGCTATGAATTCTGAAGGATTGGTCCCCACGTGGACCCGATACCTTATAATGGGGTCTCTCAGGTTTCTACACACTGCGCTATTTGCTTCGATGGACACGATGTAACAGATTCACCAATGCAGCAGTGAATACATCCTTAAAAAGTGGAAAATCTGCCGGGAAAATCTATAGAAAAGTGAGCCGACCGGACATCGGAGATCACCAACTCATTCTGATTTTCGTGTGCATTTTTCGAGCTACATGTGAACAGGATTTTAAAAACCTCGAGGTCGTCTACGGCCCTGTAAATTGCTGCAGACTTCTAGGGCTGAATCGGCATTGAATGGGAACCCAGCTTTCCCAGGCAGAGAGAAGACAAGGTTCCGATGAACAAATACAGAAATGTTTCTTGGGATTTATTATTTTAGGATGCAATCCTCCCTACGCTTTTCTCCTAACCATTTCTGGCGTTGCCCGTCTTGATTTTGTGGCCTCCAGATCTCGTCGGTTTTATAAGTTTTCACAGATTTAGAAGTTAATAAAAAGAATTCTTCTGCAATAATCGGCACTGCAAACTCTGCTCCCCCGAGACCAGGACTGACAATAGACTTCACCGTTCCAGATGTTTGTCTATTGTGGAGCATCAGCGCTTTCCTAATAAACTACATGTAAAGTTTCAGGAGAGGATGGATGGGAGAGGCGCGGGGCTCACAACGCCTCAGCTTCAATGCACCTCGCTAGGATTCCTGCAGTCACAGCCCGCCCGGACCCCCGTCTGATGCTTGATTGTGGGCTGACTTAATTATCTTGTTTTCATGAAATCTTAAACCGCTGAGATTGGGTTGTTGTGCGCTGAAGTATCTATTACGACAACACAGATCAGCCCTGGTTTCTGGACTCTTGTCGCATTAACCCATTCAGAGGCATGGAGTAACCCTTTCAGTGCTGAGCGGAATGATACCCCCAGGCCGACCTCCCCTATGAACGAACCTTTCGTAGCTGTAATTTGAATTGATATGAAGAGCGGAGGTCCGGGCGCAGCATTGGCCGTTGTTGTTTGGGTTTTTATGCCTGCACTCCACTTTCCAAAAGACTGAAAAAAGCTTTTAGTTTGAAAAAACCCCACAGATTTGTGCAGTCAGAGAAAGAGGCAAAGAAAAAGGTTTCTCCAGGTTTTGTTAAAATGCACAATCAAAAGAAAAGCTAAATGAAAAAGCAAAGGAAAATAGGACGGGACGGAAATGTTCATGTCTAAGGTATAACTGGGTTCACTATCAAGACAGGACACCCGCTGCAAGAGAAAAGGACCAAGAAAAGAAGTATTAATCAAAAAATATACAGGATCCAGATAATTCTAAGTCCAGGAGTTACACTAATGTGTCAGAAAGTGAATATTTATGGTATATAATACTGCCCCCTATGTACAAGAATATAACTACTATAATACTGCTCCTATGTACAAGAATATAACTACTATAATACTGCTCCTATGTACAAGAATATAACTACTATAATACAGCCTCTATGTACAAGAATATAACTACTATAATACTGCCCCTATGTACAAGAATATAACTACTATAATACTGCCCCCTATGTACAAGAATATAACTACTATAATACTGCCCCCTATGTACAACAATATAACTACTATAATACTGCTCCCTATGTACAACAATATAACTACTATAATACTGCTCCCTATGTACAAGAATATAACTACTATAATACTGCCCCTATGTACAAGAATATAACTACTATAATACTGCCCCCTATGTACAAGAATATAACTACTATAATACTGCCCCCTATGTACAAGAATATAACTACTATAATACTGCTCCCTATGTACAAGAATATAACTACTATAATACTGCCCCCTATGTACAACAATATAACTACTATAATACTGCTCCTATGTACAAGAATATAACTACTATAATACTGCCCCCTATGTACAACAATATAACTACTATAATACTGCTCCCTATGTACAAGAATATAACTAATATAATACTGCTCCTATGTACAAGAATATAACTACTATAATACTGCCCCCTATGTACAAGAATATAACTACTATAATACTGCTCCTATGTACAAGAATATAACTACTATAATACTGCTCCCTATGTACAAGAATATAACTACTATAAAACTGCCCCTATATACAAGAATATAATTACTATAATACTGCTCCTATGTACAAGAATATAACTACTATAATACTGCTCCTATGTACAAGAATATAACTACTATAATACTGCTCCCTATGTACAAGAATATAACTACTATAATACTGCTCCTATGTACAAGAATATAACTACTATAATACTGCTCCTATGTACAAGAATATAACTACTATAATACTGCCCCCTATGTACAAGAATATAACTACTATAATACTGCTCCCTATGTACAAGAATATAACTACTATAAAACTGCCACCTATGTACAAGAATATAACTACTATAATACTGCCCCTATGTACAAGAATATAACTACTATAATACTGCTCCTATGTACAAGAATATAACTACTATAATACTGCTCCCTATGTACAAGAATATAACTACTATAATACTGCCACCTATATACAAGAATATAACTACTATAATACTGCTCCTATATACAAGAATATAACTACTATAATACTGCCCCCTATGTACAAGAATATAACTACTATAATACTGCCCCTATGTACAAGAATATAACTACTATAATACTGCCCCTTTGTACAAGAATATAACTACTATAATACTGCCCCTTATGTACAAGAATATAACTACTATAATACTGCCCCTATGTACAAGAATATAACTACTATAATACTGCCCCTATGTACAAGAATATAACTACTATAATACTGCCCCATGTACAAGAATATAACTACTATAATACTGCCCCCTATGTACAAGACTATAACTACTATAATACTGCTCCTATGTACAAGAATATAACTACTATAATACTGCCCCTATGTACAAGACTATAACTACTATAATACTGCTCCTATGTACAAGAATATAACTACTATAATACTTCCCCTATATACAAGAATATAACTGCTATAATACTGCTCCTATGTACAAGAATATAACTACTATAATACTGCTCCTATGTACAAGAATATAACTACTATAATATTGCTCCCTATGTACAAGAATATAACTACTATAATACTGCTCCCTATGTACAAGAATATAACTACTATAATACTGCCCCTATGTACAAGAATATAACTACTATAATACTGCCCCTATGTACAAGAATATAACTACTATAATACTGCTATGTATAAGAATATAACTACTATAATACTGCCCCTATGTACAAGAATATAACTACTATAATACTGCTATGTATAAGAATATAACTACTATAATACTGCCCCTATGTACAAGAATATAACTACTATAATACTGCCCATATATACAAGAATATAACTGCTATAATACTGCTCCTATGTATGTACAAGAATATAACTACTATAATACTATCCCTATGTACAAGAATATAACTACTATAATACTGCTCCTATGTACAAGAATATAACTACTATAATACTGCTCCTATGTACAAGAATATAACTACTATAATACTGCCCCCTATGTACAAGAATATAACTACTATAATACTGCTCCCTATGTACAAGAATATAACTACTATAAAACTGCCACCTATGTACAAGAATATAACTACTATAATACTGCCCCTATGTACAAGAATATACAGTGGGGCAAAAAAGTATTTAGTCAGTCAGCAATAGTGCAAGTTCCACCACTTAAAAAGATGAGAGGCGTCTGTAATTTACCTCAACTATGGGAGACAAACTGAGAAAAAAAAATCCAGAAAATCACATTGTCTGTTTTTTTTTCATTTTATTTGCATATTATGGTGGAAAATAAGTATTTGGTCAGAAACAAGCAATCAAGATTTCTGGCTCTCACAGACCTGTAACTTCTTCTTTAAGAATCTCCTCTTTCCTCCACTCATTACCTGTAGTAATGGCACCTGTTTAAACTTGTTATCAGTATAAAAAGACACCTGTGCACACCCTCAAACAGTCTGACTCCAAACTCCACTATGGTGAAGACCAAAGAGCTGTCAAAGGACACCAGAAACAAAATTGTAGCCCTGCACCAGGCTGGGAAGACTGAATCTGCAATAGCCAACCAGCTTGGAGTGAAGAAATCAACTGTGGGAGCAATAATTAGAAAATGGAAGACATACAAGACCACTGATAATCTCCCTCGATCTGGTGCTCTACGCAAAATCCCACCCCGTGGGGTCAGAATGATCACAAGAACGGTGAGCAAAAATCCCAGAACCACGCGGGGGGACCTAGTGAATGAACTGCAGAGAGCTGGGACCAATGTAACAAGGCCTACCATAAGTAACACACTACGCCACCATGGACTCAGATCCTGCAGTGCCAGACGTGTCCCACTGCTTAAGCCTGTACATGTCCGGGCCCGTCTGAAGTTTGCTAGAGAGCATTTGGATGATCCAGAGGAGTTTTGGGAGAATGTCCTATGGTCTGATGAAACCAAACTGGAACTGTTTGGTAGAAACACAACTTGTCGTGTTTGGAGGAAAAAGAATACTGAGTTGCATCCATCAAACACCATACCTACTGTAAAGCATGGTGGTGGAAACATCATGCTTTGGGGCTGTTTCTCTGCAAAGGGGCCAGGACGACTGATCCGGGTACATGAAAGAATGAATGGGGCCATGTATCGTGAGATATTGAGTGCAAACCTCCTTCCATCAGCAAGGGCATTGAAGATGAAACGTGGCTGGGTCTTTCAACATGACAATGATCCAAAGCACACCGCCAGGGCAACGAAGGAGTGGCTTCGTAAGAAGCATTTCAAGGTCCTGGAGTGGCCTAGCCAGTCTCCAGATCTCAACCCTATAGAAAACCTTTGGAGGGAGTTGAAAGTCCATGTTGCCAAGCGAAAAGCCAAAAACATCACTGCTCTAGAGGAGATCTGCATGGAGGAATGGGCCAACATACCAACAACAGTGTGTGGCAACCTTGTGAAGACTTACAGAAAACGTTTGACCTCTGTCATTGCCAACAAAGGATATATCACAAAGTATTGAGATGAAATTTTGTTTCTGACCAAATACTTATTTTCCACCATAATATGCAAATAAAATGAAAAAAAAAACAGACAATGTGATTTTCTGGATTTTTTTTTCTCAGTTTGTCTCCCATAGTTGAGGTCTACCTATGATGTAAATTACAGACGCCTCTCATCTTTTTAAGTGGTGGAACTTGCACTATTGCTGACTGACTAAATACTTTTTTGCCCCACTGTAACTACTATAATACTGCTCCTATGTACAAGAATATAACTACTATAATACTGCCCCCTATGTACAAGAATATAACTACTATAATACTGCTCCCTATGTACAAGAATATAACTACTATAATACTGCCCCTATGTACAAGAATATAACTACTATAATACTGCCCCCTATGTACAAGACTATAACTACTATAATACTGCTCCTATGTACAAGACTATAACTACTATAATACTGCTCCTATGTACAAGAATATAACTACTATAATACTGCCCCCTATGTACAAGACTATAACTACTATAATACTGCTCCTATGTACAAGACTATAACTACTATAATACTGCTCCTATGTACAAGAATATAACTACTATAATACTGCTCCTATATACAAGAATATAACTACTATAATACTGCCCCCTATGTACAAGAATATAACTACTATAATACTGCCCCTATGTACAAGAATATAACTACTATAATACTGCCCCTATGTACAAGAATATAACTACTATAATACTGCCCCTATGTACAAGAATATAACTACTATAATACTGCCCCTATGTACAAGAATATAACTACTATAATACTGCCCCCTATGTACAAGACTATAACTACTATAATACTGCTCCTATGTACAAGACTATAACTACTATAATACTGCTCCTATGTACAAGAATATAACTACTATAATACTGCCCCTATGTACAAGACTATAACTACTATAATACTGCTCCTATGTACAAGAATATAACTACTATAATACTGCCCCTATATACAAGAATATAACTGCTATAATACTGCTCCTATGGACAAGAATATAACTACTATAATACTGCTCCTATGTACAAGAATATAACTACTATAATATTGCTCCCTATGTACAAGAATATAACTACTATAATACTGCTCCCTATGTACAAGAATATAACTACTATAATACTGCCCCTATGTACAAGAATATAACTACTATAATACTGCCCCTATGTACAAGAATATAACTACTATAATACTGCTATGTATAAGAATATAACTACTATAATACTGCCCCTATGTACAAGAATATAACTACTATAATACTGCTATGTATAAGAATATAACTACTATAATACTGCCCCTATGTACAAGAATATAACTACTATAATACTGCCCATATATACAAGAATATAACTGCTATAATACTGCTCCTATGTATGTACAAGAATATAACTACTATAATACTGTCCCTATGTACAAGAATATAACTACTATAATACTGCTCCCTATGTACAAGAATATAACTTCTATAATACTGCCTCCTATGTAGAAGAATATAACTACTATAATACTGCCCCTATGTACAAGAATATAACTGCTATAATACTGCTCTCATGTGCAAGAATATAACTACTATAATACTGCTATGTATAAGAATATAACTACTATAATACTGCCCCTATGTACAAGAATATAACTACTATAATACTGCTTTGTATAAGAATATAACTACTATAATACTGCCCCTATGTACAAGAATATAACTACTATAATACTGCCCAGATATACAAGAATATAACTGCTATAATACTGCTCCTATGTATGTACAAGAATATAACTACTATAATACTGTCCCTATGTACAAGAATATAACTACTATAATACTGCTCCCTATGTACAAGAATATAACTTCTATAATACTGCCTCCTATGTAGAAGAATATAACTACTATAATACTGCCCCTATGTACAAGAATATAACTGCTATAATACTGCTCTCATGTGCAAGAATATAACTACTATAATACTGCTCCCTATGTACAACAATATAACTACTATAATACTGCCCCTATATACAAGAATATAACTGCCATAATAATGCTCCTATGTACAAGAATATAACTACTATAATACTGTTCCTATGTACAAGAATATAACTATTACAATACTGCTCCCTATGTACAAGAATATAACTACTATAATACAGCTCCTATGTACAAGAATATAACTACTATAATACTGCTCTCTATGTACAAGAATATAACTACTATAATACTGCCCCTATGTACAAGAATATAACTACTATAATACTGCTCCCTATGTACAAGAATATAACTACTATAATACTGCTCTCTATGTACAAGAATAGAACTTCTATAATACTGCCTCCTATGTACAAGAATATAACTACTATAATACTGCCCCTATGTACAAGAAAATAACTACTATAATACTGCCCCTATGTACAAGAATATAACTACTATAATACTGCCCCTATGTACAAGAAAATAACTACTATAATACTGCCCCTATGTACAAGAATATAACTACTATAATACTGCCTCCTAGCTGCGAGGTTGTGTGTCAGTGGTTCTCCTGATGTCTGGAGCAAGCCCAGGGAGGGGCCACCCTGGGCGGGGAAGCTCCCCTGGCAAGGCCCAGGCTTCCCGGCCTACACTGGGACTAGCCTCTCAGGCTTCTACTAATGGGAATGTTAATCCCAAAGCCGCTGTGAGTCCAGTGAATGCAGCGAGTCAAAGCTGCAGCAGTTCTATGAAGAAAGAAACAGTTGTGAGTAAAGTTTTGGGAGGAAAACCTTCTCCAGTTCCAGCAAAGAAGCCAGAAGGAAAAGTGTTGGTGAGTGATGGAAACCAGCTGAGTGTGAAGTCTTGTAGCTCCCCAGTCAGTAAGCAGCTCCTGCCAGGTGCACAGGTGAGATCGGCCCCAGCTGTGCAGATCACCTCTCCTGCTCCCAGGCAGAGACGGACGTCTTTGGAAAGGCAGACAATGCAGGAGAACCTACAGCAGCATGGCAGTATGGCGCGGTCAGGACGCACACGGTCACAGTCAGGTGGCAGCGATAAACCTGCTGCGGAGCCTGCATCCAGCCAAGGGGCCACAAAACCATCCGTGGTGGATCCGCACAAGACAGGATTCAAAACCCCTGTACCCGTGGTCAAGACTAAGCCTGTGGAGCCGGCGCGTGCACCCGAGCTGCAGCTAGCGGATGAGATACCGGGACTTGTCCGAAAACTGGGTGAGTTACAGCAGCAAAAAAAAGCGCTGCAAATGGAGGTAGACTTCATCTATAGTCTAAAGACCGCTAATCCTGCCAGTAATGATGCGTATGACCTGAGACTGAACACACTGGGTGTACAGCTGGCGAGTGTTGTGCAGGACACTGAATCTGTGCTGGAGAGCATGGGGCCCCTGGCAGAGACCTACAGGAACCGCGAGCGGTTCGCCTCCTATAAGCAGGACTGTGCTGTAGAGGCCAGGACCCCTGATGTTCATTACGGGACCCCCCAGCAGCGGACACGGCCAGTGTTACAGGCTGCCCGCTTCTGCTTCCAGGAGGGAAAACAGCTGCAGCAGCAGGCAGCTCAGTGTGAACAGGAGCACACACTTCAGACTGCAGCAGAGGCACCACAGGTCCCAGAATGCCCCACACAGGAGCAGGACAGTGTATGTGAGACTGTTTGTGCTGATGAGGCCGAGGCAGCTCAGTGTGAACAGGAGCACACACTTCAGACTGCAGCAGAGGCACCACAGGTCCCAGAGTGCCCCACACAGGAGCAGGACAGTATTTCTGAGACTGTTTGTGCTGCTGAGGCTGAGGCAGCCGAGTGTGAACAGGAGCACACACTGCAGACTCCAGCAGAGGCACCACAGGTCCCAGAATGCCCCACACAGGAGCAGGACAGTATTTCTGAGACTGTTTGTGCTGATGAGGCTGAGGCACAGACTGTGGCTGGGGATGCTGTGCCCATGGGGTCGGGGGTTGGAGGGGTTTCACATTCTGTAATGGACGTCGCACTGTCTGATGATAATGATGCTGCTCATGATAATGTGCAAGATATGTGTGATTATCCCCCTTTGCCATCCAGTCCACAGGGTGTGACAGCCCCCCCTGCTGCAGGCACTCTCCCTGTCAGTCAGCCCAGTGTGACCCGGCAGGTGCCCCCCAGGAATGCCTGGAGCCGCGGCGCCCCATCCTTCACTTCCAGCGCCAGGTATACCGGCCAGACATTCAAGCGCATTAATGTGGTGCGGTTTAAATACATAGGTGCCAAGGAGGATCTGCCACAACGCAGGTATGTGGTGAGAGAGCTACTCTGCGGCCAGATGGGGTTTGTGGCAAATGAGATACTGGCAGTGTCTAATCTTCAGGACAGGCAGGGCTACGAGGTCAGCTTCAAGCTCATGTCTGACCTGGATAGATTCTGGGCCAATTACCCCAAGTTCAGAGATGCTGAGGGCTGGAATAAGTTTGTGTTGGTTCCTATCTCCAGGCCAGACACTGTCACAGTGAATATCACCTTCTGGAATGAGGCCGTTCCTCCACAGGACATCGAGGTGTGGCTCCGGAGACACTGTGACCTCGTCTCTGGACTCACCAAGGTCAGAGATGAGGATGGTATCTGGACAATGGGGTGGCGGGTCTTGGCAAAATTGCGGCAATGTAATAACATCACTGCCCACTTACCCAACTCCTTCTTCATTGGGAGGGAAAAGGGAAGGTGTTATTATCCCGGGCAACCCAGAAAGTGCTTCAAATGTGGTGGGAAAGGTCATCTGGCTAACGCCTGTACTGTGGTGAAGTGCAGTCTGTGTGGGGCAATCGGCCATGTCGCTGCGGACTGCCGGGACGTCAGGTGCAACCTCTGTGGTAGGATGGGCCACCCTCACAGGGACTGTCCAGACGCCTGGCACAACATCTGCAGAGTCTTCCCTGATGAGTTAGTGATGGCAGGGGCAGAGGCTCAGGAGGATGAGGATGTGGTGGCAGGGACACATGAGGAGGAGGATTTAATGTCAGGAGAGATGTTGACCAGCTCAGATGCCCACCAGGAGTCCACTCAGGCAGCACCAGAGAAGCAGGGTGCAGAGGGGAACATGGAGGTTGTCCATCAGGTCCAGCAGCCTCAGATAGCCCCCCCTTCAGCATCGCTGTCTGTATCTGATGACTGGAACATTAATAATAATAAAAGGAAGAAAAAGAACACATCCTCCCGTAAACCTGAGGCAGAATATGACACTGGTCAGAGTGCTAGTAAGAAGGTTCAGAATTCTGCAGGAGTGAACAAGTATGGAGTTTTATCTGAGTCCAATGGTGACGATTATGAGGAAGAGTTGAGGAAAGTTGATGCTGAGTGTGACAGGGACATAGAGGACCATCCCCCACCAAAGCGGAAGCCCTTATCTGTAGACCCTCAGGTAGAGTCTGACATGGACACCAGTGGTGGACAGAACATCTCTGACTCATGATGATGGCTATTATTCTGCTCTTTCTATATTGTGTTGTGATGGCGGGGTTCTCATTGACAGTGACCTCGAGCAATGTGAATAGCATTAAGCTGAGGAGAACTAGACACGCGGTGTATGAACATCTCAAATATCTGGACACAGATGTCATCTTCCTGCAGGAGACACGACTGACATCTCTGGGGCTTATGAGAGAGGCTGAGAGGGAATGGCGGTCCGGTCCTTCTTTCTGGTCACTGGCTGTGGAGCCTTACGCCGGGGTCGCTGTCCTGTTTAACACCAATGATGTGACTGTGCATAGGATGACGGAGGTGGTCATGGGAAGATGTCTGGTCCTGGAAGTCACTGTCCATGGGAGGCGACTCCGGCTTATTAACATCTATGGGCCACAGACAGTGACGGACAGGATCCAGCTGTTTAATGATGTCAAGCCTTACCTCTTCACTTCTCTTCCAGTGGTGATGGCGGGGGACTTTAATGCCATAATGACATCAGGTGACAGCTCCTCGGGCAGGGCAGTGACCAGGGACGGTAAGGTCCTACATAACGTTATAATGCAGGCAGGACTGACCGACGTTTTCACACAGGGTGGGCGACAGCCAAAATTCACGTATTCATGTTCCAACAGGAGCAGTAGGATAGATTTTGCTTTTGTCAGTCCTACTGAGGCTGTCGGCGCCCTGAGTGAGAAGGTCGTCCCTTACTCTGATCACCTCGCCTTGTGCTTCTCTTTGGGTTCCTCTAACCGTCCGGACATTGGTAGGGGGTTGTGGAAGCTTAATTCCAGTCTCCTGGATGATGCCTATGTTCAGAGCCGTGTTCACTCCCTTATCCAGCTTCATCTAGACAGGGTTGACTTCTATGACAACATGACCGACTGGTGGGAGGACGTCAAGGAGGATATCAGATCCCTCTTAAAGAGACTGTCAGTTAATAAAGGGAGGAATAAGTACAGCCAGTACCTAAAGCTGCGCAAAGAATTGGAGTCACTGTATTCGGCGGGCGGGGATGACAAAGTGAAGATCGACCGGCTGAAATCTGAGATAAAGCAGTATCAGTATAGCAGGTATACCTCCCTGGTTCTTGAACGGGATTATGGGTCCTTAGGGGCCCCTGATCCCTTTGAGAATTGCAGGGAGAGGGTGGCCAAAAAAATGGTCACGGGTCTCATTGACTCCCAGGGTGTATTGCAGGATTCACGGGAGGGTATCCTGGAGGTGGTGAGATCTTACTATGCTGACTTGTTTCAGAGGAAAGTTTTGGATAAAGATAAGATGGCTCAATTCTTGGAGGCAACTCCAGCGCCTGATACTAATGATCTGGACTTTTCTCCTTTGACAGCAGAATTAACGGTGGAAGAAGTTAAGGAGGCTATTGATAAGTTATATCTGAAGAAGGCACCAGGTCCAGATGGTATAACGGCAGAATTTTATAAGAAATTCAGAGACCTCCTGGCTCCAATTCTCGTGGATGTGTATAGAAATTGTCTAGAAAATCACCTGATGCCTCCATCCATGAGAGTGTCCTCGTTAATTCTGCTGTCTAAAGGTAAAGAGCCGAGTGACATCAAGAACTGGAGGCCGATTGCCCTCTTGAATGTGGACAGGAAGATTCTAGCAAAGATCCTATTTTCTAGATTAGTCTGTTTGTCCCCGGCACTGTTGGCAGGCTCTCAGTTTGGCACAGTAAAAGGGCGGAACATCTCTGGAGCAGTCATCTCGATACGAGAGATGTTTGAGAGATGTAAAGCTCTGCGGTGTGGGAGATATGTTGTTAGTCTGGACCAGGCTAAAGCCTTTGACAGGGTTGATCATGACTATCTGTGGGCCACTTTGTCAAAGTACGGTATTCCGGGACAATTTGTGGATTGGGTGAAGACGTTGTACAGAGAGGCGGTGAGCTTTCCTCTGATTAATGGTTGGCAGGGTGACACTTTTGGAGTTGGGGCGGGGGTGAGACAGGGTTGCCCAATGAGTCCGCTCCTGTATGTTTTTGCCCTAGACCCGTTTCTGAGGTCACTGCAGGAGTGCGATTTTCAGGGGGTGCCGGTCCCCCACTGCCCGCCTCTGAATGTTGTTGCCTATGCGGATGATGTGACGCTGGTGATCTCCAATCCTCGTGAGGTGCAGATGTTATCTGCGTCCATCAGAAGCTACTCAGAGGCCTCCGGGTCTCTGGTCAACCTTGAAAAGAGTCAAGCTCTGTGGACATTAGATACTGAGCCCAGCTTTGATCTGCCGCAGTTTTCCAAAGCCTCCACCCATATTAAGATCCTAGGGGTTAAATTTGGGAGGGATGATAATGCCACACTAAATTGGGAGGAGAAATTGGAAACCGGAAATGCAAAGGTTCAGCGATGGAAGAACTGGAGGCTGACCTACAGAGAAAGGGTCACAATGTTGAAGACTTACCTGGTCCCCGTTTTCTTGTATGTCTCTGTCATTTTCCCTTTACCGGAATCTTTCTCAGCGAGGCTCTTCAGCCTGTTCTTCCAGCTCTTGTGGGGGAATAGGATGAACCTGATAAAAAGGGGAATAACATACCTACGGCGGAGAGAGGGTGGGCTGGATATGTTGAATCCAAGGGTTTTCTTTGACTCCTTGTTTCTAAAGGTGAATTTTGGGAACATGGACTCAAACAGTAGCTCCCTGTGGGTAAATAGTATCAGGTACTGGATATTGCCTTTTGCAGAATCTTGGGTGCGAGGCGGCAGTCTCAAGAGGAGGAGATGGACAGGTGACCACCTCCCCCAGTATCTGGACTATGGTCTGAAGTGTGTTAGGAGGTGGGGACTGGAGAGGTCTTACATTGAGAGCAGTATGAGAAGAGACCTGTATGCTCGTGTATGTAGGACTTTCTTCTACTCTCCACTGGCCCTGAGAGATTGTGTCACCACCACCCTGCAGGAAAGCCTTAGGTTCCTAAACGGGAAATGGCTTCCTCCTAAACTGTTTGATGTCACTTGGCTTTCACTGCATAGTCGGCTCTTTGTCAGAGGGAACCTGAAACATCTGTGTGTCTCTGATCGGAATTGTCCCCTTGGTTGTCAGCAGGAGGAAACTATGGAGCACTTTATATGTGATTGCTGGGGAGGGAGGAAGATCTGGGAGGAAGTGTCAGATAATCTAAAAATCCCCAGACTGCGGACTCTAAAGTATCCTGACATAATCTATGGTGTCCCCTCCACTGTTAGTAACATCAACAGAGAGACAATGTACATTATAATCAGTGTCATCAAATACTATCACTGGCACATGAGAACCCGGGTGTCACTTCACAATGAGCCGTTCGACCACACCGCTGCCGCCAATCAGGTTATGTCAGAACTCCGGTGGATAAAATCACTAGAAGTTGGAAGGAGTCCAGGGAACATAACGTTATGGAGAAACGTAAAATTCAGTTAGAAAATATGATAATGTTTTTTTTTTGTTTTTTGTTTTTTTTTTTTGTTGTTTGTTTTTTTTTTTCCTCTAACTTTCTTTTTCCATCCCCAGGTGTGGACACTTTAATTTATTGATGAATATGATCTGATTATTAGTGCTGTGTATATATTACCTAAGTGGTTTGTGTTTTGTAATACTGGATGATTTTTGTTTTATTATAATTGTATTTATGTTTGGGTTTTATAATAAAAATTGCCCCTTATGTACAAGAATATAACAACTATAATACTGCCCCTATGTACAAGAATATAACTACTATAATACTGCCCCTATGTACAAGAATATAACTACTATAATACTGCCCCTATGTACAAGAATATAACTACTATAATACTGCCCCCTATGTACAAGACTATAACTACTATAATACTGCTCCTATGTACAAGAATATAACTACTATAATACTGCCCCTATGTACAAGACTATAACTACTATAATACTGCTCCTATGTACAAGAATATAACTACTATAATACTGCCCCTATATACAAGAATATAACTGCTATAATACTGCTCCTATGTACAAGAATATAACTACTATAATACTGCTCCTATGTACAAGAATATAACTACTATAATATTGCTCCCTATGTACAAGAATATAACTACTAAAATACTGCTCCCTATGTACAAGAATATAACTACTATAATACTGCCCCTATGTACAAGAATATAACTACTATAATACTGCCCCTATGTACAAGAATATAACTACTATAATACTGCTATGTATAAGAATATAACTACTATAATACTGCCCCTATGTACAAGAATATAACTACTATAATACTGCTATGTATAAGAATATAACTACTATAATACTGCCCCTATGTACAAGAATATAACTGCTATAATACTGCTCCTATGTATGTACAAGAATATAACTACTATAATACTGTCCCTATGTACAAGAATATAACTACTATAATACTGCTCCCTATGTACAAGAATATAACTTCTATAATACTGCCTCCTATGTAGAAGAATATAACTACTATAATACTGCCCCTATGTACAAGAATATAACTGCTATAATACTGCTCTCATGTGCAAGAATATAACTACTATAATACTGCTCCCTATGTACAACAATATAACTACTATAATACTGCCCCTATATACAAGAATATAACTGCCATAATAATGCTCCTATGTACAAGAATATAACTACTATAATACTGTTCCTATGTACAAGAATATAACTATTACAATACTGCTCCCTATGTACAAGAATATAACTACTATAATACAGCTCCTATGTACAAGAATATAACTACTATAATACTGCTCTCTATTTACAAGAATAGAACTTCTATAATACTGCCTCCTATGTACAAGAATATAACTACTATAATACTGCCCCTATGTACAAAAATATAACTACTATAATACTGCCCCTATGTACAAGAATATAACTACTATAATACTGCTCCCTATGTACAAGAATATAACTTCTATAATACTGTCTCCTATGTACAAGAATCATAGAATCATAGAATCGTAGAGTTGGAAAGGACCTCCTGGGCCATCTGGTCCAACCCCCTGCTCAAAGCAGGATTCGCTAAATCATCCCAGTCAGATGTCTGTCCAGCCTGTGTTTGAAGACTTCCATTGAAGAACTCACCACTTCTCGTGGCAGCCTGTTCCACTCATTGATCACTCTAACTGTCAGAAAGTTTTTTCTAATATCTAATCTGTGTCTCCTCCCATTCAGTTTCATCCCATTGCTTCTAGTCTTTCCTTGTGCAAATGAGAATAAAGTTGATCCTTCTACAATGTGACAGCCCTTTAGATATATGTAGACAGCTATTAAGTCTCCTCTCAGTCTTCTCTTTTGCAAACTAAACATTCCCAAATCCTGCAACCTTTCCTCATAAGACAGGGTTTGCAGACCGGTCACCATTCTGGTCGCTCTTTTCTGAACTTGCTCCAGTTTGTTGATGTCTTTTTTAAAATGTGGTGCCTAAAACTGGACACAATATTCCAGATGAGGTCTGACCAAAGAGGAGTAGAGGGAAATAATGACTTCACGTGATCTAGACTGTATGCTTCTGTTAATACATCCTAGAATTGCATTTGCCATTTTTGCTGCTGCATCACACTGTTGACTCATATTCAGTCTGTGATCTATTAGTATACCCAAGTCTTTTTCACATGTGCTGTCACTTAGCCCTATTCCTCGCATTCTGTATATACTTTTTTCACTTTTATTGCCCAGATGTAGTACTTTGCATTTCTCCCTGTTAAAAACCATTCTGTTAGTTGCTGCCCACTTCTCCAGTTTATTTAAATCTTTTTGAATCCTCTCTCTCTCTTCTCTAGTATTAGCTATCCCTCCTAGCTTTGTGTCATCAGCAAATTTAATCAGTTTACCCTCAATTCCTTCATCTAAATCGTTGATAAAGATGTTGAACAATACAGGGCCCAGGACAGAGCCCTGTGGTACCCCACTTGAGACATTCTTCCAAATGGATGTGCAGCCATTTACGACCACTCTTTGGGTCTGATCACTAAGCCAGTTATGAATCCACCTAACAGTTGCCTTGTCCATTCCATACTTAGTCATTTTTTCAATAAGGACTGTATGAGAGACTTTGTCAAATGCTTTGCTGAAGTCAAGATATACTATATCTACAGCATTTCCTTGATCCACCCAATCAGTGATTCCGTCATAGAAGGAAATTAAGTTAGTCTGACATGACTTATTAGTTACAAACCCATGCTGACTCTGTTTAATCACTTAATTCTTATCCAGGTACTGACATACATGTTGTTTAATAATTTGTTCAAAGATCTTTCCTGGTATAGAAGTCAGACTCACCGGCCTATAGTTGCCTGGGTCCACCTTCTTCCCCTTTTTGAAGATAGAACAACATTTACTCTTCTCCAGTCTTCTGGCACTTCTCCTGTTCTCCAAGAATTTTCAAAGATTATGGAGAGGGGTTCAAAAATTTCTTCTGCTATCTCCTTCAGTACTCTGGGGTGTAATTCATCTGGACCTGGAGACTTGAATTCATTTAGGTTAGCTAAGTGTTTCCTCACTATCTTTCTGTTTATAGATATCCTGGATTCTTCTATTCCCTTAATAAGACAGTGAATAACAGTTGATGTTACATTTCCTTTCTGAGAGAAAACAGATGCAAAATAGGAATTTAAAAGTTCAGCCTTCTCAACATCCTGTCTTACCATTTCATAATTTTCATCCTGTAAAAATCCTATAGCATCTTTGACTTTTCTTTTACTTTTGACATATCCCCAAAATCCTTTATTATTGCTTTTGACATCTCTTGCAAGCCTCAATTCATTTTCAGCTTTAGTTAATCTGATTTGTGCCCTGCAGGTTCTTCAGACAGCATTATATTCTTCTTTAGATATGCCTCCCTCTTTCCATTTTATAAACATTTTTTTCTTCCTTTTTAGCATGTGCTTACGTTCTGTGTTCATCCATCCTGGTTTCCTTAAATGCTTCTTATTCTTCCCTCTTTTCGGAATTGTTAACAACTGTGCTTTGAGAATTTCATTTTTCAAGATTTCCCATGCTTCCTGGACATTTTTGTCTTTAAGGATATCCAGCCATTGGATCCCTCCAATTCTCTTTCTGAATCCCTTAAAATCTGCCTTTCTGAAATCTAATCTTGACGTCTGAGTCTTCACAGGTCTTCCGCCTCTAGTTATCCAAAATTCTAAAATAGCATGGTCGCTACCTCCTAGGGTCCCAGCCACTTTTACCTCCTCAACCATTTCCTCCCTGTTTATAAGGATTAGATCCAAGGTAGCAGTTCCCCTTGTTTTCTCCCTTACCTTTTGGAAGATAAAGTTGTCAGCAAGAGAGGATAAGAATTTCCTTGACCTGTTAGTTTTGCCTGAGAGAGATTCCCAACAAATGTCTGGATAGTTGAAATCTCCCATGACAACTATGTCATATTTTTTGGAGAACTTGGCCATTTGATGCATAAAGAGTTCATCCATGTCTTCAGCTTGCACAGGCGGCCTGTAGTAAATGCCTACAATGGTGTCCTTTCCATTGTTCTGTCCTTGTATTCTTACCCAAACAGTTTCCACAGAACTCCCAGTCTCTGAAGCTTCAATCTCTGTGCAGATATACGCATTTCTAACATACAATGCGACACCCCCTCCTCGTTTATCAAGTCTGTTTCTTGCAAATAAGTTGTATCCTTCTAGTCTTGTATTCCAATCATGTGTATTGTCCCACCAAGTTTCAGTGATTCCAATGACATCATATTTCTTTTCCTGTGTTAGTAGTTCCAATTCTCCTTGTTTGCTGCCCATGCTTTGTGCATTAGTATAGAAACATTTTAGTTTGTGATTGGTTTCTCTTTCTCCAATATTTTTATTAATTAGATTCTTTTGTCTTTGTTCTTCCTTTCCACTTCTAATAGCAGAGTTCTCAATAGCATTTGTCAGGTGTATGGCTTTTTCTGGTCTTTTGCTTCCCTTCCCATGTTGTTCTAGTTTAAAGCTCTCCTTACAAGTGTAGCAAGGCGACTTCCAAATACATGTTTTCCAGTCTTCGTAAGGTGCACCCCATCTCTAGCAAGTAGTCCATCGTATAAGTAGTTCACTCCGTGATCCAGAAATCCAAATCGTTGCTGACGGCACCATCGACGTAGCCAGTTGTTCACCTGCAGAATCTTATTCTGCAGGTGAATATAACTACTATAATACTGCTCCCTATGTACAAGAATAAAACTACTATAATACTGCCCCTATATACAATAATATAACTGCTATAATACTGCTCCTATGTACAAGAATATAACTACTATAATACTGCCCCTATGTACAAGAATATAACTACTATAATACTGCTCCCTATGTATAAGAATAAAACTACTATAATACTGCCCCTATATACAATAATATAACTACTATAATACTGCTCCTATGTACAAGAATATAACTACTATAATACTGCCCCTGTGTACAAGAATATAACTACTATAATACTGCCCCTATGTACAAGAATATAACTACTATAATACTGCTCCCTATGTACAAGAATATAACTTCTATAATACTGCCTCCTATGTACAAGAATATAACTACTATAATACTGCCCCTATGTACAAGAATATAACTACTATAATACTGCTCCTATGTACAAGAATATAACTACTATAATACTGCCCCTATGTACAAGAATATAACTACTATAATACTGCTCCTATGTACAAGAATATAACTACTATAATACTGCTCCTATGTACAAGAATATAACTACTATAATACTGCTCCTATGTACAAGAATATAACTACTATAATACTGCTCCTATGTACAAGAATATAACTACTATAATACCGCCCCTTTGTACAAGAATATAACTACTATAAAACTGCTCTCTATGTACAAGAATATAACTACTATAATACTGCCCCTATGTACAAGAATATAACTACTATAATACTGCCCTATGTATAAGAATATAACTACTATAATACTGCCCCTATCTACAAGAATATAACTACTATAATACTGCTCCTATGTACAAGAATATAACTACTATAATACTGCTCCCTAAGTACAAGAATATAACTTTTATAATACTGCCTCCTATGTACAAGAATATAACTACTATAATACTGCCCCTATGTACAAGAATATAACTACTATAATACTGCCCCTATGTACAAGAATATAACTACTATAATACTGCCCTATGTATAAGAATATAACTACTATAATACTGCCCCTATGTACAAGAATATAACCACTATAATACTGCTCCTATGTTCAAGAATATAACTACTATAATACTGCTCCTATGTAAAGGAATATAACTACTATATTACTGCCCCCTATGTCACGGGGTCCTTCTCTGGTATCACACAATCAACAGAGCAAGCGAAGAGTGAACAATTCCAAGACCTTTATTCAGGCAAAAATACGAAAAGGTCCATATTCAGTCCACCACACAAAGGATAAGATAGTCCAGAATGAGAATGCAGTCCAGTAACAGGATAAAATGTCCAGGGAAACGAGAATCCAAACTCTAGCACCAGAGGATAAAAAATGGGTCCTTCTCTCTGAAATGCAGCCTTTTCACCATCTTGCCTCTACCGGAACTGACTTGTCCAGCTGCTGTTCTTCCCTCCACCCCCTTCCTTGTCCAGGGGTAGTCAAACAAGTTGCCTCCCAGAAGAGAACAAAGGGCCTTAGGGATTAATGCACTACAGGGGGTCATCAAGAGACAGATACAGTGAGGCTGTAGGCTTACAATGTAATAAGAAAAACACTATGAAAATAACTGTAATTGTTAAAAATAGGAATATACAAAAAATGACATCCACATAACATATCACACCATCACAACCTCTCCCCGCCCATAATAAGTGAGCACGCTATGAGGTCTACACAGACCTCTGGCCTGCTCACTTTAGTCCACATTGCTCAGTTATTTATAGTTCCTTGTACAGTGGCAGGGGTAGGTCGGCCTGCGGAACCTATGGTTCTTCTTGTCGAGACAGTCCATCGGCGTTCTGGTGTTGGCTTCCTCGCTTGTATTGGATGGAGAAGCTGTAGGTTTGTAAGGACAAGCTCCACCGCAGCAATCTTCCATTGTCCCCTGATACGCGATTCAGCCATGTGAGGGGGTTGTGGTCTGTAACAATTGTAAAGTCTCTGCCATACAAGTAGGGCTGCAATTTTTTTAGCGCCCATACGATGGCAAGGCACTCCTTCTCAATAGTGGCATAGGCAACTTCCCGATCCAGTAGTTTCTGACTGGCAAAAACAACAGGATGTTCTTCTCCGGCGGCGTTCACTTGGCTAAGTACTGCCCCAATCCCAAAGGTGGATGCATGTGTCTGCACGAGGAACCTGCGTTTATAATCCGGGACATCCAAGACAGGAGCAGTGACGAGGGCAGTCTTTAACACTGAAAAGGCATCCTCGCATGCAGGCGTCCATGTCACATTCCTAGGCATGTTCTTGCGGGTCAGGTCGGTTAGGGGGCTTAGCCAAGGTGCTGAAGTTAGAAACAAATTTGCGATAGTAACCAGCAGTTCCTAAAAACACAAGTACCTGCTTTTTAGTCTGGGGTCTACACCAGTTGCTAATGGCTTCCACCTTGGCAGGCTCAGGCCTTAGTGTCCCACCCCCTACTCTATGCCCGAGGTACTGCACCTCAGCCATCCCTATTTGGCACTTATCAGGGCGAATGGTCAGTCCTGCAGTAAGGATACAGTCCAGCACTATGCCCAAGTGTTTAAGATGTTCCTCCCAGGTTGTGCTAAAAATGGCGATGTCGTCTAAGTAAGCACAGGCAAAGTCCTGACATTGTTGTAACAGTCGATCCACCAGTCTCTGGAAAGTAGCAGGGGCAGTTTTCATCCCAAAGGGCATTCCCAGGAACTCATAAAGCCCAAATGGAGTAATGAAGGCTGAGCGCTCCCGAGCGTCCTCCGTTAGGGGTATGTGCCAGTACCCCTTGCTCAAGTCTAACGTGGTCACAAATTGGGCACTGGCCAGACGATCCAATAGATCATCAATCCTGGGCATGGGATAAGCATCACTCTTGGTGGCATCATTTAGTCGTCTGTAATCAACGCATAATCGTGTTGTACCATCCTTCTTGGGGACCAGGACGACAGGAGAGGCCCAAGAACTGTGAGATGGCTGAATAACTCCCAGTTGTTTCATCTCCTCCAGTTCGTTCTTTATCATGCCTTGAACAGCCTCTGGAACCCGATAGGCAGCCTGCTGGATGGGGCGTTGTCCGGGGGTTTCCACATGGTGACTGGTGAGAGTAGTCTTCCCCGGCTTTGAGGAGAAAGCAGCAGCCCTCGGCCTGAGTACGGCGACAATATCGTCCTTTTGTATATCCGATAAATGGGAGCCCAGGGGCACTTGTTCCAGGGATCCTCCCGCTTGCGCAACCTGGAGGAGATCTGGGAGATACTCGTCGTCGGCGGTATCACTAGGGGGGTGGCAGACAGCTAGAACAGGCAGAGATCGGTCGTGGTAGTCTTTCAGCATGTTAATGTGGACGGTTTTCTGTCGTTGACCACTAGAGTCCAGGGCAATAACATAGTTAGTGTCATTAATTTTCTTGACAACCTGATAAGGGCCTTCCCACACTGCTTGAAGCTTGTTGGCAGGGGAAGCAGTAATCATGAGCACTTGCTGTCCTTCCATAAATTCCCGGTTCCTGGAATTACGGTCATACCAGGTTTTTTGTCTGGACTGGGCCATTCGCTGTTGTTCTTTAGCGAAGGTAGCTGGCTGGGCGAGACGGTCTCTGAGCTCTAGAACATAGGGAACGATGGGCATTCCGGTATCTGAGATGTCTCCCTCCAAATGTTCTTTCAGAAGAGTGAGAGGCCCACGGACCTTCCGGCTAAACAGTAGTCCGAAGGGAGAGAACCCTGTGGACTCTTGGGGAACCTCCCGATAGGCGAAGAGGAGATGTGGCAGGTACTTTTCCCAGTCTTTTTCAACGTCAACAAAAGCCCTCAGCATATTTTTTAGGGTTCCATTAAAGCGTTCACATAGTCCGTTGGTCTGCGGGTGGTATGGGGTGGTGCGAATTGCTCGAACACCACAGGTATGCCATAGGGACTGGACCAGATCTGACATGAACTGAGTGCCTTGATCCGACAAAATTTCACTAGGAAACCCTACCCGGGTAAAGATGGTAACAAGGGCCTCGGCTACCTTTACTGCTGTAATACTGGACAGGGCAACAGCTTCAGGATACCTAGTGGCATAGTCCACCACGGTCAGGATATATTTTTTCCCCGACCTGCTAGGGTGGGCCAGAGGACCTATGATGTCGACGGCTACACGTTGAAATGATTCCTCAATTATGGGCAGGGATTGCAGGGGTACCTTATGTCGAGCTCCTGGATGCCGCATTCGCTGGCACACATCACAGGTGCGGCAATAATGGGCTACCGATTGCGAGACGCCCGGCCAGTAAAAACTGTAGTCGGGTGACTGCTCCCACAAATTGGCACTGTAACTCCCCAATGTCGTTACCAAGGAGGATATCTGCAGGAAGTCCTCCCATAACTCCAATCCAACACAGTTTTTCTCCACAACCATTATCCAAACGCACAGAAGCTCGCTGTATATATTTGCGGGCACTGCCCGCCAGGACAATGGGAATTCCCGGACCCTGGTAAATTGCCTCGGGTTGAACCACACGGGGGTCAGCGATAGTCAAGAATGCCCCCTGTCTCTAAATCCTGACACTTTGTATCCATCAATAAAGACATCCTGCAGGTGCTCCCCATGTACAAGAATATAACTATTATAATACTGCCCCTATTGTTGTGAGTTCATTCTCCCCTTCACCTTTGATGTCTGATGAACTCCCTCTGCTGGTGAAGAGAGGTAGTGAAATTGATTGGGATGGGAAGAACCTGTCATCTGAACAGGTGGAGTGTGATTGGACATCTGGAATTTCTGAGTTGATATAAGGCAGCCGACGCCCTGCAGGGCTGCTGGTGATCCTTTCTGCTCTGAGCTCTTGCATCCAGTTTAGTTCCTGTCTACTAAAAGCTAAGTTTTTTGCCCTGCTATTATTCCATGAGATTTTGTCTGGTTTCCTTAGTGTTTGTATTCAGCCAGTCCTGGTTGGGACTGGCTGAATTCCATTTTTGTCTCTGATCAGTTGATCTCTTTGCTCTGTTTTCAGAATATACCTGAGTGCTGATAGTGATTTTAGTCTAGCGACTTCAGGGCCTTTTTCCCTATCAGACGGTTGGGACATTTTTGGTAGGGTTTTTTGCGGATTGCAGCCAGCATCTTTTCTGTCCTGTCCTATCTAGTTAGTTGGGCCCCATCGTTTGCTCAGCCTGTCTTTGTGTCTGTGTTTGTGTTTTCATCTGTTTTTCACCGACAATACATGTTGGGGGCTGTCTATTGCTTTGGGGTCAGCTCTGGGGCAGTTTAGATTTCCCCTTTCCTTCTTTAGGCTTATGTAGTTCTCCAGCTGTGACGAGGGGTCTAGGGCACCGTAGGAACCCCCCACGGCTACTGTTAGTTGTGGTGTATAGGATCAGGGGTCTGCAATCCGATAGCTACCAACCTCTCCGGTTTTCTGGACTTAGCTTGTATTTTTGTTTTCTCCTCCTCCGGTGCCTCATTCATAACACCCTATATACAAGAATATAACTACTATAATACTTCTCCCTATGTACAAGAATATAACTACTATAATACTGCTCTTATGTACAAGAATATAACTACTATAATACTGCCCCTACGTACAAGAATATAACGACTATAATACTGCTCCTATGTACAAGAATATAACTACTATAATACTGCCCCATGTACAAGAATATAACTACTATAATACTGCCCCCATGTACAAGAATATAACTACTGTAATACTGCCCCAATGTACAAGACTATAACTATAATACTGCCCCCCATGTACAAAAATATATCTACTATAATACTGCTCTTATGTACAAGAATATAACTACTATAATACTGCTCCCTATGTACAAGAATATAACTTCTATAATACTGCCTCCTATGTACAAGAATATAACTACTATAATACTGCCCCTATGTACAAGAATATAACTACTATAATACTGCTCCTATGTACAAGAATATAACTACTATAATACTGCCCCTATGTACAAGAATATAACTACTATAATACTGCTCCTATGTACAATAATATAACTACTATAATACTGCCCCTATGTACAAGAATATAACTACTATAATACTGCCCCTATGTACAAGAATATAACTACTATAATACTGCTCCTATATACAAGAATATAACTACTATAATACTGCCCCTATATACATACACTGCTCAAAAAAATTAAGGTAAAACTTAAACAAGAGAACATAACTCCAAGTAAATCAAACTTCTGTGAAATCAAATTGTCCACTTAGGAAGCAACACTGATTGACAATCAATTTCGCATGCTGTTGTGTAAATGGAATAGACAACAAATGGAAATTATTGGCAATTATCAAGACACCCTCAATAAAGGAGTGGTTCTGCAGGTGGGGACCACAGACCACATCTCAGTACAAATGATTTCTGGCTGATGTTATGGTCACTTTTGAATGCTGGTTGTGCTTTCACACTCGTGGTAGCATGAGACGGACTCTACAACCAACACAAGTGGCTCAGGTAGTGCAGCTCTTCCAGGATGGCACATCAATGCAAGCTGTGGCAAGAAGGTTTGCTGTGTCTGTCTGCATAGTGTCCAGAGGCTGGAGGCACTACCAGGAGACAGGCCAGTACACCACGAGATGTGAAGGGAGCCGTAGGAGGGCAAGAACCCAGCAGCAGGACCGCTACCTCCGCTTTTGTGCAAGGAGGAACAGGAGGAGCACTGCCAGAGCCCTGCAAAATGACCTCCAGCAGGCCACAAATCTGCATGTGTCTGCACAAATGGTTAGAAACGGAATCCATGAGGATGGTCTGAGTGCCCGACGTCCACAGATAGCGGTTGTGCTCACAACCCATCACCGTGCAGGACACTTCGCATTTGCCACAATGAAGAGTATCACTAGGTATTTTTTCTTAAGGGAAGTGTTTAATAATTATTGCACTATGCCCTTATCCTGAGGATATAACAATGTATTATTCCTAATTACCGATGGCCCATTCATGGTTACCTTTGGTCTTTGTGCTGCCTCACCTCTCTAATTAATGTCCTCCTTGCCTGAGGTGAGTTTTGGTGGGCGCCCTCTCTCGGCAGGTTTATTGTGGTACCATGTTCTTTCCATTTGATGATGATGGATTTGATGGTGTGCCAAGGGATCAGCAGATTTTTTTTTTTTTTTTTATAACCCAACCCTGACTAGTACTTCTCAACACCTTTGTCCCTGACTTGTTTGGAGATCTCCATGGGCTTCACGGGGTTGTTTGGAGATCTCCTTGGTCTACATGGTGGTGTTTGGAGATCTCCTTGGTCTTCACGGTGTTGTTTGGACATCTCCTTGGTCTTCATGGTGTTGATTGGAGATCTCCTTGGTCTTCATGGTGTTGATTGGAGATCTCTTTGGGCTTCACGGGAGTTTGGACATCTCCTTGGTCTTCATGGTGTTGTTTGGAGATCTCCTTCGTATTCACAGGGTTGTTTGGAGATCTCCTTGGTCTTCACGGTGTTGTTTGGAGATCTCCTTGGTCTTCATGGTGTTGTTTGGAGATCTCCTTGGTCTTCACCATGGTGTTTGGAGATCTCCTTAGTCTTCACGGTGTTGTTTCGAGATCTCCTTAGTCTTCACGGTGTTGTTTCGAGATCTCCTTAGTCTTCATGGTGTTGTTTGGAGATCTCTTTGGTATTCACATACATACAGTACAGACCAAAAGTTTGGACACACCTTCTCAATCAAAGAGTTTTCTCTATTTTCATGACTATGAAAATTGTAGATTCACTCTGAAGGCATCAAAACTATGAATTAACACATGAGGAATTATATAATTAACAAAAAAGTTTAAAACAACTGAAAATATGTCTTATATTCTAGGTTCTTCAAAGTAGCCACCTTTTGCTTTGATTACTGTTTTGCACACTCTTGGCATTCTCTTGATGAGCTTCAAGAGGTAGTCACCGGAAATGGTCTTCCAACAGTCTTGAAGAAGTTTCCAGAGATGCTTAGCACTTGTTGGCCCTTTTGGCTTCACTCTGTGGTCCAACTCACCCCAAATCATCTTGATTGGGTTCAGGTCTGGTGACTGTGGAGGCCAGGTCATCTGGCGTAGCACCCCATCACTCTCCTTCTTGGTCAAATAGCCCTTACACAGCCTGGAGGTGTGTTTGAGGTCATTGTCCTGTTGAAAAATAAATGATGGTCCAACTAAACGCAAACCGGATGGAATAGCATGCCGCTGCAAGATGCTGTGGTAGCCATGCTGGTTCAGTATGCCTTCAGTTTTGAATAAATCCCCAACAGTGTCACCAGCACCCCCACACCATCACACCTCCTCCTCCATGCTTCACGGTGGGAACCAGGCGTGTAGAGTCCATCCGTTCACCTTTTCTGCGTCGCACAAAGACACGGTGGTTGGAACCAAAGATCTCAAATGTGGACTCATCAGACCAAAGCACAGATTTCCACTGGTCTAATGTCCATTCCTTGTGTTCTCTAGCCCAAACAAGTCTCTTCTGCTTGTTGCCTGTCCTTAGCAGTGGTTTCCTAGCAGCTATTTTACCATGAAGGCCTGCTGCACAAAGTCTCCTCTTAACAGTTGTTGTAGAGATGTGTCTGCTGCTAGAACTCTGTGTGGCATTGACCTGGTCTCTAATCTGAGCTGCTGTTAACCTGTGATTTCGGAGGCTGGTGACTCGGATGAACTTATCCTCTGCAGCAGAGGTGACTCTTGGTCTTCCTTTCCTGGGCCGGTCTTCATGTGAGCCAGTTTCTTTGTAGCATTTGATGGCTTTTGCCACTGCACTTCGGGACACTTTCAAAGTTTTCCCAATTTTTCGGACTGACTGACCATTTCTTAAAGTAATGATGGCCACTCGTTTTTCTCTACTCAGCTGCTTTTTTCTTGCCATAATACAAATTCTAACAGTCTATTCAGTAGGACTATCAGCTGTGCATCCACCAGACTTCTGCACAACACAACTGATGGTCCCAACCCCATTTATAAGGCAAGAAATCCCACTTATTAAGCCTGACAGGGCACACCTGTGAAGTGAAAACCATTTCCGGTGACTACCTCTTGAAGCTCATCAAGAGAATGCCAAGAGTGTACAAAGCAGTAATCAAAGCAAAAGGTGGCTACTTTGAAGAACCTAGAATATAAGACATACAGTATTTTCAGTTGTTTCACACTTGTTTGTTAATTATATAATCCCACATGTGGTAATTCATAGTTTTGATGCCTTCAGAGTGAATCTACACTCACTGGCCACTTTATTAGGTACACCATGCTAGTAAGGGGTTGGACCCCCTTTTGCCTTCAGAACTGCCTCAATTCTTCGTGGCAGAGATTCAACAAGGTGCTGGAAGTATTCCTCAGAGATTTTGGACCATATTGACATGATGGCATCACACAGTTGGCGCAGATTTGTCGGCTGCACATCCCTGATGCGAATCTCCCGTTCCACCACATCCCAAAGATGCTCTATTGGATTGAGATCTGGTGACTGAGGAGGCCATTTGAGTACAGTAAACTCATTGTCATGTTCAAGAAACCAATCTGAGATGATTCGAGCTTTATGACATGGCGCATTATCCTGCTGAAAGTAGCCATCAGATGTTGGGTACATTGTGGTCATAAAGGGATGGACATGGTCAGCAACAATACTCAGGTAGGCTGTGGCGTTGCAACGATGCTCAATTGGTACCAAGGGGCCCAAAGAGTGCCCAGAAAAAATTCCCCACACCATGACACCACCACCACCAGCCTGAACCGTTGATACAAGGCAGGATGGATCCATGCTTTCATGTTGTTTACGCCAAATTCTGACCCTACCATCCGAATGTCGCAGCAGAAATCGAGACTCATCAGACCAGGCAACGTTTTTCCAATCTTCTACTGTCCAATTTCGATGAGCTTGTGCAAATTGTAGCCTCAGTTTCCTGTTCTTAGCTGAGAGGAGTGGTACCCAGTGTGGTCTTCTGCTGCTGTAGCCCATCTGCCTCAAAGTTCGACGCACTGTGCGTTCAGAGATGCTCTTCTGCCTACCTTGGTTGTAACGGGTGGCAATTTGAGTCACTGTTGCCTTTCTATCAGCTCGAACCAGTCTGCCCATTCTCCTCTGACCTCTGGCATCAACATGGCATTTCCGGCCACAGAACTGCCGCTCACTGGATTTTTTTTCTTTTTCGGACCATTCTCTGTAAACCCTAGAGATGGTTGTGCGTGAAAATCCCAGTAGATCAGCAGTTTCTGAAATTCTCAGACCAGCCCTTCTGGCACCAACAATCATGCCACGTTCAAAGGCACTCAAATCACCTTTCTTCCCCATACTGATGCTCGGTTTGAACTGCAGGAGATTGTCTTGACCATGTCTACATGCCTAAATGCACTGAGTTGCCGCCATGTGATTGGCTGATTAGAAATTAAGTCTTAACACACAGTTGGACAGGTGTACCTAATAAAGTGGCCAGTGAGTGTACAATTTTCATAGTCATGAAAATAAAGAAAACTCTTTGAATGAGAAGGTGTCCAAACTTTTGGTCTGTACTGTATGCTTATGTAAATTTTAGTTATTTGATCCCATAAAGTTAACTTATGCCTATATTTTGTATCACTTCACTTGACCAACTTAGACTATTTAGTGCTGATGCATCACACAAATCAGATTAAATAAAACATATAAACACAGGTAGTAATGTAACAAAATAGGTAAAATGCCAAGGGGGGGGAATACTTTCGCAAGCCACTGTACATATGTATGTGCTCTGTGTAAATGTGTGTATGCGCTCTGCGTAGACGTGTATATGTGCTCTTTGTGTATATGTGTGTATGTGCTGTGTATACACATGTGCTCTGTGTATATGCTTTGTGTATACGACTGTATATGAGCTCTGTGTATACGTGTGTATGTGCTCTGTGTACACATGTGTATGTGCTGTATGTATACATGGGTATGTGCTCTGTGTATACAACTGTATATGTGCTCTGTGTATACGACTGTATATGTGCTCTGTGTATACGTGTGTATACGACTGTGTATGTGCTCTGTGTACACGTGTGTATATGCTGTATGTATACATGGGTATGTGCTCTCTGTATACAAACTGTATATGTGCTCTGTGTATACGACTGTATATGTGCTCTGTGTACACGTGTGTATGTGCTGTATGTATACATGGGTATGTGCTCTGTGTATACAAATGTATATGTGCTCTGTGTATACGACTGTATATGTGCTCTGTGTATACGTGTGTATACGACTGTATATGTGCTCTGTGTATACGTGTGTATACGACTGTATATGTGCTCTGTGTATACGACTGTGTATGTGCTCTGTGTATACGACTGTATATGTGCTCTGTGTACACGTGTGTATGTGCTCTGTGTATAAATGGGTATGTGCTCTGTGTATACAAATGTATATGTGCTCTGTGTATACGACTGTATATGTGCTCTGTGTATACGTGTGTATACGACTGTATATGTGCTCTGTGTATACGTGTGTATACGACTGTATATGTGCTCTGTGTATACGACTGTGTATGTGCTCTGTGTATACGACTGTATATGTGCTCTGTGTATACGTGCTCTGTGTCTACGTGTGTATACGACTGTATATGTGCTCTGTGTATACGTGTGTATACGACTGTATATGTGCTCTGTGTATACGACTGTGTATGTGCTCTGTGTACACGTGTGTATGTGCTGTATGTATACATGGGTATGTGCTCTGTGTATACAACTGTATATGTGCTCTGTGTATACGTGTGTATACGACTGTATATGTGGTCTGTGTATACGACTGTATATGTGCTCTGTGTATACGTGTGTATACGACTGTATATGTGGTCTGTGTATACGACTGTGTATGCGCTCTGTGTGTATATATACGTCTAAGTAAACAAGAGGTGACAAACTTCGGTATAGCTGATCGCACTTGTTTAATGGCCTGAACATAAACCGTGCAACTTAAATGTGTGATGGTGAACGCTCAGCATTTGGGACCCCACTTTTAACTTGTGTTTAGGGCCCCCCTATCTAAGCCAGGCCCTATTTATAATAGATGTAATGTCTCCTACTGATTAGTGCCCAAGAGCCGCAGTGGACGGAGTCACCCTTTACTTTTACTGTAGAGAATTCTGCAGAAAACAATACAGTAGTTTTGTCATGATCCAGGATGGGCCTTGTCTTTGGCCCGTCCTGGTCAGACAGGGGTTAATTGTTTCTGCCTCTCTCTGGCAGAGGGCGGCTATTTAATGCTCACTTGACCTAGGTCCGGTGTCAGTTATACTCCTGCCCTCGGATGAGTTAGTTGACCTCGTGCGTACGTGTGCCTTGTGCCTGATATCTTGCTTGCTTGTTTGGTTTTGATCCGGTTCTGTCCCTGTTATGAGTTCTGCCTGTCCCTCTTGTACTGCGCTACCCCTCTGTGTATGACTCTCTGCCTGTGACTTGACTATTCTTTGCTCGTCCCTCTGGTACCGCACAACCCTCTCCGTGTTCGAACCCTCGCTTGTCTGACCTGCGTTTTCCTCTCCTCTTCTACAGTTTCCCTGCAGTAGGTACATTATATCATCTGCAGAAGTAGGATGCTAAGCCCCGCCCCCTACAGTCACATGATCTAGGTCATGGGACTCCTTACTATTTTCAGTGCCGCAGGTCCTGTCTGCTTGAACCGTCACTACTGTATTGGACCCTGCGCTCTCCCATAGCGTGGGTAAGTCACCCTGCTCGGCGTGGCAGTCTGCCGACACCGCGACAGGGTCCTGACATTAGAGTCCTGACATTATAACTAACCGTTACCATTTTTTTTATCTGCTCCCCTTCTCCTGTGTGTGTGATGGATCCTATGCACGCTCTTTCTGGGCAGGTAAAGCACCTGACTCAGATGTCTCAGAGACTCCTGGGGGAACAACGAGTCCTTGCTCAGTCTCAGCAGTTGATCGCTGACACTGTGCAAGGGGTTTTATCATCAGGGGTTTGGGATGTTACATTAATTTCCCGAGTCTCCGGTTGAGTTACCAGATACCTTTTCTGGAGATAAAAGGGAATTCAAAGTGTTCAAGGAGGACTGTAAGCTTTTTTTTTCATTGAGACCACACTCTTCTGGAAATGAAAGTCAGAGAGTGGGGGTCATTATGTCTCTGTTAAAGGGAGCTCCCCAGGCTTGGGCTTTCTCCCTTCCGACCACTGTCCCTGAGCGTATGACTGTGGATGTATTTTTTGAGGCCCTGGGGCATATTTATCATGAGCCTGATCGGATGTGTACGGCTGAGGACATGTGATGAGTGTGTGCCAGGGGAAGCACTCAGCCGAGTGGTTTTGCTCAGAGTTCAGACGCTGGGCCGTCCTCCGGGGTTTGTTCCATAGAGGCCGTCTGAAGGATGCCTTGGCTCTCCACCCTCCGCCTGATTCCCTGGAGGAGGCTATGACACAAGCCGTCCAAATGGATCACAGGCTACGGGCGAGGGGAGTGATGCAGATTGAAACCCCGTTATTTTCCAAAGGAAGGGGAGCCAGTCCTACATTGGAAACCATGGAGATGGGAACCATCAACCTCAAGGAGAAAGAAAAGAGACAACGGCGCTTGGGAAAATGCTGTTTTCACTGTGGTGATTCTGGACATTAGAAAAAGGATTGCCCCTCCTGTCAACCGACCAGCAAGCGACTGAGCCCGGGTGATTGCCGTGGAGGTCACCCAGGCTCTCAGGTGCCTTTTTCTCCATTTTCAAAAATGTTGTTGCAAGTGGAACTTTGTTGTGGGAGTGTCTCCACACCCACTTCTGCTTTCGTGTATTGCGGATCGTCGTTGAACTTTATTGACTCTGACTTGGTGTCCAGGTGTAAGTTAGGGACAGTTAGGTTGGAGACTCCTATTCACATTGTTGCCATTGACAAAACACCACTGGCTAAGAATGTCGTCATATTTCTTACAGAGGAGTTTCTCCTTAAAGTGAGTTCCTTGCACCAGGAACATATTTCATGCTTTGTTATGGGTTCCGAGAAACACCGTTATCGGTGAGTAACTAAGCTATTCTCTCTCACCCATGACAGCACCACGGAGAGAATTTCAGAGATTGGTAGCTTAGGGAGGGACCACCGCCTGAAGGACCCTTCTCCCGAAGGTCAGGTCAGATGTAGAGGCTAGATCTAATCTATAGTGCCTAAAAAAGGTCGAAGGTGATGACCAGGTGGCCGCCTTACAGATTTGTTCTATTGATACCTCAGATCTTTCAGCCCATGAGGTCGCCATTGCCCTTGTGGAATGAGCTCTCAGCCCTTCTGGGATGGTATTCCCGCTGGATGAATATGCCAGGGCAATTGCATCCCTTATCTACCTTGCCAGGGTACTCTTGGATGCTTTGAGCCCCTTCCGAGGACCCTGGAAACATACAAAGAGAGAGCCTTCCTTCCTACACTTTTTGGTGGCCTCTAAGTACTGTACTAGGCACCTTTTAACATCTAAAGTGTGGAACTTTTCTTCCCCCTTATTTTTTGGATTTGGGCAGAAGGAAGGAAGGACTACCTCCTGGGACCTGTGAAAATGTGATGACACTTTGGGCAAATAGGCTGGGTCAGGTTTTAAGATAACTCTATCCTCTAGAATTTTTGTGAAAGGAGGCCCCGCTGACAAGGCTTGAATATCGCTCACTCTTCGGGCTGATGTTAGTGCCACCAGAAGCACCGTTTTAAGAGATAAGATTTTTAGGGGTGCCGAGTGAATTGGTTCAAACGGAGGGCCTGTCAGTGTTGAAAGTACAAGATTCAGGTCCCATGATGGTAATCTTTGACTGGCTATTGGCCTCGATCTGGTTGCGGCTTTAATAAACCGTGCTACCCAGGGGTCACCTGCCACATCATGGTTATAGAGGGCGCCTAATGCCGCTATTTGTACTTTTAATGTGTTGACCGCCAGACCCTGTTCTAGGCCCACTTGTAGGAATTCTAGGATCTTATCAATCTGAACCCCGTCCTGAACCTTTGCCCTAGAGGTGGATAGAAATTTTTTCCATATTCTACCATAAGCTCTCATTGTAACCGGTTTCCTACTCTTTTGTAGTGTAGTTATCAGGTTTTCTGAAAAACCCCTGTCCCTCATCAGTGCCCTCTCAAATTCCATGCTGTTAAATAGAGGTTCGGTGCCTGAGGATGTAGCACTGGGCCCTGCGATAGCAGGTCCGGGAGATCCGGTAGGACCCATGGGTCGGTTACTGAGAGCATTCTTAGCCAGGAAAACCAGGTTCTTTTGGGCCAGAAGGGGGCTATCAGTATCATTCTTGCCCTGTCCTGCCTGACTTTCTTTAGGACTGCTGGAATGAGCATGATTGGGGGAAAGGCATATGTTAGATTCTGTGTCCATGGGAGCATAAATGCATCCAGAGTTAGAGGATTCCCCCTGGGATCTAGGGAGCAGAAGGCGTCTACTTTTTTGTTTTTGAAGTCGGCGAACAGATCCACGTCTGGGGTCCCCCACATTTTTACAATCTGCCGAAAAATGGACTGCTTTAGTACCCATTCCCCCTGTCGCAATTGGGTGCGGCTCAGAAAGTCTGCCCTTTGATTCTCTGTACCGCGGATGTGTAGGGCTGTCAGAGATAATAGGTTTGCCTCCGCTAGTTTGAGGATTTTGGCGGATGTGTCCATTAGGGTTCGGGACCTGGTTCCCCCCTGGTGGTTTATATAGGCCACTGTGACCCGATTGTCCGAAAGGATACGGACATGGTAGTTCTGGAGTAGGGGTAGGAAGTGTGTTAGGGCATAGCCTACTGCTAGAAGCTCCTTTTGATTTGAGGAGGCTCTTAATTCTTGATTTCCCCATTCGCTCTGAGTCACCTCGTTGTTCATGTGCGCTCCCCATCCTGTGGGACTGGCATCTGTTGTCACTACGTGTGTTATCTTTGGTGCCCAGGGGATCCCTTTGGACAGGTTCTCCTGGTTTCCCCACCAAGCTAGGGAATGAATAGTGCTTGAATTTAGGGTAATGCGACCCTCTAGGTGTCCCCCTACTACTGCCTGGTTGGCCAATAAGTCCCACTGGAGATTTCTCGTGTGTAACTGAGCCCATTGAACTGCTGGTAGGCAGGCAGATAGTGAACCCAACAGTGACATGGCCTTCCTTAGTGTCATGGAGGGATTTTGGATTGCTCTTGCTGTAATTTGAGCGATCTTCTCCTTTTTGTGGTTTGGGAGGCGACACTCCTGAATGCTTGAGTCTAGTGTTAGGCCCAAGAATTCTTGTACCCTGCTGGGCTCCAATCTTGATTTTTTTAGATTTAGAAGCCAGCCCAGGTCTTGTAGAGTGTTCATCACCCTGTCTCTCTGTTCCCTGCATTTTTGAGCCGAGCTGCCCGCTATTAGGAAATCGTCTAGATACGGGATTATTATTATATCTTGTTCCCTTATATGAGCCATCATTTCCGCTACTATTTTGGTGAATACTCGCGGGGCTATCGATATTCCGAACGGCAGGGCTCTGTACTGAAATTCTTTGACCTTGCCTTTTATTGAGACGGCTAACCTCAGATACTTCCTGGAGTCTTTGTGGATAGGGACGTGATAATAAGCGTCGCTGAGGTCCAACACAGTCATGTAGCAGTTTGGGAACAGGACTTTGGTGGTAGATTTGATCGACTCCATTTTGAAGCTCTGGTTCTTGACGTATTTGTTTAGCTTTCTCAGATTTATAATTGTACGAAAGGTGCCGTCTGGTTTGGTCACTAGAAAAAGAGGGGAGTAGAACCCTCTGCCCATATCCTGCAGGGGGACCTCCTGGAGGACTCCTTTTTTTACTAGGCCTCGAACCTCACTTTCTAGCGCTTCCTGTTCTCGCATGCTGGATCTCAGCGGCGTTGTTACATATTTTTGAGGCGGGAGAGAGAAAAAGTTTATCCTTAGGCCCTCCTGGATTAGGTTTATTATCCAGGGATTTGTTGAAATTCTCCTCCAGGCTGGAAGGAAAAATGATAACCTTCCTCCCAACCTTGGCGTACTGTCACTTGGAGGGCTTTTTGTCCCGGGGAGAGTTATTAAAGAAGAAGCCTCTATCTCTTCTTTTATCATCCCACTTTTGTTCCCTTGGTGGTCTTCTCTGAAAAAACCTCCTATTCCGAAAGGGTCTTTTAAATGCCGCTGGCCCTAAATTTGGGAATCCTTTTTTCTTGTCCCCTGCTTTCTGGAGGATGTCATCTAACGTTTCCCCAAAAAGGAATTTTCCTTCACAGGGGATGGAGCATAATTTCATTTTGGTCTGAAGGTCCCCTGGCCAACTTTTAAGCCATAGTGTCCTTCGGGCCGCGTTTGAAAGCGCTGCTGTTTTGGACGACAGTCTGACTGAATCGGCCGATGAGTCTGCTAGGAATGCAGCCGCTCCCCTTATTACTGGGATAGAATCTAGAATTTTATCTCTAGGTGTCCCTTCCCTCAGCTGTTTCTCAAGTTGGTCCACCCATACCATTAGGGCTCTTGAGGTACATGTCGCCGCTATCGCTGGCCTGAGGTTACCGCCTGCAGACTCCCAAGCCCCCTTTAGAAAGGTATCTGCCTTCTTATCTAGGGGGTCCCTGAGGGTGCCCATGTCCTCAAAGGGAAGGGCGAATTTCTTTGAGGCTTTAGCGACTGCCACATCGAGTTTCGGGGCTCTGTCCCAAGATGTGGATGCCTCCTCCTCAAAGGGATATTTCCTTTTAAGGGAAGGGACTGTAGTATTTTTCCTGTCTGGCTTGTCCCATTCCCTTTTGATTAGACCCTTGACGATTTCGTTTA
Organism: Dendrobates tinctorius; assembly: GCF_039654945.1. Classification (NCBI taxonomy): domain Eukaryota; kingdom Metazoa; phylum Chordata; class Amphibia; order Anura; family Dendrobatidae; genus Dendrobates; species Dendrobates tinctorius. The sequence continues at coordinate 3,002,255 of NW_027362007.1, read as the reverse complement.
GCGGAAATACTCTCCGTTTTTTCTGGCCTAGCCCCCCGAACATTATGTCCTGGACTGTCTTATCCGGCCTCGGGTCCAATACCCCCATGGTAGACCTTACAGCTTTCACCAGTTTGTCTACCTCTTCTAGGGGAAAACAATGGCGTCCTCCTGTTTCCTCGTCTGAGGATGAGGAGCCGGATTCTGAGGATTTAGTCGAGATTTCTCCCGATGTGGAAGAGTCTGACTGGGAGGTTTCTACCGTGTCTTTTTTCCTCGTTTTATCCTTATGTTTAAGGGATTCGAGGGCACTCTGGACCTCTGATTTAATTGCGGCCCTTAGGTCAGATGTGAAATCCGGAGTCTCCTGACAAACAATTTCTTTTGTACAGGACTCGCATAGTTTTTTCTCCCATGATACCGGTAGGGGTTTAGCGCAAGTGGGACATTCCCTGTTCTTCTTTTTAGCCTTCTTCTTTCCCTAATAAGGGAGAGGGATTGCATTACAAGGGTGACATTCACGAAGATCACTTACCCCAAAAAAAGGCGCGCGGCTGCAGGTATCGGTACGGGAGACGGAGTCAGGTCCTGTATAGGCTGATGATCTGGTGGCGTTCTGCTCCTCGCTGCTGACGTGCTACGCCGCGTGGAGTGACTGCTGGAACGGCACTCTGTGTTTCGTTCCTTTTGTCGGTGGTGGTGTTGGTGGTGCTGCTGCTGCTGTTTCAGCTGCTGCCTCTGCTCCTGTTGCTGGTCGCTATCCTCCATTGTTAGGATCGCTTCCAGCCAGGAGTTTCTGCACCTCACCTTTTTTAAACTTGGCACCGCGTGACGTCACCGCTCCCCCTGCACGCGCTGGTCAGGAAGCGCGCTCCTGCGCATGCGCCCGGTTCCGGGACCCGGAAGTCGTTGGTCTACTTCCGGGGCAGCGGCCATCTTGGTACTCTCCGTACCATGGCGCTGCCCACGCTCCACCGGGTCCCGCTGAGCCCCGACCTCCTTTCCGGAGCGGCGACTCCGGCGTCTCTCCCCCCCGCTCACTCGGCAGCCCGCATCGGCCCCGGCGGTGGCGGCTTCGGGCACCGCACCTGCCGCGACAGGGGCCCCCCCGCTGCCGATACCCGGACAGGCCGGCCCCGGACTCCTCACAGGTACGCCGTACTGTGGGTCCCCCCGTCAGGGACAGGAACCCAACTGAAGGCGGAGGAGAGGTACCGCCTTTTTTCTGTAGGTTCCTGTCCCTGAAGGGCGGATCCCCTCTCTCCGTGGTGCTGTCATGGGTGAGAGAGAAAAATGTCTTGCTACTGTGTCTGTGTCGTCCGTGGGTCTGGAAGGTATTCCGGAGTACCTAAAAGACTATACAGACGTTTTCGCCGAAAAAGAGGCTGAGGTTTTACCACCACACCGCCCATTTGATCGTGCAATTGACCTGGTTCCAGGTGCTAAATTGCCCAAGGCCCGCTTGTATAACCTTTCGGGTCCCGAACGGGCTGCTATGAAGGAATACATTTCCGAGAGTCTCCGTAAGGGACACATTCGTCCTTCTGTCTCTCCCGTGGCGGCGGGGTTCTTTTTTGTAAAGAAAAAAGACGGTGGTTTACGCCCATGCCTCGATTTTCGAGAGTTTAATAAGATAACTGTGAGAAATACGTATCCCCTCCCACTTATTCCTGATTTGTACAACCAGTTGTCCCGAGCTAATTGTTTTTCGAAATCAGATCTACGGGGAGCGTATAACCTTATCCGAGTCCGGGAAGGAGATGAGTGGAAAACGGTTTTCTCACTACTGAAGGGTTGTTTGAAAATTTGGTCATGCCTTTCGGTCTGACCAATGCTCCAGCGGTATTCCAAAATTTCATAAACCACGTGTTCTCTGATTTTATTGGACGTTTTATGGTGGTGTATTTGGATGACATAATGATCTACTCTCCTGATAAACAGGCTCACATTGGTCATATTCGAGCAGTCCTCCAAAGGCTTCGGGAGAACTGTCTGTTTGCTAAACTAGAGAAATGTTTATTTTTTGTTCAGGAACTGTCCTTTCTGGGGTTCATTGTGTCTGCTGAGGGGTATCGCATGGATCCTAATAAGGTGCAGGCCATTGTCGATTGGGTTCAACCTTGTGATTTTACTGGCTCTGCAGTGTTTCCTAGGATTCGCCAATTATTATCGCAAATTTATTAGGGGGTTCTCACAGGTGGTTAAACCCCTCACAGACATGACTAAAAAGGAGGCCGATATCAAGAATTGGTCAGCCGCAGCGATAGCGGCGTTTCAGTTTTTAAAAAAATGTTTCATGTCTGCTCCGGTTCTTATTCAACCGGACCCGTCTGAACCATTTATTGTTGAGGTTTACGCCTCAGAGGTGGGAGTGGGGGCGGTATTGTCCCAGGGACTCGCCACTTTGACTAATTTGAGACCTTGCGCCTTTTTCTCGAAGAAATTCTCCCCTGCGGAGAGAAACTATGATGTTGGGAATCGAGAACTTCTGGCTGTGAAGTTGGCTTTTGAAATATGGAGGCATTTTTTTGAGGGGGCGGTCCATCCCATAACCGTAATTACGGACCACAAGAACCTAGCTTACTTTGAGTCAGCTAAAAGGTTGACTCCTAGACAGGCTAGATGGTCACTTTTTTTTTCCCGATTCCACTTCTCTATCACTTTTCGGCCAGGATCCAAAAATGTCAGAGCTGATGCCTTGTCACGCAGTCTAGATCCGGTGTCTCCCCCCGAACCTCCATCCTCCATTCTTCAGCCTGGGGTGGTTGTGGCAGGTATTTCTAATATGTTGAAACGGGAGATTCGGGAAGCCCAGTCTCTTGCACCTCCGGCTAAGCCGGTGGATAAACTTTACGTACTAGCTCAGTTTCATCTCAAGGTCCTCCGGGAGTTCCATGACTCAGTTCTGAGTGGACATCCAGGGATCTCGGCTACCCGGAAGGCCATCGCTAGAATATTCTGGTGGTCTTCTTTAGCCTCTGATGTTGGGGAATATGTGTCTGCGTGTGAAGTTTGTGCCCGTGCGAAAACCCCCCATAACCGGCCGGCCGGGGAATTGGTACCACTGCCAATTCCTGAGAGACCATGGACTCATTTGTCCATGGATTTCATCACCAACCTTCCCCCCTCCAAGGGTAATACCGTAGTTTGGGTTGTAGCGGACAGGTTTAGTAAGCAGGCACATTTTGTACCTTTGGCAGCTCTACCTAATGCGGAAACGTTGTCCAGATTGTTTGTTGAGCATGTGGTGCGGTTGCATGGGGTACCCTTGAATGTGGTGTCTGATAGAGGAGTACAATTTGTTTCCAGATTTTGGAGGGCATTTTGTAAGAGGTTGGGTATTGGTCTGTCCTTTTCTTCCGCTTACCATCCAGAGACTAATGGGCAGACCGAGCGGACCAATCAGTCTCTGGAGCAAATTCTGCGTTGCTTGACCTCAGCACGACAGGATGATTGGTGTACTGCGTTACCTTTGGCCGAGTTTGCGTTTAACAACCGCATTAACCGGTCTATGGGTACATCTCCCTTTTTCTGCAACTATGGGTTTCATCCTCATTTCGGAGAGTTTTCCCGTTTGGACTCTGGGTGTCCTGGGGCGGATGAGAATATCAAGAGGTTGGGGGAGGTATGGCGGGAGGTCCAGAGTAACATTACGAAGGCCCAGGATAAATATAAGTTTTTTGCAGACAAAAAACGGTCCACGGGGCCGGTGTTCCAGATTGGGGATAAGGTATGGTTATCTGCCAAGAATATAAGGCTCAAGGTCCCCTCTGCGCAGCTTGGACCTAAGTTTATTGGTCCCTATGAAATTACCAAAGTGGTTAACCCGGTGGCTTTTCGGTTGCCTCTCCCCCCCCATCTCTACGGATCCCCAATGTTTTCCATAGGGCCCTTTTGAAACCTGTGAGGTCCTGTGGGGAGGGATCATCGTCTTCCCCACCACCGGTTTTGGTAGACGGGCAGTCTGAGTACGAGGTGGAACGAATTGTTGACTCTAGGTTGGTCCGTCGTGCCCTTCAATATCTTGTACATTGGAAAGGCTACGGTCCTGAAGACAGGTCGTGGGTTCCTGCTCGATCGGTTCATGCGGATCGGCTGGTCCGGGCCTTTCACACCAAGTATCCTGAGAGACCCGGGGGTCCAGTGGCCCCCCATTGAGAGGAGGGTACTGTCATGATCCAGGATGGGCTTTGTCTTTGGCCCGTCCTGGTCAGACAGGGGTTAATTGTTTCTGCCTCTCTCTGGCAGAGGGCGGCTATTTAATGCTCACTTGACCTAGGTCCGGTGTCAGTTATACTCCTGCCCTCGGCTGAGTTAGTTGACCTCGTGCCGTATATCTTGCTTGCTTGTTTGGTTTTGACCAGGTCTGTCCCTGTTACAAGTTCTGCCTGTCCCTCTTGTACTGCGCTACCCTCTCTGTGTATGACCCTCTGCCTGTGACTTGACTATTCTTTGCTCGTCACTCTGGTACCGCACAGCCCTCTCCGTGTTCGAACCCTCGCTTGTCTGACCTGCGTTTTCCTCTCCTCTTCTACAGTTTCCCTGCAGTAGGTACATTATATCATCTGCAGCAGTAGGATGCTAAGCCCCGCCCCCTGCAGCCACATGATCTAGGTCCTGGGACTTCTTACTATTTTCAGTGCCGCAGGTCCTGTCTGCTTGAACCGTCACTACTGTATTGGACCCTGCGCTCTCCCATAGTGTCACCCTGCTCGGCTTGGCAGTCTGCCGATGCCGACAGGGTCCTGACAGAGTCCTGACAAGTTTGTGGTGGGGCTCCGTCACATGGCAACTTGTTGAACTTGCCCATAGAAAATACATATAATCCAATGGGTACCCACAAAGTCTTGATGTTGGCATCCAAAGGAAGAATGCCTTAAAGGGGTTCGACATAACGTTACCCATGACGCAGAAAAGGTAGAATATGCTATAAAATAAAGAAATATTCATTATTTACCCACTAGATTCCCCACCACTCCAGTGACGCTGTCCACTAGACTCTGGCCGTCAGAAATGTGACCAGGATTGGCGCTAGGGAAGAGGGGGATCCAACGGGGCCACAATGGTTATGGCTTTACTTTATAACATTCCCTATTCTTGGGCAAATTTTGTAAAATCAGAACTTCCCCCCGTTCCCCTGTAAGTGTAATCAGGAGACCCTTCTCACTGCACCTGGAAACGGTCAGGTCGTCTACTATTAGGGTACTCCATACACATGACATCGATGTCGGCCAAACCCCTCCATTTCGATGCGACTGACGTGAACATAGGCTCCTCCACAAGACGACACTGGCCATATAGAAAAGATAGCTGTCAATCCCCTCACACCGGGACCCCCTAAAAAGAAAAGATTCGGGCAATGAAATTCCAACTCCCCCCCCGATCCTTCTCTCTCCCACACAAAATAGCTTGTCATCCTTGATGCCGATGGCTGACTTCCATCTATTGTGCATGGGGGTTTATGGGCAAGTCGGCAGGTGACGGCTAATTACAGTGTATGGTTTCCGTAAAATAAGATCTTTATATATGGAGTTTCCTTATTTCTGGTCATCAGAGCTCGGACATCCTGCTAGTGAACAGTACATGCACACATTCACTGACAGCAGGCAGAGATTGTCAAGAACAGTCAAATACTAAGGAAATTAGGAACCTTCAGAACGTTCCATGATACAATTTACATACAGCTGGAGCAGAGACCCTGTAAAGACACCCGTTTTTGGTAAGATCCCACCAGTGACGTCTCTGGACTGCCGGACCCCAGAGGTTGTGAGTCCAGATCTACATGAAGGTCTCAGAAGAAATGACCACAGCAGTCAACTAAAGACAGATGGTGTGATTATTTAGGCAACGGGCTAAAAATGTCCATAGAGAAGTTCCTATATGATAAGAGGCGGCGATCCACGGTGCCTCGTACCTTGGGAGTCGCGAGTGTTATTGTACAAACACCACATAACGGGGTCTTCGGAAGGTAAGGTGGGGGACATCAAGCAGAAAGATCAGGTGAACGTAGAGGGACAAATAAAGCCATAAATCCTTATTTCAGGCGCTCGGCTCGCAGCCCTGATCGCGGAGGATAAAGCGCGGCCTGTAAATGTTACGTCTGATTAATCGGCGGCGCTAAGTGACAAGTGAACTTTAACATTAATATAATATTATTTAAATAACGGTTTGTGGTTATTTTGCCCCTAAAAATGATGAATGATTTTCTGACTTGAAGCGAGAGGCTCCTTTAATGAGAGCTGACAGTAGGGGAGATGTTTGCGGAGGGATGGATACGGCTGGTGGGGCAGAGGCCGCCCTCCATGCCTGATTGTCTGCACGCTCCGGAGCATCGATTTCAATTGCCGCGCCTCTCCCTCCTGGATTGCACATTTAGATAGTGTCACTTACATATTACTCTTAATCAGCCCGTCCTGGGGCCCCAGAGCTGGGGGGCTGCCAGGGACACGCCATTAACCCCTTCATGGGAAGATTTACCAAGGACGTGGGAGAATACGTCGTGAGCTTGTGGACAGAGATGATGAGAGTGATAGGTTGTGTACGAGACTGTAATCATTCCCCTCTGTGTACGGCGCGGCGGCATGCGTTGGTGCTATACAGACCACAGGTAGGAGCTGCGGTACATGGAGGAATAAAACATGCTCCTACCTCTCTTACCTTCGTAACATCCCAGTCAGGATTCTGGAGCTCTTCCCCAGGTTCGTGTCCGTCTCTCGTAGCTGAGGGTGAAAAACAGAAATGTCCAATGAATAATGGTCAAGGCAACAATTTCACCCCTTTCTACATCTGAGGACGATGACCGATCAGGGAGACGCTGACCGATCACAGAGACGATGACCGCTCAGGGAGAGGATGACCGCTTAGGGAGAGGCTGACCGCTCAGGGAGAGGCAGAATGATCTGGGAGAGGCTGAATGATCTGGGAGAGTCTGAATGATCTGGGAGAGTCTGAATGATCTGGGAGAGTCTGAATGATCTGGGAGAGGCTGACCGATCACGGAGAGGCTGACCGATCACGGAGAGGCTGACCGATCACGGAGAGGCTGACCGATCACGGAGAGGCTGACCGATCACGGAGAGGCTGACCGATCACGGAGAGGCTGACCGATCACGGAGAGGCTGACCGAGCACGGAGAGGCTGACCTATCACGGAGAGGCTGACCAATCACGGAGAGGCTGAATGATCTGGAAGAGGCTGAATGATCTGGGTGTGCAGGGACATGCTGACCGATCAGGGAGAGACTGAATGACCTGGGTGATGCTGACCGATCAGGGAGACGCTGACCGATCAGGGAGACGCTGACCGATCAGGGAGACGCTGACCGATCAGGGAGAGGCTGACCGATCAGGGAGAGGCTGACCGATCAGGGAGAGGCTGACCGATCAGGGAGAGGCTGACCGATCAGGGAGAGGCTGACCGATCAGGGAGAGGCTGACCGATCAGGGAGAGGCTGACCGATCAGGGAGAGGCTGACCGATCACGGAGAGGCTGACCGATCACGGAGAGGCTGACCGATCACGGAGAGGCTGACCGATCACGGAGAGGCTGACCGATCACGGAGAGGCTGACCGATCACGGAGAGGCTGACCGATCACGGAGAGGCTGACCGATCACGGAGAGGCTGAATGATCTGGAAGAGGCTGAATGATCTGGGTGTGCAGGGACATGCTGACCGATCAGGGAGAGACTGAATGACCTGGGTGATGCTGACCAATCAGGGAGACGCTGACCAATTAGGGAGACGCTGACCGATCAGGGAGACGCTGACCGATCAGGGAGACGCTGACCGATCAGGGAGACGCTGACCGATCAGGGAGACGCTGACCGATCAGGGAGACGCTGACCGATCAGGGAGACGCTGACCGATCAGGGAGACGCTGACCGATCAGGGAGACGCTGACCGATCACGGAGAGGTGGACCGATCACGGAGAGGCGGACCGATCACGGAGAGGCGGACCGATCACGGAGAGGCGGACCGATCACGGAGACGCGGACCGATCACGGAGACGCGGACCGATCACGGAGACGCGGACCGATCACGGAGAGGCTGACCGATCACGGAGAGGCTGACAAATCTAGACGACGCTGACAAATCTAGACAACGCTGATGGATCTGGACGACGCAAATAGATGTGGATGTAACTTCCGCACAACCCCAAGGTTTTCAGTGTCGAAATGTAAAATAATTAGTGACAGCAAGTGGAGACCTTAAAATTGTGAGGTAAAGAAACATAAAATTATAGAAGATGTGATGAATCTTCCACTTTCTCTGGTATACACTGACATAGTCAATAGCCGATGAGAACAGTTCAGCAATGGCCGCTCACCCGGTCTCGCGCTCGCTGGATCTTCTCACGGTCTTGGCTCAGATTTTCCAGGATGTTCTGACCAACTTGTTCTGCAGGAGAAAAATATCACACATTTAACTCAGCTACGTAGTATCCCAGAACCCAGACTGCTTAATGTCACCCCTTCATGTGGGTGAATGTGAGAGGTCACTATCCCAGACCTGTAACAGATGCATCGAGATCCCTCCAATACATAAAAACATAAATCCACCGTGTCACCATATCTGGTCCTTGACGATCTCAATATGGGGCGATAACGGTGCAGCAGGAAGAATTGCCATTGACTATAATGTAGCGCATGCAAACATGGGTGGCGGCACAACAAATGGGGGCATGGGACCCTCCCCTCTGATGAGGTGGGGCTCCACTAATCACACATTCATGGTGCATTCTATTAATTTGGTAGAAATCCTCACAGATGTAGCAGAGCTTAGATTGTTATTTAACTGTTGCTTTTTTTTCGCATGTACCAGCCACCCACAGCACACGTCTGATGGCTCTTGGTTGTATAACTCCGGCAGTAATGTCACTACACCCGGCTGACTCCAGAGAGCAGTCGCTCTCACACAAGTGACAAATACACAACGTGCTAATTATTCTGCGGAGACGAAGCTCACGAGTAAGTCTGGAGGTCACATGGGTTCTGGACGGGTCTGTAGAAATAATTACAGTGTAGCTGCAGACTGAGCTATTCCGAGCACCCATCCTTTACAGCGAGGACGTCACTGACTCACCTCCTGGACAGTCCCTCCTCCTGTCAGCGGGCACAATCTGTCAATAGTTACATCAGCTAGCGGGCTCAGCTGACAGTAGCAGACCCTCACATGAGCTGCTGCAGATCAGCTGCCTTCCTATATAGTCCGCACCGCTACACTGTAACGAGCTCATCACCAGTGTGGGATTGTAAGGCTGTGCGTGCACGTTCAGGATTTGCTTGCACAAATTTCTGCAAGGTTTCTGCATCTCTTGGCAGGAAAACCGCTGCGGCATAAATGCAGGTTTTGCCAACAAAGGTTTTTTTGAGCTATACAAAGAAATTTGAAAAAAAAGTTTTGTGATGTAATTTCTTGGTTCAACACCATATTTTTCATGCTGATGCAGTGTGACATGAGGGTAATGGGTTTAGGGCTTGGTGTCAGCAGCTGTCACTGACACCTAGCTCTAGGCTTGAAAAGGTGTCAGCCCGACACCCTTATTACTAAGACGATAAGTAAACAAAAACACACACACAACCAATGTCACCAGTCTATGTAGGAGCATTAACAGAGCGAACTTAAATAGGCTGTAACCAAACAGCAACTCTTAATTATAAAGAAAAAAAAATGGAAAAAAAAAAAATTGCGTGGGCTCCCACGTAACTTTCATAACCAGCAGAGGGAAAGCCGGCGGCTGGGGGCCAATGGTTATAGCCTGGGAAGGAGCCAATCGCCATAAAGGTTCCCAGGCTATTAATATCAGCTCAAAGCTGTTTGCAAGAAGAAGAAAACTCTTTCGGCACACCGGTATAAATGAAAAAAATCTATTAGGCTAATATGCCATATTAAAATGTAAAAAACACCTATCATCAAAGCTGTTTGCTTAGCCTTTACTGGCTAGTTTACAGGGGGACCCCAGAAAAAATTGACATAGGGTCCCCCTGTAAAATCTAACCAGCAAAGGCTAGGCAGACAGCTGCGAGCTGATATTAATAGCCTAGTAATAGAGGTCACAGATATAGGCCTCCTCACAGACTAAAAACATCAGTCCTCAGCCGCCCCAGAAATTTGCATTTCAACTGACACTTAGCCTCACACTTCAGACTTGCCCTGATACATTATTGTGGGATACATACTTAAAGGGGTTGTCTGGGCATTTCACATAATCTCAGTACATATCTGGGCTCCAGAATTATGACAATAAGTAACTTACTTTCTGTCACTAGTTTGCACGGTTTTCTAGATATTCTGAACAGAACGTCCAAGGGGGGGTGTTATGGCATAGAAATGAGTACTAGTCGTAACCTCCTACTCTACTCCAAACATGCCCTCTATAGCAACAACCCCACCCTCCATAGGTACAGGCCCTCCCCGTCCACATGAAGAAGCCCTCATCACACAGTAACAAATCCTCCCCCTCTAGCAGCCTCACTGCAGAGAGCAGCTGCTCCTCCCCCAGACACATGCTGAACAGTGTTCTATGGAAAGTGAAACTAGTGAGGAGGGAAAATTGTCCTGTATTCTGGGCCACTCCATGATTTCAATACATAACTCATTATCAGTAATTCCTTCCCTCACTGTCCCAGGCTGCTGGCAGCAGTGAGAACAGACTGTGTGATGGCCAGTGATGGGGGTCTGCAGCTTCTAATCTGCACAGGGGATGGCAGTCACTGATGTAATCTGTTGTGTGACAAAGCCTCTGCTGTGTGAATGAGACAGCTCTGTGTCACTGATGTCTTCACACAACAGCAGATTTGGTGCAGTGTATGTGTGAGCACCGTGTCTCGGGTCGGGGAGGGCCTGTAGCTATGGAGGGTGGGGTTGTTGCTATAGAGGGCATGTTTGGAGTAGAGTAGGAGGTTACGACTAGGTCTCATTTCAATGCCAGAACACACCCCCCCTTGGACGTTCTGTTCAGAATATCTAGAAAACCGTGCAAACTAGTGACAGAAAGTAAATTACTGATTGTCATAATTCTGCAGCCCAGATATGTACGCCATGATGACCCGCTGAAACCCTGCAATACGATTCAAGAGGGGCGGGGGTTAATGGAAGCCAGACGTGTAAACTGGAGATTGCGCAATTTAATGGAGAGAGTCCATGATTGACAGCGGGATTTCCGGCGCTCAATTCAACAAAATGAACATAAAAAGCTCCGTGTGAACAAAGCCTGAGGCTGCTTTTCATTAATACTGGATCCTAATTGTCCTTTAAATCTGTTGACTCAGCCTTAGAGATAAAAGTCTGATATGAATAGTTAGGACTGATGTATAAAGTTCACCTTGTCATGGCTGGTGGGCACACACAAGTTGGCATAAATGTGCATTACAGACCCACATTTTATCCGTGTAGTCTATATGGCGGTAATGCAGCACATATTTCATCCATACGATGTTTGCAGACATCTTGGTGCACACAGTGTGCTGTCACGGTGCGCTCTGGAAATCCCTAGAGTCCATAGCAAATAAAAAACAAAACCTCCAGCGCTTCACTACTGTGCAAGAAACGTGAAGCCCGCAAGTCACACAAGTGCAACAGTCAGCCGTGAAGGTGAACGGCACCAGGAAAACGCAGACATGTGTCAGATGATCCAGAGAAAAAGAACAAAATATGGAGAGAGAAGTGTGACCCCTGCAGGCAGCCCTGAGAATGACAGGAGGAGATATGTCTACAGATGTGAAGGAGGCAGCCAGGAAAAATGGCAGTGAGAAGAGACACCCAGACCTCCATCAACCTTAACCCAAAGTCAGCAAGTGCAAAATCTGCTAATTTTGTGAGTAAATTTCATTTTCTTATGTTTCTGTTTTGAATTATGATTTTTACACTTGTTTTTTTCCAGTGCAAAGGAATAGGAAACCATCAACAAGCAGGCTTCTGCTGACAGATCACATCAGGTCACTCAAATCAGCTGCTGATCCACCAACAACAATCAAATGCACAATCATAGTGAGACACAAAGTCATTAGTCACTGACGAGCCCTGAACGGGGGGGGGGGGAGACAATACCACAAGTCTGATGGACAATTAACATGTACAGGAGCTTCTCACTAAATTAGAATATCATCAAAAAGTGAATTTATTTCAGTTCTTCAATACAAAAAGTGACTCTCCTCTATTCTATAGAGTCATTACACACAGAGTGATCTATGTCACGGGTTTATTTCTGGTAATGTTGATGATTATGGCTTACAGCCAATGAGAACCCAAAAGTCATTATCTCAGAAAATTAGAATACTTTATAACACCAGCTTGAAAAATGATTGTAAAATCTGGAATGTTGTCCTACTGAAATGTATGGTGAATAAATGCACTCAATACTTGGTCGGGGCTCCTACTGCATCAATTACTGCATCAATACGGCGTAGCATGGAGGCGATCAGCCTGCGGCACTGCTGAGGGGCTATGGAAGCCCAGGTTGCTTTAATAGCAGCCTTCAGCTCGTCTGCATTGTTGGGTCTGGTGTCTCTCATCTTCCTCTTGACAATACTCCATAGATTCTCTATGGGGTTAAGGTCAGGCGAGTTTGCTGCCAATCAAGCACAGTGATACTGTTGTGTGTACACCAGGTATTGGTACTTTTGGCCGTGTGGACAGGGGTCAAGTCCTGCTGGAGAATGACATTTCCATCTCCATAAAGCTTGTCAGCAGAGGGAAGTATGAAGAGCTCTAACATGTCCTGGTAGACGGCTGCGCTGACTTTGGTCTTGATAAAACACAGTGGACCTACACCAGCAGATGACATGGCTCCCCAAACCATCACTGATGGTGGAGACTTCACACTAGACCTCGAGCAGCTTGGATTGTGGCCTCCACTCTTCCTCCAGACTCTCGGACCACTGACAACAGTCCGGTTCTTCTTCTCCTTGGCCCAGGTAACACGCTTCTGGCGTTGTCTATTGGTCATGAGTGGCTGACACAAGGAATGTGACACTTGTAGTCCATGTCCTGGATACGTCTGTGTGTGGTGTGAAGCAATGACTCCAGCAGCAGTCCACTCCTTGTGAATCTCCCCCACATTACTGAATGGCCTTTTCTTAACAATCCTTTCGAGGCTGCGGTTATCCCGGTTTCTTGTGCTCCTTTTTCTACCACACTTTTTCCTTCCACTCCACTTTCCATTAATATTCTTGGATACAGCACTGTGTGAACAGCCGGCTTCTTTAGCAATGACCTTTTGTGGCTTCCCCTCCTTGTGGAGTGTGTCAGTGACGGCCTTCTGGACATCTGTCAGGTCAGCAGTCTTCCCCATGATTGTGGAGCTACTGAAACAGACTACGGGACCTTTATAAACACTTAGGAGCCTTTACAGGTGTTTATTGTTAATTATTCTAATTCACTGAGATAATGACTTTTGGGTTCTCATTGGCTGTAAGCCATAATCACCAACATTACCAGAAATAAACACGTGACATAGATCCCTCTGTGTGTAATGACTCTATAGAATAGAGGAAACGAGGTAACCTTCCTGGTAGCTAAAAATGAATGCAGCTCTGGGGTATAATACAGGATGAAGAAAATAGGGGGGGAAGCCAGCACTGCTTAAGGTTAGAACGCATAAATTGTAGTGCATATGCACATAATATCCAGCTGTATTCAAAAATGAGATATTTGGCAAAAAAAATGATCAATTTAATTGAGCCACCCCGCCGCGCCAAGGCAATCTCATGTGGGGGGATCTACTCTACATTTATAATAAATACTGTGCCATTACGGCCTCCTAAGAGCATGACCACATCAAGTGCAATAATACAGGATGTAACTCAGGATCAGTAATGTAATGTATGTACACAGTGACTGCACCAGCAGAATAGTGAGTGCAGCTCTGGAGTATAATACAGGAGGTAACTCAGGATCAGTAATGTAATGTATGTACACAGTGACTGCACCAGCAGAATAGTGAGTGCAGCTCTGGAGTATAATACAGGAGGTAACTCAGGATCAGTAATGTAATGTATGTACACAGTGACTGCACCAGCAGAATAGTGAGTGCAGCTCTGGAGTATAATACAGGATGTAACTCAGGATCAGTAATGTAATGTATGTACACAGTGACTGCACCAGCAGAATAGTGAGTGCAGCTCTAGGGTATAATACAGGATGTAACTCAGGATCAGTAATGTAATGTATGTACACAGTGACTGCACCAGCAGCATAGTGAGTGCAGCTCTGGGGTATAATACAGGATGTAACTCAGGATCAGTAATGTAATGTATGTACACAGTGACTGCACCAGCAGAATAGTGAGTGCAGCTCTGGAGTATAATACAGGATGTAACTCAGGATCAGTAATGTAATGTATGTACACAGTGACTGCACCAGCAGAATAGTGAGTGCAGCTCTGGAGTATAATACAGGATGTAACTCAGGATCAGTAATGTAATGTATGTACGCAGTGACTGCACCAGCAGAATAGTGAGCGCAGCTCTGGGGTATAATACAGGATGTAACTCCAGTTCAGTAATATAATGTATGTACACAGTGACTGCAACAGCAGAATAGTGAGTGCAGCTCTGGAGTATAATACAGGATGTACCTCAGGATCAGTAATGTAATGTATGTACACAGTGACTGCACCAGCAGAATAGTGAGTGCAGCTCTGGAGTATAATACAGGATGTAACTCAGGATCAGTAATGTAATGTATGTACGCAGTGACTGCACCAGCAGAATAGTGAGCGCAGCTCTGGGGTATAATACAGGATGTAACTCCAGTTCAGTAATGTAATGTATCTACACAGTGACTGCACCAGCAGAATAGTGAGTGCAGCTCTGGAGTATAATACAGGATGTACCTCAGGATCAGTAATGTAATGTATGTACACAGTGACTGCACCAGCAGAATAGTGAGTGCAGCTCTGGAGTATAATACAGGATGTACCTCAGGATCAGTAATGTAATGTATGTACACAGTGACTGCGCCAGCAGAATAGTGAGTGCAGCTCTGGAGTATAATACAGGATGTACCTCAGGATCAGTAATGTAATGTATGTACACAGTGACTGCAGCAGCAGAATAGTGAGTGCAGCTCTGGAGTATAATACAGGATGTACCTCAGGATCAGTAATGTAATGTATGTGCACAGTGACTGCACCAGCAGAATAGTGAGTGCAGCTCTGGAGTATAATACAGGATGTACCTCAGGATCAGTAATGTAATGTATGTACACAGTGACTGCACCAGCAGAATAGTGAGTGCAGCTCTGGAGTATAATACAGGATGTAACTCAGGATCAGTAATGTAATGTATGTACACAGTGACTGCACCAGCAGAATAGTGAGTGCAGCTCTGGAGTATAATACAGGATGTACCTCAGGATCAGTAATGTAATGTATGTACACAGTGACTGCACCAGCAGAATAGTGAGCGCAGCTCTGGGGTATAATATAGTATCCCACCTTCATGCTTTGGAGGTGGTAGAAGCCCCCTGATCTCCTGGGTCCCTGAGTGCATGCATAGGTTGCACCAGTTGTATGGCCGCCCCTGGTACTCAGGGAATTTACAGTTTATGCAGTTTTTATGTTTTAAACCTCCTGATAATAGATTCCTTTTTGATAAATTAACACCTAAATCCAGAGAACAGTTTCCATTAGTACTAAATATCCGTCAATCATGCGGGTCTCGTACACAGGAGCGGCGGCACATGTTTATTCTAGCAGGTCATAATGAATGTGGGTGCGGGCGGCAGCGATTGACACCTTTGCAGGGTGTGAGAGGAGATTGTTAGTGAGATGTTTTAGAGCTTTTATTCTGCCATTATCAGACAGATTTACATCCAGATAACGCAGGTCTGCTCTCCGGAGAATGGAGGCAGAATAAGCAGCAGATAGGAGCGGCTCCAGCCACAAACCAGAGCTCTCCGCATCAGAGGCCGCAGGGAGGTTCTGCCGGGACCGGATCGCCTATTGTGAGATATTAGGACACCGCGGACCGGGTCCTGGTCATATTGTGCTTGTAATTTAGAGTTTTTCTGGATCATCAGATGCTGGATTGAAGGCGTTTCACTGTATATTGCTACTTGGTTGCATATTGTGGATGGAATGATCCGACGTTGCAGTTTTTTTTATCGATACTTTCTTACACTTCGGAACATAATATCCGGCTTAGATCCCCCCATGGGGTGCGGGCTATCATCATTGATATGGAGGGTTAGAGGTTTGGGGGGTGCTTATCTCATTTTATTTAGATTTTTTTTATCAGGGATTCGATTCTTTTTGTGTTACTAGAAATGAAAATACCGAAGCGGAGAGTCTCTTCAGACCTGTAATTCATTGTCTGTCTCTACATGTGACTGCCTCCGTTTAGTTCCTATCCATTAGCGCAGCACTGCCAGGATGTGCGGCTCTGAATAAACCGGTGTCACTTTGATAAATAGCGGCTTCCTCAGCTGATTTCGGAGGACAAAAAAAAAAAAAAAATCAAAAAATTAACCCACTGAGGAAGTGGGGGCCACGTGGAGCCGTGCAGGCCGGAACGAACGCCTGATTTGACACTTGAGGATTCAATCTCTACCGGAGATCCGCCGTCTCGTGTAGGGTTAATAATATCGGCACCCACAGATGAATAATTGAGCGCGTGATGAATTTTACAGCAGTCGATTCAAGTTTTACAGACCACTGCTATAAGTCTCCGAGCCAACAGGAGCTAGAAAAAACAAAAAACCATATATTTTCTAAAATCTCATTTAAATACGAGTCCACTGGGAGAACGGGAACGCGCTCGCTTCTGGAGTTTAGACTTTTAGTGGAGCATCATTAAGCTTAAAAATAAAAAAAAAATAAAAAAATTCTGGCAATTAATAATGGGGAGTGCAGATTTCATTCCAAACTTTGATTTTCTGCCTGTTTACACTTTTCCTTTTCTTTCTTTTTTTTTTTACAAAAATTGTAAGTGAATTTGGAGATAAGAGGCCGGGCCGGGCAGATCCTCAACCTTTTCCTTTAATGTTTTCTTTACTTCTTGGCCATGAAGTCTCCGATTCCGGCAAAAACATACTCATTAAAAAAGAAAAAAAAATACAAGCATTAAAAGTTTACTTTGTGTAAGAGCTTTTAGATATGCACATAGTTACAAATTACTCTGCTACAAAGTATCGAGCGGCTCCGGCCGAGGTCTGCAAGAAATCCTACAGCGAATATAGGTTAATGGAGAAAATGGTCCCTTAAATTAAAGAAAAAGAGCAAAAAAATGACCCCAGCCGTCCCTCTAGTCATTGGAGGTGAGAATTACCAAACAAGCAAAATGGCTCACACCTCGACTTAAGCGAAGGACTTAAAATTGACCAATTTCTGGAGATTTTTTTTTAAATTATTTTTTTAGAATTTCATTTATATATACAGTATATATCTTTCTTTTGCATGTAACACAACTTAATTTATTGCTGACCACAGACGCACAGAAAACTGCCTTTAATCTGATATTAGTGGGATGTGATAGACGCGAGAATATTTATTACTAGCTGATGAGCACGGCGTTGCCGGGGCATAGCACCTAACTGTGGGTCCCGCTCTCTCCCTTAACAGCCCCGCTCTCCACCCGCGGCCCGCCATCATGCTCTCTCCTTCCGCAGCCCCGCTGTCCACCCGCCATCATGCTCTCTCCTTCCGCAGCCCCGCTGTCCACCCGCAATCACGCTCTCTCCTTCCACAACCCCGCTCTCCACCCGCCGTCCCGTTCTATCCCTCCACAGCCACGCTCTACATCCGTGTCCCGCTGTCCCTCCACAGCCCACCCTTAATATCCCACATCATCCCGTCACAGCCGTCGGACTACTCCCCCTAATATCCCACATCATTCCATCAGCCAGAGCCATCGGACTACTCCCCCTAATATCCCACATCATTCCATCAGCCAGAGCCATCGGACTACTACCCCTAATATCCCACATCATCCCGTCAGCCAGAGCTACCGAACTACTACCACTAATATCCCACATCATCCCGTCAGCCAGAGCCACCGGACTACTACCCCTAATATCCCACATCATCCCGTCAGCCAGAGCCGCCGGACTACTATCCCTAATATCCCACATCATCCCGTCAGCCAGAGCCACAGGACTACTACCCCTAATATCCCACGTCATCCCATCAGCCAGAGCCACAGGACTACTACCCCTAATATTCCACATCATCCCATCAGCCAGAGCCACCAGACTACTACCACTAATATCCCACATCATCCCGTCAGCCAGAGCCACAGGACTACTACCCCTAATATCCCACATCATCCCGTCAGCCAGAGCCACAGGACTACTACCCCTAATATCCCACATCATCCCATCAGCCAGAGCCACCAGACTACTACCCCTAATATCCCACATCATCCAATCAGCCAGAGCCACAGGACTACTACCCCTAATATCCCACATCATCCCGTCAGCCAGAGCCACCGGACTACTACCACTAATATCCCACATCATCCCATCAGCCAGAGCCACCGGACTACTCCTCCCTAATATCCCACATCATCCCATCAGCCAGAGCCACAGGACTACTACCCCTAATATCCCACATCATCCCATCAGCCAGAGCCACCGGACTACTATCCCTAATATCCCACATCATCCCGTCAGCCAGAGCCACAGGACTACTACCCCTAATATCCCACATCATCCCATCAGCCAGAGCCACCGGACTACTACCCCTAATATCCCACATCATCCCATCAGCCAGAGCCACAGGACTACTACCCCTAATATCCCACATCATCCCGTCAGCCAGAGCCACCGGACTACTACCCCTAATATATGGGTATATGGGCAGGGAGGGGGTGATTCATTTCTGTCCTGTGCTCTCTGCTACTTTCTGGGGGCAGACAATAGCTGGGAGCTTATGTTCCCGGGGATGCTAGATTTCTCCCACCATGGCAGTGTCTGCTGACATTCACTTTTATATATAGATATGCTTTCGTTATGCTCCACACCCTTCTATCATTTACATTGCTGTTCCCCAGCTCACCTACCTCTCTGTCCTTCTCCCTCCTATAGACTTTCAGCCCTACATTTTTATTGACCCCTGAATTTGAAATGTCTCCCTCTAGTGGTCTTGTGATTGGTTGGTGATACACACACACATACATACATTCACTTTTATATATATAGAAGACAAGGTGAAGAAAAGTAAAGCGACGACTATGCAGAACCAACGAGACACCAAAACAAAACAATAACACAAAAATGAAATGATGCTTTTTCGCCAGAGGTTATCAGACTTTTTGAATTATTGGACGCAGGATTGAAGCAATGTTACCACTGTCAAGATTTTTTTCCCCTAACAGATGGGTAGAGTCCGTAAAAACAGTTCTTGAATGAACGACACAAAGCCAAAGTCAAAACCGTTAATCACAAAATTTAACAAACCAATAATTTTACCAAAATTTCCAGAAAAAGGAAGCGGAACTAGCATATAGGAAAGTTTAAGAAAATAACCATCAGCCTCCTATTGCCAGACTCTAGTTTTAGAAAAAGAAGATGGTGGCTGCAACGGAACAATCATTTTAATTTTATTCTTTTTTTTTAGGGGTGAACTAGTCGAGTCCAGAAAACTTTTTTAAAGTCAATGTCAAACTTAAAACAAAAAGAAAAAATCTGTGATAAGAGGATTTTTTTTTTTCCGGTGATATAAAGCAAATTGAAATGAAGACGCCAAGAAGGATGGATTGTATAAAATTCTGCAGATGTGGGTAAAAAAAACGCACAAGGCCACTGTGACAGTGGGGTCTTCATGCGCTGACCCCGCTGGTCTGATAGAATGAACCTCGGCCATGAAGGGTCTAAAGAAAAGTTGAACTTTTTCTGACAGTACAAAAGCCATCTTGGGGTGAAGGGCTCCTTAGCCTATGAGCCAGCGAGACGCGTTTCCTCCTTTGAATACAAATTAGCGATGCATAATCGCGGCATATTCATAAGGCCTTTTGCCTCTTTTTCTCCAGTGAATGCTGTATAATTCATTGCATGTGCCCCGACCCCGGCGCGCTCCTGTTCTGACAAATCATACTTGATTAAGACAAATCTTTATTAGCTAGCTAGTCAACTTTCTCATTTATCATTTGCAAATCTCATTCTGAGTTGTTGTTTTTTATTATTATTAATTTATTTTTTTTTTTCCGGGTGTAACAGGAGCGGACAGCAAGGGGCTTCTCATTCCAGACATTTAAAAAATTGCTTGTTACAAAGGATAAGTGCAAAGTAGAACACGATGGTCCATAATAGATGATAAAACGCGGCTTTAATAGGGAGAAATTACAAGCCAGTCGCAGCAAACAAAGCAATTATACCAGCCGGGCTTAGAAAGAGGGGAAAAAAGAAGGACGCTAATAAGCCAGAACAATCCGAAGCAATCGTGGCTTTCTCTCTTTCATCGGCTTCAACATCAAAAAAGTTGGGGCAAAAAAAAATTTAAAAAAATAAAATACCAATAAATCTTTTAATGATTTTTTAAAAGATTTTAAAAAGATGTTTAATTTCAAGTATTCTATTTAAAATAATTGGATTACGTTTTGTGTCGTTCTCATGGTCTCCAGGAGATGAGGATGACCATACAACACCTGAAGGACCTCTCTCAAGATGGACGGAGTTCCGCTATAAACATGCAAGCATTTCTTAGCTAAGCGTGGAACAATGGCAACAAGGGCACAAGCTGCTTTCAGATTCCTCTGTTCCCTTCAGATGCTCTACTGTCCTCCTCCAAATTCCTCTGTTCCCTCCAGATGGTCTACTGTCCTCCTGCAGATTCCTCTGTTCCCTTCATACGTTCTACTGTCCTCCTCCAAATTCCCCTGTTCCCTTCAGATGCTCTACTGTCCTCCTCCAAATTCCTCTGTTCCCTCCAGACGCTCTACTGTCCTCCTCCAAATTCCTCTGCTCCCTTCAGACACTCTACTGTCGTCCTGCAGATTCCTCTATTTCCTTCAGACACTCTTCTGTCCTCCTGCAGATTCCTCTGTTCCCTTCAGACGTTCTACTGTCCTCCTGCAGATTCCTCTGTTCCCTCCAGACGCTCTACTGTCCTCCTCCAAATTCCTCTGTTCCCTCCAGACGCTCTACTGTACTCCTGCAGATTCCTCTGTTCCCTTCAGATGTTCTACTGTCCTCCTCCAAATTCCTCTGTTCCCTTCAGACACTCTTCTGTCCTCCTGCAGATTCCTCTGTTCCCTTCAGATGTTCTACTGTCCTCCTCCAAATTCCTCTGTTCCCTTCAGACGCTCTACTGTCCTCCTCCAAATTCCTGTTCCCTTCAGACACTCTTCTGTCCTCCTGTAGATTCCTCTGTTCCCTTCAGACGTTCTACTGTCCTCCTGCAGATTCCTCTGTTCCCTTCAGATGCTCTACTGTCCTCCTCCAGATTCCTCTGTTCCCTTCAGACGCTCTACTGTCCTCCTCCAAATTCCTCTGTTCCCTTCAGACGCTCTACTGTCCTCCTGCAGATTCCTCTGTTCCCTTCAGACGTTCTACTGTCCTCCTCCAAATTCCTCTGTTCCCTTCAAACACTCTACTGTCCTCCTGCAGATTCCTCTGTTCCCTTCAGACGCTCTACTGTCCTCCTCCAAATTCCTCTGTTCCCTTCAGACACTCTACTGTCCTCCTCCAAATTCCTCTGTTCCCTTCAGACACTCTACTGTCCTCCTCCAGATTCCTCTGTTCCCTTCAGATGCTCTACTGTCCTCCTCCAGATACCTCTGTTCCCTCCAGACGCTCTACTGTCCTCCTCCAGATACCTCTGTTCCCTCCAGACACTCTACTGTCCTCCTCCAGAACCCTTGGAAGAAGCTCATCTTCTGCTGAAACAGCACTGGACATGGAGAAAACAAAAACCAATCCTTCTTTGTCCAAAGATGTCTTCCCGCCCTCACGAGCACTGTGCTAAGGGCAGGCCCAGGACAGAAGAGGAAAGTTGGGTGTTTATGGGCAGCAATTATTGTGGACCAATAAAACATTTATGCCCGTGGGAATACTTCATAATCCGGAGACCCCTTTGGAATACAACCAAGGACACTGGATTCGAGGTGGGCTGCATAATGGAGTAAAGTCATCCAAACCTGACAATTGTGGCCGGATTGGTACAGCTGATAAGAGTGGGCAGTTGCGGTGCAGAAACAAGTGTGTGGCCTCGGCTGATCCCTTCCTTCCACTGTAAACCCGTGCACGCTTGGGCTGAACACTTGTGTGTACAGAAGAGCTGAGAAATTAGCTGTGGGATCAGCATTGAGAGCGTCTGGGCTAAGTCTACTGAGTCTCAGAGGGTCTTAAGCACAAAGATTAGCAAAGCAGTAGTCTGTGGTGACCAGGCCAGAGCCCTGAGGACCTCCTCCCACCAGCGGGCATCACCGGCTCCTCTTCTGCGCTGGGTCGATGCACTGATGTCGCTCCGGGCCTGCTGGCAGGAAGGATATGGGGGTTCGCAGAGCTCTGGACTCTGGGGTTTCGTACTTGATTTCAATAGGATGATTTATGCAGTAATACTTCTTATACTGAAGATCTGCTTGCTCAGATTGGCTCCGCTGCATCAGCAGAAGCTCCTCACACTCACAGCACAGAGAATATGTATCAATGCTAAAAACATTTTGACACTTAAAAGGAATCTGTTACCAGGATTTTGCTAGCCCATCTGAGATTAGCATGATATATGGACAGAGGTCTTGATTCCAGCGATGTGACCCTTACAGGGCTGCTTGCTGCAGTTTTGATAATATCACTGTTTTATCTGCTGCAGATCCAAAACTCGCGCACACCCCTGATTGGCAGCTTTCTGTGTATAACTCCGCCGCCACCACTGAATGCCTATGCACAGTGTACACAGTAAGCTGCCAATCAGTGGTGGGGCGGATTTATACAGAGCTAATAAAACTGCAGCAAGCAGCCCAGTAAGTGACACATCGCTGGATTCAGGGTCTCTGTCTCTCCATTATGCTGCCCTCCGATTAGGTGGGGACAGCCTCCCCTCCACTTAAAGAGTTAAACAAGCGTGTTCCCTTTCTCCATTAGGACCAAAGCAAACAAAAAGAAAATAAAAAAGTAAATTAAACTATCGGGCCTAAAGTTTCCTGCCGCCGTCACCTCTCCAGTCATTTTACAAATGTGTTAAACCAATACCAGCGACGTTGCGATTTCCCCAGTTTAAAACAGTTAAGAAAGATAATGAAAGCGCCCTCCCTGATTAAAGTCTTCACACTCCTAATCACAATCTGACAGTCAGATCAAAGATGTTTCGCTAAACCTCTCTTCTAATTGCGATTATAGCGCCACACCTCAGGCCTATCTCTCCAGCCCACGATTTTTTTTTTTCTTCAAGTCGAATTCTGCTTAAGAAAGATCTAACGCTCCTTAACAGTTCATTATCCAATAAAACTATTCAAAGCTTGAAAGCAATCTACACAATTAGTCAGGACCTCGGGGAGCCGCCTGTATAGTGTCTATTAGAGGCCTCCACATTAAAACACCTTAATTACATTTGTCAAAAGGATTTCATTAAAACATATCAGTGTTGTCATCCTCCGAATTATTTGCCAAAAAAAAGGAAGTAGGAATACATGGAAAAAATAGTGCGTAAAATATAAAACTTTACTTCACCATCATTTCGTCACATAAACAATCGCAATAAAAAGAAACTGGAAAACAAAATGCAAGCGATCGTCTGCATCATCACTTTCTAGCTTTATTTGGCTAATTGAGCCTAATTATGTGATAATTAAGGACGTCTTAGCGGAATAGGTGTCGCTCAGATTGCAGATTTATCTCTGTCACCTAGAACGGAGCGCCGGATACATCCCCAGACGAGATGATATAAAAGCCAATACATAAGAGAACATTCATGTTGCTGATGATAATATAACTGATGCATGTAACATGCAACAAAAATCACAAAAAAAGATGGAAAGAAAATCGAGGAAATGACCGGTTCTTCAAATCTTCTGGTCAAGGTAATCAGAAATCCTGTAGACTAAAGGCCTTGCTCAAAGAGAAAGTCATAGATAGTACGGGCTGGATACAAAGGACTGGCCAAACGGAAAGACTGATGGGAACTTGGAAAGGAAACCTCTTTGTCCAGATGATCATGGTGACAGCAGAAAGTCGCTCATGTGATGGGCAGTATAGCCCTCAAGAGGAAAGTCAACCAGAGACCTGAAAGTCAAGTCATCCATTAATGTACACTGCACCACTTTATCAATAGAGGACTTGCTCACTTCAGTGAGAACTGTGATGGTGGCCATACTCACCGTCACCAAGGTCTGACATGGTGCCATTCAGATGGCCGTACACTAGGGACAGCAGTTATGTGGGAAACGTACACAGCCGGCATGTAAAGCCTGTACCGGGAATTCTAATGACAAATGTACTATTC
Source organism: Dendrobates tinctorius (assembly GCF_039654945.1). Lineage (NCBI taxonomy): Eukaryota > Metazoa > Chordata > Amphibia > Anura > Dendrobatidae > Dendrobates > Dendrobates tinctorius. The sequence goes on along the minus strand of NW_027362007.1, from coordinate 2,977,898 downwards.
ATCTGTCTCTCGAAATGTGACCCAAGTTGGGCTTCTGCTTGTTTCCATGTCCTGGACTAAACTACTGCCATCATCCATGACCTGAGCTCGGCATCTGCCTCTATAGATGGATTGGGACAGGCTTGTTTCGATATGTGGCCTGGGCTTCTGCCTCTGTCATCTGGGCAGGGTTTCTGCCTCTGTCATCTGGGCAGGGTTTCTCCCTCTGTCATCTGGGCAGGGTTTCTGCCTCTGTCCTCTTGGCAGGGCTTCTGCCTCTGTCCTCTGGGTATGGTTTCTGCCTCTGTCATCTGGGCAAGGCTTCCTTTTCGATTTGTAAGTTAAGCAGGGGTTTCATGTCTATCCCCGATTAGGGCTTCTGCCTCTATTGGTGACCTAAGAAGGAGTTTTGCCTCTGGTTGCGACCTGTTCCATCTCTATCTGTAACCTGGGCAGGGCTTCTATCCGAGACCCTGACAGGGCGTCCACAGCTACTGATATCCTGGGAAGAACTTCAGCTTCTATCCATGTCCAGGGCAGGCATTCTACTTGTATTTGAAACCTGGGCTTCTACCTCTATTTATGACCTAAGCAGAGCTTCTCCTCTCTCTCTGACCGGCTTCCAAAACCATTCACATCTCGGGCAGGGTTTCTATTCATGATCTGAGCTGGGATTCTCCCGGTATCCATGATCTGGGGTTCTGCTCCCATACATGATCTGATCATGTTTTTTTACTTTATTCCCTGGTTTTATCAATGGATTCTGCCTCTGTACACATTCTGGGCAGGGTTTAGCCTTCAGCTGTAACCTGGGCATTGTTTCTTCATCCATCTGTGACAAGGACTCAGCTTTTGCCTCTGTCTGTCACCAGGGTAAAGCTCCAATTGATGGGCTAACAACTATCATTTGTTACGACCAACGTTCCATGTACTGACAACAATTGCACCAGGAAAGAGAGAAAAAAATCCCAATTAGTCAAATCAAGCGTCACAGATTCCGGTCTTCAGGTTAATGTCCGATACGTTTTTGTGCCATGAAAGATGATGGCCAAAGTATTTGAAATCTGGAGAAAGAACTTATTAGTGTGCAGCCAACTCAAGAATCGCCATCATGACCTCACGAAGTCTTCCATATTTCAGGTCTTTTTTTTAATCAATATTACTATTAATGGCAGCTCCAGCTTATGCTTCAACCGAAAAGGGGACACGACGGACTCATTTTTACTAATTTGTCTTCCTTTAGAACAATAAGTCATGTATGCAGCATATAGTTTATATTTTTAGGATTTATAGAAAAATTTCCAGTGGAAGTCGTAGAGGAAAAAAAAAAAATCCAATTAGCCATTTTGATTAGAGCCCAGTTTTTCTTATATGGGATAATAAAAGAAGGGGTCACCTGGTCTAATAGAGTAATTATAAAACACAAGGAAATATTATACCCACAGTTATTCTTTATGGCTGGCTGTGAGCGGTGCCGTGGTCACAAATACTCGCCCAGAATGCGATCATATAAAATAACAATTTATTAACACCTGAATGAGATGGAAAATGCACAATGGTGGAGCCGCCGGCGTTACGAGTCCTGTGGTTTCTGCAATGTGTTAACCACACTCCAGCTTTCCGCACGCAGATCCTGGGGGCACATAGAGGCACTTAGCCCGTCTGCGGAGGGCTGCGAGGCTGGACGCTTAACAGCTCTCATGGCGAAGGGCAACTCCACCAGTGACGGAAAAAGGGAGGAATGTGGGTCCAGACTCAGACTTATAGCAATGTATTACTGCACTGAAGCTTTCATATAATGTTTATCGCTATATAAAAAGCTAAAAAAAAATATAATAATTCCCAATCAGCTGGAGTGGAGCTGCAATCAAATGCCAATACAAGTCTGCCTATATGTAAGACCAGAAGATCAAGATTATTTCAGTGCGAGTCTAGATCCACGATGACGGGTCGCTGTGCTTGCCAATGAATTCTTAATGGCCTTGATCTTTGCAAATGTTCAGTAAGTGGTTCGCTGGTCAGACATCTTGGCTGCATGACTAAAATTCTGCCATGAAAAGTGTCCCAGGCGATCAGCAGCATAATTCAGATTCATTCATGCTCAGGATGCAATATGTAGTCAACTCCACCACCAGACCCCATTATTGGTATTTGGCCCAAGCCGGCCTTATTTGCCGAGATGTTCCACCAATGTCTACGCTTTTGCAGACCTCCGGAACCATAAGGAGGGTCTGACACCATGAACTCCTTGTGCAATTGTTGCAAGAGCCCAATAATTCCTCATCCATGGTGGGAGTTTCTGCCTGCCCTTGGTAGAAATACAGCATTGTGAATGGTCAGCATACAGTCCATACAGAGAGATGACAAGAAGACGAGCGTGAGCGATCACGGAATATCTGATACAATGTGTTATTCTTTGGTTCCTCAGCCCCCCATTGTACAGCGCATATCTTGCTTCACAGACATCCGTGGCTGGACTCCAGTGGTGATGACACTTACAAGCATCGGCCAAAGGAGGGGTTGACTCATTTTTTCAACATTTTTTCAATATATGATTCTTACTAAAGCCAAATCCTCTGTCTTACTTCAACTGGAAAAAAGCAAATATTGGCGGGGCCCCCAGATTTTTCTGCTTCAAGAGAGTGTAAGGCTACTGTTAGACACCTAGTGGTTGGGAGATAAACTTGGAGTAATGTTTTAGTATATATAGGACTAAAAGGGGTTAATCGGCCATAGCAGATTGATTTTGAGCATCTGAAGAGTTGGCAGAGACAGCTCCTCACCATATCTCCACCCCTGGGTGTGGTTCACTGTGTAAATTGAGGGCTGTCTCATACAGGGCCGTGTGTATGGAGGTGTGCAGATCTCCTGGATTGAGTGCGTTTGCTAAAGGACCAAGAAGCTGGACACTAACCAAGCAGGCTAGCCAGCACTATTGTATGGACTTGTTACTTTATGCTTCACTTTGTGCCGGACAAGGGCAGTATTTAAGTTTTCCTGTAATGTTGTTAATGATGACGGAAATAAACAAGTTAGGCTTTAAAGGGAATCTGTCGCCCCATTTTTCGAGTATCAGCTGCTGGCACCGCCATCAGGGGCTTATCTACAGCATTCTGTAATGCATTCTGTAATGCTGTAGATAAGCCCCTGATGGATCCTGAAAGAGAAGAAAAACACGTTATATTATACTCATCCAGGGGCGGTCCGGGTCCGCTTTTGGTCCGATGGGTGTCGCGGTCCAGTCCCGGCATCTCCCATCTTCTAACGATGACGTCCTCTTCTTTGCTTCCCATCGCGGCTCCTGCGCAGGCGCACTGCTCTGTCCTGTTGAGGGCAGAGTAAAGTACTGCAGTGCGCAGGCACCGGACCTCGCAGACCTTTCCGGGCGCCTGCTTACTGCAGTACTCTGCTCTGCCCTCAACAGGGCAGAGCAGTGCGCCTGCGCAGGAGCCGCGACGGGAAGCAAAGAAGAGGACGTCACCGTTAGAAGATGGGAGGTGCTGGACCGTACCGTGACACCCATCGGACCAAAACCGCCCCGGACCGCCCCTGGATGAGTATAATATAACTCGTTTTTCTTATCTTTCAGGTTACATCAGGGGGCTTATCTACAGCATTACAGAATGCTGTAGATAAGCCCCTGATGGCGGTGGCCGCAGCTTATAGGCCAAAAATGGGGTGACAGATTCCCTTTAAGTAGAAACGGTTCCTGTCATTCCTCAGATTGCTCCCAAATGAGTAGCACTGTTACAAGAGTTACATGTAACAATGAAGAAACTTCTAGGCAATAATTTAAACAAATAAACCAGAGCTTTATTAGCTTGAGTGATAATTTGTATCAACTGCAAGAGTAGATACATCAAGATGTATCACTCTATGCTGTAATGGGGCAATTCATGTGCGTTTTCAGGTTTTTTTGAGGGCTGATCATACACTAAACTAGATTTTTCAACAAAATCAGTTTTCTGCCCTATCCCTGTATCTAAACAGTCAATAGAGTTGCCTGGCTGTACCCATTACTGGCACCAGAGAACATGGCCCACCATGCCATCTCCCAGGACCTCCGCTTTCTCAGCCATAGCGGTTTAGGACGCATGGTCATGGATCTGACCAGGGGAGACAGTCTCATAGGTTTCCTCCTATGCTTCATAATATAATGGCAGGTAGCTATGAACGGGAGCGGAATATCTTGTGAATGGGCAGATGTAAGTGATGGCACACATGAAGTGTACTGCACTGCTGACTCTGTTGGTGCTTTATAAGCAATGTAAAAATCGATAAATAATAAAGAAATATCCACTATAAATGACGAAGCAGTGGTGGTATCGCTGCTGTGACTCGCCACCATCATTAGTATACAACACTATGCACTCCTAGGCCGTCAAGTATCGGACTCTTATATTAGAGGGCTACAGATTTTTCTCGATTTCAGCTTTTCCTCTTCGCCGGTGAAGAGTTTTAAATCCTCATGTAGCTGAGAGACTCTCCGCCTAACCCCGGACCTTCCAGCGAAGAGCCACGAGCCGCTTTATAACCCATCATCATATTTGTTAAACATTATTTTTTCATCGGCTGTAATCCCAGGAGCGCTCAATGTTTAAACAGCTCCCTCCCATCCTAAGCTGTGCACTAATATCGATCCGCGCAGACTGACACATACCAAGAGGCATTTTCAATAATCAGCCCAGCTGTTCGGAGCCACTTGGCGCTGGAGCCTCTAACCCTTAGGTAAACAGCTAAAAACCGGGCGCCTTCTCCTTTGGCAAACGCATCCTTGTAATCTCTTGTTTAAGCTCTTCTGGTTTATTCCTCTCCAAATAAAGAACTTAATTCCTAATTGAAATCGCTCGTTACGGGGCAAATTAAGTCACTTAGCACTTGGCTTGAGCCCTTCCAGCAGGCGAGCTGCAGACCACATATAGGTTACTGCCTATTGATAACCGATGTGAAGGATGCCCTCTTAGGTTGCCCGTTTAGCATGGCACGCACACAAACAAGCAGTGGAGCATAATTGCTTTATATCAGGCCTGGCGTACTATACAGAGCACTGTCAGAGGCATGTGAATAATTCATCATTGTCTTCCTATTGATTTGCAGCTGTGAGTTTTCCCTTTTTTCGGTTCTGAGAGATGCTGCCGTTATTTAGAAAAGGACAAGGCTTCTTGTTTTCCTTGAAGATAATTTGGTTTTACTTGTCCACACAACACACACAGCACCTTGTGGACTCGCACTTAACACATTGCTCACTATTGCTCTCTTGTATCTGCAGGCTGCGCTCCATCTGGATTGTTACTCTTCGCTGCTTGTGTAAGACAATTAGCAGATGATTCACGTAGAGGTGGAAACATGAAGACGAGAGACTGAAGGAGCAATCTACAGAGGCTAGAGAGGGATGAGTCTACAGAGGATAGACTGAAGGAGGAATCTACAGAGGATAGAGAGGGATGAGTCTACAGAGGATAGACTGAAGGAGGAATCTACAGAGGCTAGAGAGGGATGAGTCTACAGATCATAGACTGAAGGAGGAATCTACAGAGGATAGAGAGGGATGAGTCTACAGAGGATAGACTGAAGAATGAGTCTACAGAGGATAGACTGAAGGAGGAATCTACAGAGGCTAGAGAGGGATGAGTCTAGAGGATACACTGAAGGAGGAATCTACAGAGGCTAGAGAGGGATGAGTCTACAGATCATAGACGGAAGGAGGAATCTACAGAGGATATAGAGGGATGAGTCTACAGAGGATGGACTGAAGGAGGAATCTACAGAGGCTAGAGAGGGATGAGTCTACAGATCATAGACTGAAGGAGGAATCTACAGAGGAAAGAGAGGGATGAGTCTACAGAGGATAGACTGAAGGAAGAATCTACAGAGGAAAGAGAGGGATGAGTCTACAGAGGACAGACTGAAGGAGGAATCTACAGAGGATAGAGAGGGATGAGTCTACAGTGGATAGACTGAAGGAAGAATCTACAGAGGCTAGAGAGGGATGAGTCTACAGATCATAGACTGAAGGAGGAATTTACAGAGGATAGAGAGGGATGAGTCTACAGAGGATAGACTGAAGGAGGAATCTACAGAGGCTAGAGAGGGATGAGTCTACAGAGGATAGACTGAAGGAGGAATCTACAGAGGCTAGAGAGGGATGAGTCTACAGAGGATAGACTGAAGGAGGAATCTACAGAGGCTAGAGAGGGATGAGTCTACAGAGGACAGACTGAAGAAGGAATCTACAGAGGATAGAGGGATGAGTCTACAGTGGATAGACTGAAGGAAGAATCTACAGAGGCTAGAGAGGGATGAGTCTACAGATCATAGACGGAAGGAGGAATCTACAGAGGATATAGAGGGATGAGTCTACAGAGGATGGACTGAAGGAGGAATCTACAGAGGAAAGAGAGGGATGAGTCTACAGAGGACAGACTGAAGGAGGAATCTACAGAGGATAGAGAGGGATGAGTCTACAGTGGATAGACTGAAGGAGGAATCTACAGAGGATAGAGAGGGATGAGTCTACAGTGGATAGACTGAAGGAGGAATCTACAGAGGATAGAGAGGGATGAGTCTACAGAGGATAGACTGAAGGAGGAATCTACAGAGGATAGAGAGGGATGAGTCTACAGAGGATAGACTGAAGGAGGAATCTACAGAGGCTAGAGAGGGATGAGTCTACAGAGGACAGACTGAAGGAGGAATCTACAGAGGATAGAGAGGGATGAGTCTACAGAGGATAGACTGAAGGAGGAATCTACAGAGGCTAGAGAGGGATGAGTCTACAGATCATAGACTGAAGGAGGAATCTACAGAGGATATAGAGGGATGAGTCTACAGAGGATGGACTGAAGGAGAAATCTACAGAGGATAGAGAGGGATGAGTCTACAGAGGATAGACTGAAGGAGGAATCTACAGAGGCTAGAGAGGGATGAGTCTACAGAGGATAGACTGAAGGAAGAATCTACAGAGGCTAGAGGGATGAGTCTACAGTGGATAGACTGAAGGAGGAATCTACAGAAGATAGAGAGGGATGAGTTAACAGTGGATAGACTGAAGGATGAATCTACAGAGGATAGAGAGGGATGAGTCTACAGAGGATAGACTCAAGGCGGAATCTACAGAGGAGACAAAGGGAGGAGTCTACAGAGGATAGACAGAGGGAGGAGTCTACAGAGGATAGACAGAGGGATGAGTCTACAGAGGGTAGACTGAAGAAGGAATCTAGAGGATAGAGAGGGATGAGAATATAGAGGATAGACTGAAGGAGGAATCTACAGAGGACAGAGAGGGATGAGTCTACAGAGGATCGACTGAGGGAGGAGTGTACTGGGGATAGACAGAGAGGAGGTGTACTAAGAATAGCCAGAGGGGGCAGTGTACTGATAGTCACCTGGGGAAATTTACTGAGGACAGAGGGAGCAGTGTTTTGAGGAGAGACAGAGGGGGAACTGTACTGAGGATAGACAGAGGGGGAGGTGTACCGAGGACAGACAGAGGGGGCAGTGTACTAAGGACAGAGAGAGGGAAGTGTATTTAGGACAGACAGACGGGGCAGTGTACTAAGGACAGACAGAGGGGGAATTTTACAGAGGATAGACAGAGAGGGAATTGTACTGAGGATAGATAGCCGGGAAGTGTACTGAGGATAGACAGACGGGGCAGTGCACTAAGGACAGACAGAGGGGGAAGTGTACTGAGGATAGACAGAGAGGGAAGTGTACTTAGGACAGACGAGGATAGACAGAGGGGGAGGCAGAAGGGGAAGAGTACTGAGGATAGACAGAAGGGGAAGTGTACTGAGGATAGACAGACGGGGCAGTGTACTACGGACAGACAGACGGGGAAGTGTATTAAGGACAGACAGAGGGGGGATTGTATTGAGGACAGACAGATAGAGCAGTGTACTAAGAACAGACAGAGAAGGATTTCTACTGAGGATAGACAGAGAGAGAAGTGTACTGAGGATAGACAGAGAGGGAAGTGTACTGAGGACAAAGAGAGGGAAGTGTACTGAGGATATACAGAGGGGGAAGTGTACTGAGGATAGACAGAAGGGGAAGTGTACTGAGGACAGACAGAGAGGGAAGTGTACTGAGGACAGACAGAGAGGGAAGTGTACTGAGGATATACAGAGGGGGAAGTGTACTGAGGATATACAGAAGGGGAAGTGTACTGAGGATAGACAGTGGGGGAATTGTACTGATGATAGACAGAGAGGGAAGTGTACTGAGGACAAAGAGAGGGAAGTGTACTGAGGATAGACAGAAGGGGAAGTGTACTGAGGACAGGAAGTGTACTGAGGACAGACAGAGAGGGAAGTGTACTGAGGATATACAGAGGGGGAAGTGTACTGAGGATATACAGAAGGGGAAGTGTACTGAGGATATACAGAAGGGGAAGTGTACTGAGGATAGACAGTGGGGGAAGTGTACTGAGGATATACAGAGGGGGAATTGTACTGATGATAGACAGAGGGGGAAGTGTACTGAAAACAGAAAGAGAGGGAAGTGTACTGAGGATATAAAGAGGGGGAAGTGTACTGAGGATAGACAGAGGGGGAATTGTACTGTTGATAGACAGAGGGGGAAGTGTACTGAGGATAAACAGAGGGGGAAGTGTACTGAGGATATACAGAGGGGGAAGTGTACTGAGGATAGACAGAGGGGGAATTGTACTGATGATAGACAGAGGGGGAAGTGTACTGAGAACAGAAAGAGAGGGAAGTGTACTGAGGATATAAAGAGGGGGAAGTGTACTGAGGATAGACAGAGGGGGAATTGTACTGTTGATAGACAGAGGGGGAAGAGTACTGAGAACAGAAAGAGAGGGAAGTGTACTGAGGATAGACAGAGGGGGAAGTGTACTGAGGATAGAGAGAGGGGGGAAGTGTACTGAGGATAGACAGAGGGGGAAGTGTACTGAGGATAGAGAGAGGGGGAAGTGTACTGAGGATAGACAGAGGGGGAAGTGTACGGAGGATAGACAGAGGGGGAAGTGTACTGAGGATAGACAGAGGGGGAAGTGTACTGAGGATATACAGAGGGGGAAGTGTAGTGAGGATAGACAGAGGGGGAAGTGTACTGAGGATAGACAGAGGGGGAAGTTTACAGAGGATAAATAGAGGGAATAGCACACTGAGAACAGACAGAAGGGGCAGTGTAGAAAGATGAGACTAAAGCTGCATTTACACCAGACAATAATCTGTCATATCCTAATGGTGACAACCCCTCATTGTCAATAATTACAGTCATATGTTAAAGTTTGGGCACCCCTATTAATGTTAACCTTTTTTCTTTATAACAATTTTGGTTTTTGCAACAGCTATTTCAGTTTCATATATCTAATAATTGATGGACTCAGTTATATTTCTGGATTCAAATTAGGTTTATTGTACTAACAGAAAATGTGCAGTCTGCATTTAAACAAAATTTGACCGATGCAAAAGTATGGGCATCTCAACATAAAAGTGACATTAATATTTCGTAGATCCTCCTTTTGCAAAAATAACAGCCTCTAGTCGCTTCCTGTAGCTATTAATGAGTTCCTGGATCCTGGATGAAGGTATTTGTGAAAATTCCTGTTTACAAAACAATTCCAGGTCAGTTAAGTTTGATGGTCGCTGAGCATGGACAGCCCGCTTCAAATCATCCCACAGATGTTCAATGATATTCAGGTCTGGGGACTGGGATGGCCATTCCAGAACATTGTAATTGTTCCTCTGCATGAATGCCTGAGTAGATTTGGAGCGGTGTTTTGGATCATTGTCTTGCTGAAATATCCATCCCCTGCGTAACTTCAACTTCGTCACTGATTCTTGCACATTATTGTCAAGAATCTGCTGATACTGAGTTGAATCCATGCGACCCTCAACTTTAACAAGATTCCCGGTGCCGGCATTGGCCACACAGCCCCAAAGCATGATGGAACCTCCACAAAATTTTACTGTGGGTAGCAAGTGTTTTTCTTGGAATGCTGTGTTTTTTAAGCCTCCATGCATAACGCCTTTTTGTATGACCAAACAACTCAATCTTTGTTTCATCAGTCCACAGGACCTTCTTCCAAAATGTAACTGGCTTGTCCAAATGTGCTTTTGCATACCTCAGACTCCTCTGTTTGTGGCGTGCTTGCAGAAACGGCTTCTTTCGCATCACTCTCCCATACAGCTTCTCCTTGTGCAAAGTGCGCTGTATTGTTGACCGATGCACAGTGACACCATCTGCAGCAAGATGATGCTGCCGGTCTTTGGAGGTGGTCTGTGGATTGTCCTTGACTGTTCTCACCATTCTTCTTCTCTACCTTTCTGACATTTTTCTTGGCCTGCCACTTCTGGGCTTAACAAGAACTGTACCTGTGTTCTTCCATTTCCTTACCATGTTCCTCACAGTGGAAACTGACATGTTAAATCTCTGAGACAACTTTTTGTATCCTTCCCCTGAAAAGCTATGTTGAATAATCTTTGTTTTCAGATCATTTGAGAGTTGTTTTGAGGAGCCCATGATGCCACTCTTCATAGGAGAATCAAATAGGAGAACTACTGTTTAAATGCAGATTTTCTGTTAGTACAATAAACCTCATTTGAATCCAGAAATATAACTGAGTTCATCAGTTATTAGATATATGAAACTGAAATAGCTGTTGCAAAAACCAAAATTGTTATAAAGAAAAAAGGTTAACATTAATAGGGGTGCCCAAACGTTAACATATGACTGTATATATTATGAATGGGGTGAGGGACTGAATGATGTGTTCAGAAATGCTTGTTCATTGTACATGAAAAAAATTTATGCAAGCAAAAATATCCTCATTCATCATTAAAAATTGTGTTATGTGAATGGAGATTGTCAGTCTAATTGCTGAACGATCGAACAGAGAGGAGTGGACGTCCAAGCTTTACATACTGTACAGAATATCACAAAAATGAGTACACCCCTCACATTTTTGGAAACATTTGATATCTTTTCATAGGACAACAGTGAAGATCTGACCCTGTGATACATTGTACAGTAGTCAGTGTACGGCTTGTATAATAGTGTAAATATGGCGCCCCATAAATAATGCACGAGTACACCCCTAAGTGAAAATGGCTAAATTGAGCCCAATTAGCCATTTTCTCTCCCAATGTCATGTGACTCATTAGTGTTAAGCTGGAGTCACACATAGCATTCTCGCTAGCGAGATCGCTGCTGAGTCACAACTTTTGTGACACAACAGCGATCTCACCAGCGAGATCGCTGTGTGTGACAGCGATCAGCGACCGGCCCCCCTGCCGGTATCGCTGATCGCTCTGGGAAATCTCTGGACATTTCTTTCGTCGCTGATCTCCCGCTGGCCAGCACGCATCGATGCGTGTGACAGGCGGGAGACCAGTGATCAGCTGTAAAAAATAATAAAAAAAATAAAAAATATTGTTATTCTCACCTTCCGACGTCCCGCGCAGCCATCCCTCCTCTCTCCACGCTCCCGGTCCCAGTGATCCTTTGCACGAATGACCGCGAGACGTCGCGCTCCCACGAGACCGTGACATTCTCGCGGTCATTCTCGCAAAGGATCACTGGGACCGGGAGCGTGGAGAGAGGTGGGATGGCTGCGCGGGACGTCGGAAGGTGAGAATAACAATATTTTTTATTTTAATTCTATTTTTTTCCAGGGATAAGGCATCAGCGCTAACGAACACAGCAATGCCAGGCGCTTGGCATCGCTGTGTTAATCGCTGGTGAAGCTGTCTGTTTGACAGCTCACCAGTGATCACATAGTGACTTACCAGCGATCCTGACACGTTGATATCGTTTTCGGGATCGCTGGTAAGTCGCTATGTGTGACTCCAGCTTTACAAGGTCTCAGGTGTGAATGGGGAGCAGGGGTGGTAAACTGTGGCGTTTTCTCTCTCACACTCTCATACTGTTTACTGGAAGTTTATCATGGCGCCTCATGGCAGAGGAATCTCTGAGGATCTGCAAAAAAAAGAATTGATGTTGTACATAAAGATGGCCGAGGCTATAAGAAGATTGCCAACACCCTGACACTGAGCTGCAGCATGGGGGCCCAGACCATACAGCAGTGTAACAGGATCCATGCAGAACTGGCCTCGCCATGGACGACCAAAGAAGTGGAGTGGATAGGATCAGCGTTATATCCAGAGGTCATCTAGTCAGAACAGATGTATGAGTGCAGATGTTACAGGGGTGGGGGGTCCACCTGTAAGCGCTCAGAACATAAACACTGCTGCAGAGGGTACAGGGGTGGGGGGTCCGATTATCAGTGCTCAGAACATAAACATTGCTGCAGAGGTTACAGGGGTGGGGGGTCTGCCTGTCAGCGCTCAGAACATAAACACTGCTGCAGACGTTACAGGGGTGGGGGGTCCGCCTGTCAGCGCTCAGAACATAAGCACTGCTGCAGACGTTACAGGGGTGGGGGTCCGCCTGTCAGTGCTCAGACCATAAACATTGCTGCAGAGGGTACAGGGGTGGGGGGTCCGCCTGTAAGCGCTCAGAACATAAACACTGCTGCAGAGGGTACAGGGGTGGGGGGTCCGCCTGTCAGCGCTCAGACAATAAACATTGCTGCAGAAGGTACAGGAGAGGGGGGTCCACCTGTCAGCGCTCAGAACATAAACACTGCTGCAGAGGTTACAGGGGTTGGGGGTCCGATTATCAGTGCTCAGACCATAAACATTGCTGCAGAGGTTACAGGGGTGGGGGGTCTGCCTGTCAGCGCTCAGAACATAAACACTGCTGCAGACGTTACAGGGGTGGGGGGGGTCTGCCTGTCAGCGCTCAGAACATAAACATTGCTGCAGAGGGTACAGGGGTGGGGGGTCCGCCTGTCAGCGCTCAGAACATAAACACTGCTGCAGAGGTTACAGGGGTGGGGGGTCCGCCTGTCAGTGCTCAGACCATAAACATTGATGCAGAGGGTACAGGGGTGGGGGGTCCGCCTGTCAGTGCTCAGACCATAAACATTGCTGCAGAGGGAACAGGGGTGGGGGGTCCGCCTGTCAGTGCTCAGAACATAAACACTGCTGCAGAGGGTACAGGGGTGGGGGGTCCGCCTGTCAGCGCTCAGACAATAAACATTGCTGCAAAAGGTACAGGGGTGGGGTGTCCGCCTGTCAGCGCTCAGACAATAAACACTGCTGCAGAAGGTACAGGGGAGGGGGGTCCGCCTGTCAGCGCTCAGAACAAACACTGCTGCAGAGGTTACAGGGGTGGGGGGGTCCGCCTGTCAGTGCTCAGACCATAAACATTGCTGCAGAGGGTACAGGGGTGGGGGGTCCGCCTGTCAGCGCTCAGAACAAACACTGCTGCAGAGGGTACAGGGGTGGGGGGTCCGCCTGTCAGCGCTCAGACAATAAACACTGCTGCAGAAGGTACAGGGGAGGGGGGTCCGCCTGTCAGCGCTCAGAACATAAACACTGCTGCAGAGGTTACAGGGGTGGGAGGTCTGCCTGTCAGCGCTCAGAACATAAACACTGCTGCAGACGTTACAGGGGTGGGGGGTCTGCCTGTCAGCGCTCAGGCCATAAATACTGCTGCAGAGGGTACAGGGGTGGGGCGTCCGATTGTCAGTGCTCAGACCATAAACATTGCTGCAGAGGTTACAGGGGTGGGGGGTCCGCCTGTCAGCACTCAGGCCATAAACATTGCTACAGAGGGTACAGGGGTGGGGCGTCCGATTGTCAGTGCTCAGACCATAAACATTGCTGCAGAGGCTACAGGGGTGGGGGGGGTCCGCCTGTCAGCGCTCAGGTCATAAACATTGCTGCAGAGGTTACAGGGGTGGGACGCCCTATTGTCAGCGCTGAGACCATACACACTACTGCAGAGCTTACAGGGGTGGGGGGTCCGCCTGTCAGCTCTCAGGGCATAAACACTGCTGCAGAGGGTACAAGGGTGGGGGGTCTGCCTGTCAGCGCTCAGACCATAAGCATTGCTGCAGAGGTTACAGGGGTGAGGCATCCGACTGTCATTGCTCAGAACATACACACTGCTGCAGACGTTACAGGGGTGGGGGGTCCGCCTGTCAGCGCTCAGACCATAAACACTGCTGCAGAGGTTACAGGGGTTGGGCGTCCTATTGTCAGCGCTCAGACCATACACACTGGTGCAGAGGTTACAGGGGTGGGGGTCTGCCTGTCAGCGCTCAGACCATACACACTGCTGCATAGGTTACAGGGGTGGGGGGTCCACCTGTCAGCGCTCAGACCATAAACATTGCTGCAGAGGTTACAGGGGTGGGGGGGCCGCCTGTCAGCACTCAGGCCATAAACATTGCTGCAGAGGTTACAGGGGTGGGGGGTCTGCCAGTCAGCGCTCAGACCATATGCCGCACACTGCATCATATTGGCCTGCATGGCTGTCGTCCCAGGAGGAAGCCTCTTCTAATGATGATGCACAAGAAAGCCACAAACAGTTTGCTGAAGACAAGCAGACTAAAGAAATGGATTACTGGAACCATATCCTGTGGTCTGATGAGACCAAGATAAACTTAATTGGTTCAGATGGTGTCAGGCGTGTGTGGCATCACCAGGTGAAAAGCACAAAGAGAAGTGTGTCCTGCCTACAGTCTAGCATGGTGGTGGGAGTGTCATGGTTTGGGGCTGCATGAGTGCTGTCGGCTGTGGGGGGAGGGCTACAATTCATTGATGGAACCATGAATGCCAACATGTACTCTGACATACCGAAGCAGAACATGACTCACTTTCTCCGCAAACTGGGCTGCAGGACAGTATTTCAACATAACAACCCCAAACACACCTCCAAGACCACCACTGCCTTGCTAAAGAAACTGTGGGTAAAGGGGGTGGGGACTGGCCAAGCATGTCTCCAAACCTAAGGCCTATTGAGCATCTGTGGGGCCTCCTCAAACAGAAGATGGGGGAGCACAAGGTCTCTGACATCCACCAGCTCCGTGATGTCATCATGGAGGAGGGAAAAGGATCCCAGTGACAACTCGGGAAGCTCTAGTGACCTCCATGCTCAGGAGAGGTAAGGCAGTGCTGGAAAATCATGGCGGCCACACAAAATATTCACACTTTGGCCACAATTTGGAGCATTGGAACTAATAAATATTTGTGATTATTGCATTTTTTCGGCTTTGCTAATTCGATTGCTTTTTCTATGCTTGGCGGAATCAGTGGGAATGTCTGCATGATACATGTGCTGGGAATAATTAGTATCACGTCAGATTCTGTCTGTGTGAACAGATGCTACCATCGCCATCCAACCATTTCATTCCCGATCGCTCATCTGACATTGTCCGATGTGAGTTACGATTGTAACGTTCATCATTTATACACTTATCTGCTGGTGTGAACTACTCCCAAGTTTAGACCAGCATAGGGCTCATTAACCATGGTGCTTTGGGCCCCCCGTGCCCCTCGTTGTGTCGCTGACCGGTTTATGTGTCCTTATTTAGTAAATAGTATAAAGTTCAGGAATGATGAGACTTTCTATTTCTGTGACTGAGTCTTGGAAATAACAAGCAGGCCAGAGGCAGCGGCTCTCATTAGCTCAGTCTCGCTGCACGCTGTCCTGTGCCGCTTCTGCCAGGCTTCAAAGCCTCCTCCTCAGACTTTCACTGCGGCTTTTGCCCTCTCCTGTCAACTGGTTTACACAAAGTCCATGGTATCAGATAATGTTCACCACTAAGTCTGGAGCGAGGCGGTCATCCAGCCAGGTATACGTATTGTCAGGAGCAGGGTTCATTTACTTATGCGCTAATTATCAGGATGATGGCTGCCCTCATCCCCTCTAATAAGTAGATCCCCTCTTCTGCCACAAGTGGGAAGCCCCACCGATCACCCAACAATCAAAGCGGAAAGTCTGGGACTTTCTAATAAACTTTGTGCCAAATTCATTGCTAATTTTTCTGGACTTTTTTTACATTAATAGCATTAAGGCCCCATACACACTAGACCAGAGGTCCCCAACATTTGTGACTTTGAGAGCCACATCCAGCTCCTGCCCCACTCACAGTCGTGACACCCAGAGCCCCTATTACCGGTGTAATGACAGCCAAAGCTTTTCCACAGAAATCACACCAAGGCAGTGTGCCGAACCCCAGGGTCTCCTGTCTTACCCCCTTCAGATCTGCTCTTCTGTGCAGGCTACACATAAGTCACCGTCCAGAGATCTACTCCTAATAGCCGATTGCTACATCTGGTGCTAATGCCCCAAGCCGGCAGACACCTGCGAGTCACACATCACGGGCTGCGAGCCACATGTGGCTCTCAAAATACAGGTTGGGGACCCCTGCAGTAGACCAACATCGGACGAGCACTCAGATATCAGTGGGATCAATGGCA
Organism: Dendrobates tinctorius; assembly: GCF_039654945.1. Classification (NCBI taxonomy): domain Eukaryota; kingdom Metazoa; phylum Chordata; class Amphibia; order Anura; family Dendrobatidae; genus Dendrobates; species Dendrobates tinctorius. Next base: position 2,961,618 of record NW_027362007.1, on the reverse strand, counting down.
CCTTCTAATCTGTATGGGGGTCTCCCAACGCTCCCTCTACAGATGATGTTGGGGTAGAGAAAGACCCAGCACGTTGGATTTCTGACGATCTTATTCTCTGAAAGATAAGCAGCTGTCAGAGGGGTCTGGAGGAACAGGAGGACAGAGGAGCCTGGAGGAAGAGGAGGACAGAGGAGCCTGGAGGAACAGGAGGACAGAGGAGCCCGGAGGAGGACAGAGGAGCATGGAGGAAGGAGGACGACAGAGGAGTCTAAATGAAGAGGAGGACAGAGGAGCCCGGAGGAACAGGAGGACAGAGGGGTCTGGAGGAAGAGGAGGACAGAGGGGTCTGGAGGAAGAGGAGGACAGAGGAGCATGGAGGAAGAGGAGGACAGAGGAGCATGGAGGAAGAGGAGGACAGAGGAGCATGGAGGAAGAGGAGGACAGAGGAGTCTAAATGAAGAGGAGGGACAAAGGAGCCTAGAAGAAGGAGACCGAACAAAAGAGGATTCTAGAGGAGGAGGAGAGAGGAGTCTGGAGGAAGAGGAGGACAGAGAAGCCTGAAGGAACAGGAGGACAGAGGAGCCTGGAGGAACAGGAGGACAGAGGAGCCCGGAGGAACAGGAGGACAGAGGGGTCTGGAGGAAGAGGAGGACAGAGGAGCATGGAGGAAGAGGAGGACAGAGGAGCATGGAGGAAGAGGAGGACAGAGGAGTCTAAATGAAGAGGAGGGACAAAGGAGCCTAGAGGAAGGAGACAGAACAAAAGAGGATTCTAGAGGAGGAGGACAGAGGAGTCTATAGGAAGAGGAGGACAAAGGAGCCTAGAGGAAGAGGAGGACAGAGGAGTCTAGAGGAAGAGGAGGACAAAGGAGCCTAGAGGAAGGAGACAGAACAAAAGAGGATTCTAGAGAAGGAGGACAGAGGAGTCAGAAAGGAGGACAGAGGAGTCTAGAGGAAAAAGATAGAGAACAGAGGATTCTGGAGGAGGACAGAGGAGTCTAGAGGAAGAATACAGAACAACAGAGGATTCTAGAGGAGGAGGAAAGATGAGTCAGAAGGAAGAGGAGGACAGAGGAGTCTAGAGGAAAAAGAACAACAGAGGATTCTGGAGGAGGAGGAGGAGGATAGACGAGAATAGAAAAAGAGGAGGACAGAGGAGTCGAAGGAGACAGAGCAACAGAGGATTCTGGAGGAGGAGGACAGAGGAGTCTGAAGGAAGAGGACAGAAGGATCTAGAGGAAGAAGACAACAACACAGAGCATTCTGGAGGAGGACATACGAGTGTAGAGGAAGGAGACAACATCAGAGGATTCTACAGTAGGAAGACAGAGGAATCCGGAGGAAAAAGACAGAACAACAGAAGATTCTAGAGGAGGACGACAGAGGAGTCTTAAGAAAGAGGACAGAGGGGTCTAGAGGAAGAAGACAGAGAACAACATAGGATTCTGGAGGAGGAGGACAGAGGAGTGTAGTTGAGTCTAGAAAAGGACAGAGGCGTCTAGAGGAGGAGTATAGAGGAGGACAGAGGAGTCTGGAGAAAGAAACAGAAGCCTAGAGAAGGATAGATGAGTCTGGTGAAGGAAATGGGACTCTGGAGGAAACAAAAACTAGAGGGTTGGAAGGCGACAACAGAGGAGTTGGACAGAGAGCCTGGAGTAGGAGGAGAACACAGAGCCTGGAAAAGAACAGAGAGCCTAGAGGATGGAAAGCCTGGAGGACAGAAAGCCTGGAGGAGGACAGGGAGCCAGGAGCAGGAGGACAGAGAGCATGGAGGAGGACGGAGAGCCTGGAGGAGGACAAAAAGCATAGAAGACGGAAATCCTGGAGGAGGAGGAGGACAGAGAGCATGAAGGAAGACAGAGACCCAGGAGGAGGAGAACAGAGAGCCTGGAGGAGGACAGAGAGCCTGGAGGAGGACAGAGAGCCTGGAGGAGGAAGTGGACAAGGAGGAGGAAGAGGACAAGGAGCCAGGAGGAGGACAGAGAGCCTGGAGGAGGAGGACAGGGAGCCTGGAGGGGGACAGAATACCTGGAGGACAGAGAGCACAGAGGAAGACAGAGATCCTGGAGGAGGACAGTGCGTGGAGGAAGAGGAGAACAGAGAGCCATATGGGTGTATGTGGGACTTTAGCATTCTGAATACTTTTACAATGGTTGATGAGCTGCAAATAAGCTTATTGTTTAGACAAGCCGACTGCACCTCTATGCGCACAGAACGATGGCTTATTCTGGGTGCAGAGTCTGTAGCACATCGTGTATTTACACAGGACAATGTGCTGCCGAGAACCATGATTTTTAAAGGAGACTTAAAATCGATTTCACCCCATGAACAAAACGATACAATTAAAGACAATTCTAGGGAAATTTGTTCAGTAGCAGCGTTCGATAGTAAGCCGGAGTAAATTTGCCCTTAGATGCATGTTCACAGCTGCCGACTGTGGCCGATTGGCTATAGTGCAAGGTTATCAGTGGAGCTTAGACCGAGAGACCAGAATCCTATGAACACGGAACAAATGGAGAATATAATCATTATTAGGAGCCCAATGAGAAGAACAAGGATAGTAATGCCGACATGAATGATCCAGTCACTCAACAAAGGAGCAAACTGCTCATTCATCGGGTGAGTGGATCTTTCATCATGTAAATGTTGTCACAATTATCGTCTCGTCTCCTTGGGACTTTACAAGGTCCGGTCCTGCACACGTGGTGATGGGCCCATATCTGCAGGATATTATAGTGGGAAGCCTAGGATCGGCGTCCACTATCCTTACCATGAACGGACGAGGGAGGAATCAAGCGCTGAAAACACTCGTTACAATGGATCAGTGTACCACCAACTTTCATCCGAGTCTCAAAAATTGATATTTTAACCAATCATTTATGTAATGATTTTTTTATGGACTTGAAGCCGAAGTCCCGGCCAGCGGTGAAGAAACGGGGTCCTACAGCCTGAAAACGACGACAGCGCGTTATGAGATGGAGCGATTGCTGGGAAAATCAGCATGCCTGATTAAGGAAGATGAAAGCGTTACTAAGCCGCTCTATGATAGTACATCCGAGAGGAATGTCTCCATTTCAGCAGAGACAGCCTATTACAGGTAACATTAACATATGATCAATTATTTACCAGCCCATCGTTCCTACAGAAGAGATTTTATTTTAATTAGCACAAGCATCTGTCCTTAATTTTCCAGGTGAAAGTATCGGGGCAGAAGGATTTCCTTGGAGTGCGAGATATTACCATAATCCGATGCTAAGTCTGCGCCTGTCTGGAGACTGTTTATGATCCTCCATGTATGACGATGAAGACGGCTCACCTCTCCTCGTGGGTATGAGGACAATAGGGGTGGATAGCGGCAAGGCTTATTGGGAGTGGTAGTCCTCGATCTGTGCAGGTCCACTAGGATCTATAGGCGCTGCCTGCGCTCCGCAGGAGATGATGAGGTCTGATCACACAGTAGAATTATGGCGCCAGTGTCTAATGACATGATGGGAAGTCAACCAACATCAACTCGCTCATGTGACAGTTCACAATGAGGTAGCGTCACCGTGCAGGAGTCAGGAAAAGTTGGATTAGGAGCCCTGCTGGGGCCATATTGGTTGTCACCCAATGTTCCCCGAAATGAGAAGGAACTGAGGCTCCAATTCATCAGCTGCAGCTTTTTCTTTTTAATGGACTTTGCGTTAATTTCAAAGTGTTTGATCAATTTGGCGCAAAGTAAAAGAGGATTTTTCACTGCACTCTTCGCCACACGATCCGGTTAATAAACTTTAAAATGTTATTCTTCAACTACATGTTAAAAAAAAAAAAAAAAAAAAAAAAAAGAGACAGATTTTGTACTCCAATTGGAAACTGAAATTGTGCAAAAATTCTGCCGAAATTCAAAATGTCACAAAAGATGAAGTAGCCGAAAATATCTGAATAATCAAATCATGTCCTCATCGTCAAGTAAACCCCAAAAATGATGAGGACAGAGATGGTGAAAATAAATCATAATGAATTTGGTGCAAAAATAAAATTGTTCTAAAGTCCAAAGTTTTACTAAAAAAGAGGCGCAAAGTAGCGAAGCAACTATTATTCTCGGCACTGCCTGCACTATAATCCTCAGTCGCATAGAGGGGAATAGATCTTGTCCACGTGGAAGGGCTTCTCTTGACGTCACATTTTTGTCTGTGGTGCTGACATCTTATATTTTGTGCTGATCTTTGCAGACCGATGTCTCAGACTTATCTCGTGTAGACTTTGTTCTTCTCTTGTAGATAATACTTCCACATTAAAACAAATGGGTCCACAGAGAAAAAATACAGGACAGGGACCGGGACCAGGACCGGGGCTCCTCTTCAGCCTCCTGTTCTAGTTTATCATATGTGAGAATGAACGACACAAAGATGGTAAAAACAGACGCACGCAATGCAAACGGATGGAACGCTGACCACTACTTAATCTATTCCTGTGAAACATGGCAGATAACCAACATGGCCGATAGTAAAGGGGTTGTATTATCTGGCCACTGCGGTCTCCAACTGCTGGAATGAGATTGCAGAAGTGCCAGAGAAGAGCCGTGACACTCTGTATCACACAGAGGCACACTGCGGCAGAGACCAACGCTGCGGCACAGAGGCACGCTGCGGCACAGACCAACGCTGCGGCACAGACCAACGCTGCGGCACAGAGCCATGCTGCGGCACAGACCAGCGCTGCGGCACAGAGGCACGCTGCGGCACAGAGCAACGTTGCGGCACAGAGGCACACTGCGGCACAGAGCCACGCTGTGGCACAGACCAGCGCTGCAGCACAGACCAACGTTGCGGCACAGAGGCACACTGCGGCACAGAGCCACGCTGTGGCACAGACCAGCGCTGCGGCATAGACCAACGCTGCGGCACAGAGGCATGCTGTGGCACAGACCCACGCTGCAGCACAGACCCACGCTGCGGCACAGAGGCACGCTGCGGCACAGACCAACGCTGCGGCACAGACCAACGCTGCGGCACAGAGCCATGCTGCGGCACAGACCAGCGCTGCGGCACAGAGGCACGCTGCGGCACAGAGCAACGTTGCGGCACAGAGGCACACTGCGGCACAGAGCCACGCTGTGGCACAGACCAGCGCTGCAGCACAGACCAACGTTGCGGCACAGAGGCACACTGCGGCACAGAGCCACGCTGTGGCACAGACCAGCGCTGCGGCATAGACCAACGCTGCGGCACAGAGGCATGCTGTGGCACAGACCCACGCTGCAGCACAGACCCACGCTGCGGCACAGAGCCACGCTGCGGCACAGACCAATGCTGCGGCAGAGCCACGCTGCGGCACAGACCAGTGCTGTGGCATAGACCAACGCTGCGGCACAGACCAGCGCTGCAGCACAGACCAACGTTGCGGCACAGAGGCACACTGCGGCAGAGCCACGCTGTGGCACAGACCAGCGCTGCGGCATAGACCAACGCTGCGGCACAGAGGCACGCTGCGGCACAGAGGCACGCTGTGGCACAGACCCACGCTGCGGCACAGAGCCACGCTGCGGCACAGACCAACGCTGCGGCAGAGCCACGCTGCGGCATAGACCAACGCTGCGGCACAGAGGCACGCTTCGGCACAGAGGCACGCTGCGGCAGACACACGCTGCGCCACAGAGCCACGCTGCGGCACAGACCAGCGCTGCGGCACAGAGGCACGCTGCGGCAGAGCCACACTGCGGCACAGACCAGCGCTGCGGCACAGACCCATGATGCGGCACATAGCTACGCTGCGGCACAGACCCACGCTGTGAAAGTCTGTAACCAGCGCTTTATAGAGAAGGTTTGCCCAATGCAGTGGACAAGCTGTATCTGAACGTCGGCTGATGGATCTTAACCAGCTTCCATCGGTGCCATGTAATAGATGAGCGATGCTGCAGGGAAGATGGAGACGCTGCGATTTCTCCTACAAATAGAGCCGATTGATGAGGGATTCCTGCATGTAGACCCCCCAAATAAGCGGAGTTGCAAGGGGGCTCATTATAAATGTACAGATGGTTGTGCTGCATCCATTGCCCACATTCTTAAAGAGAAAAGTCCCTTATTGAAGAACTGAAGTAGCATGACCTGTGTACGAGCGGCGCACTCCTATCCACCGCACACAAGGTCTCAGACACACGAGGACCTGAAAGCAGAAGAATGAATGTGAAGAGCGAGCAGGCAGAGAGCATCCTCAGGTCAAGTAGGATAGGTATTATTACGTGGCAAAGCACGGCGGCTCAAGACTTCGGTTGCCATGTTATGTGGAGCTGAGCAGCCAAATCCTCGGCATTAGGCAATTAGCAGATATTTATCTTCCGACTTTCTCTCCTTCCAGAACCACCACGTAGTCACAGCAGCGGCCATAGCTCAGGCTGGAGGTTTTCCTGCTTGCTGCATCCTTGTCAGTATGGCAACAAGTCAGTCCATCAGAGATTACATACAGGGGGGTTTATGTATATGTCATCCAAAAATGCAAGGCACATCCAGAGTTAAAAACAATTCTAAAAGCTTTATTTAAACCACTGTTGTGAACTCATTTTCTGGTCTGCCTCTGGTTTCTGGTGAGGGAACGGTTTGTGCTGACAGAGGAGTTGTGAGTTCTCTTTCCGGGCTCCCTCTGGTGGTGGCAGGAGGTAATGAAGCCGATCTAGTTAACAGAGACCTGCCACCCGATAATGAGGACGACGATTGGACATCCGGAGTCTCAGACTGGATTTAAGACAGCCGACTCCCTATTCCCATGCTTCTGATTTTTTCCTGCCTCCTGAGGTCTTGGTTTCCAGCTCAGTTCCTGTCTTTTCAAGCTAAGTTTTCTCTGCTAATGTTCACATTTGATTTGGTTTGGTCTATTCAGTTTTTGTGTGGTCAGCCAGCCCCGGCTGGGGCTGTGCTGAATTTCCACTCCTATGTTACTGTATGTGCCAGTTTGCTTTTTGTTCCTTATTAGATTGGCCTCTTTTTGCTCTGCTCTCAGAATATGCTAGAGTGCTGATATAGTGGGTGAAGTCTAGTGACTTAAGGGCTTTTTTTGCTATCAGAAGTGTTGGACATTTTTTGCAGGGTTTTTTGGCGTGAATTGCAAACAGTATCTTTCCTTTCCTGTCCTTTCTAGTTAGTGTGGGCCCCATCGTTTGCGCAGCCTATTTTCCTACCTGTGCTTGTGCTTTCATCTTGTTTCACCGTCAATACATGTGTGGGGGCTGTCTTTTCCTTTGGGGTCTGCTCTGGGGCAGTTTAGATTTCCCCTTTTCTTGCTAAAAGGGCCTGTCACACTAAGCGATGTCGCTAGCAATATCGCTATAATGTCACTGGTTTTTGTGACGTTATAGCGATATTGCTAGCGATATCGCTATGTCTGATACTTACCTCCGACAGCTCCCCCGTTGGTTATCGCTGATCGCGCGAGAACATCCTGGGCCGTTTCTCGTCGTCAGCTTCCTGCTGGACTTCCTGTGGCGCCGACGAGCGACGCGAGGACGCGGGCGGACGTCAGGATTGCCTCGTCTGACAGGTAAGTAGCGACCCCCGACCCCTGCTATGTCACTGGTGAGATCTGCCTGTGTGGCAGCTCACTAGCGACCACTTAGCGATGCACCAGTGATCCTGACCTCTTCCTATCGCTGGTCGGGATCGCTGGTGCATCACTAAGTGTGACAGTACATTTAGGCTTATTTAGTCCTCCGGCTGTGACGAGGCATCTAGTATCATCATAGGTACGCTCCACGGCTGCTGTTAGTTGTGTGGTTAGGATCAGGGGTCTGCAATCCGCGTAGTTACCATCCTCTCTGGTTTTCTGTGACTTAGCTTGGTTTTGTTTTCCTGCTCGGTGACCCAATCACAACAACCACATAAAGAAACACAGATCCCATGAATAATCATCATGAATGAGGTCTTACAGTAGTTGCCTTCAAGGGTGTATGGATGACTGGATGACCGTCCTTATAATTTTTTTTGTGGCTTTGCACTTTGTGCAAGGCCTTTATGAGTGTAAAATTACCCCAACTACATTTTGCTAATTTTTTTTAATGAGGCACTCCAGTTGGTGCCTTCAAGGGTGTATGGATGACCCTGCTTGTAATTTTTGGCAGGAATTGCACTTAGCTCATAGCTTTTATGAGTCTAGGAATACCATTACATGACAATTTGAACAGAATGTGTATGAGGCCTCCTTTATGTCTAATACAGGGTGTATCTGAGACCCTAATTTTTGGCAGTTCTTGCTTCCTCCATAAATGACACTGAAAATTCCTATTTTTTAATTACAAAAAGATCAATTTTTGTTTACTTAAACCACAACTTTTTAAAAATTCTCTTTAAATTTTGCCTTATATACAAGTCATTATACAGGAAAAATATTTCTTAACATTTTTTTTTCCTGTGAACTCCAATTTCTCATCGATTTTGAATGTTTTATCGTCACTCCTGAAAGTGGAGTAAAACTGTGACCCCATTGTTCTCGGCAGCGATCAGGGAGTCAGTGATGTTTCCAGGGGTCTTACCCATCCTGTTCTCCTTGCATTCAGCACTTTTTCCATCCATTTCAACATTTTCACTTGTTACTTGAGCACCTGAGTAATAGGAATTGCTTGGTTCGAGTAACGAGCATCCGAGCATTTTAGTGCTTGCTCATCTCTAGTGGAAACTACCGTAATCCACTTCCTAAGAAAATTGTTCCCAAAGAATGAGCTCGAAAAGGAAAAACAGTTAGTGACTATCAATATATTTTAAAACTGTTACTTACATCCTTTTTTGTAAATTTGGATGTTGACCAACATGGCCGCCATTGATCCACTGAAGGCAACTCTCGTCCAGGTTTCCCAAGAATTAGTAATTGCAAACCCAGACAAGGAAGAGGTGGAAATCATTCTATTAGGCCACTTTCAGATGCGAATGTCAGACTCGCAGTAAGGCCTGGTCTTGACCTGTAATATGTGCTTATGGGTCTTTGGATTAAGATTCAAAGTGAACAGAAGTCCTGGAAGAATCCAAGAGTGGGTCAAGTATAACGGCCGCAATGCTATGGAAGAATCCGGACAAAATGTGAACATCAATGTGTTTTACCGACCGATCCCTTCTATGGCTAAAGAAAACTCCCCTTCTCTTCTTCTAGCATTCTCTCCATTGAGAGCGGAATTTACGCCTGTAATAGGGGCACACAAATGTTCCGGCATAGGCTCCTCTGAAATTGGTCTTTTTCTTCGATTATTCTCCAGTCTTGGTCCATTTCACAGGTGTGAATGAGGCTATACAGGTGTATCATTGTACAAACAGGATGATGTGCAATTTAGAGATCCCAAAAAGCTGCACAATAGCCCCTTGGGGCCAGGAAATCAGTCCAGCTCATTACCACTTATGAAAAGATGTAACCCAGAAATGTCTGAGTGCAGTAACCAGACGGAAAAGTCGACTCTGGACTGGATATTTACTGAGAGATTTTTCTAACTGTGCAAAATCCCGACATTAAAAGTTCTAAAAACTACAAATCCGGTAAGCACGAGTGCTGCAGATGCAACAGTCATGCTGGAATTTGTAGTTCCCCAGCTGTTACAGAGCTAGTTCTTCTGAATACACAGATTGCGAGGGCGAGGATCAGGCGTAGAGCCCAGCGAACGCTTCTACATGTTAGTCTACATGCAAAAAAAAAAAAAGTTCCCAAGTGACTTTTCCCAAACTCCCATCCCTCAAGTTTATTGGATCCAACTGACGGATTCTTTTGTCACCCTCGTGAATGATGGATAATTCTGCTCGTCTGCTCTTGACTCGCTGCCAAGCACATGGTTACTGGTTAAGGAGAAAATGTAATAACTGGTGTTTTTATTGCCAAATGCCTTGTGAATGAGTCATGTGCATTTCCTCTGCCTCTCAAAAGTCTTTAAATACTATCACTCCCGGGGAGAGCGCTGCGCACCCCTCACCCCCTGCAAGAGCCCTCTGCAGGATGCAACAGCCCCAATTACAAAGAGCGCTGGCCGCCGGTGTCACAGGACGCTGCAATATACTGCACCTCGCTTTACAGCCGCCAGGAAAACTACATGAATTAAAACAGAAAAACAAACACTAACTTGTTTATAAATAAAAATATATGGTTTTATTTATTACATTTAGAAAACTCCAAGGATTTTATCGCCCCGTTTTCTCCTGTCCATAATTATGGGATGGGTATAATGCTGCAGAAAGGGTGGCGAAATCTAAAAACCTTCATCTACCCTACCGCTGGGGGGCATGCATAATGGCGGCCCTCCATTTTTTTCGCCCCAGATTCCATCAAGACCTTCATACTGACCAATTAGCGTTATATATATATACACACATTATATATATATATATATATATATATGGCTGTCCTTTAGCCAAAACGTTCATCAACAAAAACACAGTCCCACCTCGGGGTAGGCACAATAATGTAGCGCAGTCTCACCCACTCAGCAGTACAGGCATTACTTATCCTCAGGGACAGTCTGTCCATAATGGTCTTTTCCCTGTCAAACACTACAGACTACAACTGATCCAACCCAGCTGCCTTACATAGAACATGCAAGCCCAGGACAGGAATGTACGGGACTCACCCTTCCCTCCCAAACTCTTTTGGTTGCTTCTAAATCCTGGACCCAAAACACGATCCACTAAAATGTCTCTCAGTACTCTGTTACTGAAGAACTCTCTTGAAGGATGTTACATCACTGAAGCCAGCCACCACGGTGACACACACCTTCTATCCAAGATCTTAGCTCCTGCTTCCCTACACAGTGTAAAGTATGAAGGTTTTCATCCTGGCTGTCTTGTTTATGTGCAATGTTCTCTATGCACATGTAACATAATGTATGTGTTTTTACAGAGTATAGGCCTTGCCAGGAGCGGACACAGAAAGAAGATCAGTATATGGGTCCTCTGCAATTCAATAGCTCAGCCTAATGCACAGCTCCACATGTTTTGGAGGTAGCACTGACCCCCTGACCTCTTAGGCCTCTGTAAGGCTGCACACGTTGCACCAACAGTATGTCCATCCCTGGCTTCATCTCGTAGGTCAGCTGCAAATTTGTGGCCCAATGGGGGTGTGTGGCTGCAGGGAGGAGGAGCCAGTCTATGTTCAAAAAAGTTACAAAAAAAAGTCCCCTTTAAGACTTAAAATGGCTTTGTTAGAAGTGAGTATGAACGTAACTTCCCGGAGAGTTGGCAAAAGTCATGCACTCACAGCTGCTTCGAGTATTTCATACAAGCAGACATTTTTTTTCTGCGTTTCTGTATTTACAGCGATTTTCACCGCCGTGCCGTACATGATATGGAAATGTGATACAATATGATTACCGACCATCTGTTGTATTGGAAAGAGCTGCGAGCCGTCAGAGCGGATTTAACCCCTTCTGCTGCTTCCTTCGGAGGGGGGGGGGGAGATAAAACGAATCGGGAAGTATCCATTATTATCAGCGCTGCCGTCTGTCTCCCGGGAGAAGGCAGCTTTTTCAGCTCTCTTAAGGATTGCCTCATTAGCAAAAGTGACAGCAGATTTTGCGATTGTCCTGTGCTGCTACAAATCCCTTCTGTGTGTTTAATTGTGGTTTTCCTCTACGCTAATGCGCATTAGAATGGCGGCTTTTTTTTTGTCATACAAATGATCAGGCCATCAGCAGGGACACCGAGTCCGGGAACAGACTTCTCTGTATTTCCACTGGTTTCAATTAGGAAGACGGCAGTTCTGGGCTCTGCTGGCCTCCTGAGATACATCAAGGATAAAATATGCAGATTATTAGACGTGTTACCTATATATCAGTGGAAGCCAGGCGTCTGCTGCTGAATACATAACTTGACCCATATTCGCGGACTTGTTTCAATCAGGTTTGCCTGCAGTAGAACAGAACTGTGCGCCCCTCGCTCCAGGTGGAAGCCATTCATTCCAGGAATACAAAGTCTTCTCTTACAGATGGAGCAATCTCCGCACATAATAATGGTGACTTTACATAGGACAGTCCTGTTTAACTCCCTACTAACGCGGTTGAATCAGACCAGTCATTAGTAGCAAATCCATACATCTGCCCGGTGAATGCCAAAAAACATCCGACCCACCATGATTTCAACGATGGGAATTTTAAAAGGTTTTTCTGGGATCACAACACTGATGATCCATCTAGAACTTAACCATTCGCAGCAGATAGCAGTTAGTGCAACTCTTCCGACTGTCGGCAGAAGGTAGAGAACCGATGTCAGAAACTTCTGGCAATTGTTTATCTCTGCAGAAAACAAAAGAATCGGGCACTGAAAAGCCACTTTGCCCAATCTTTTCCTCCCCGAGTCAGGAGGCCTCTGTTCCCACTAGCAGTCCGCAAGTTTGGACAACTTGTACCTAAAAATGTATGGAGGACCTTAGGGTAGGACTTCCTTATGGGATTGGTAAGGGTCTGACTCTACACCATAGCCGATCAGCTCCTTGAAGAGGCTAGGTCGTTTGTCCAAGACTTGTTGCCTCCATACTTATCACATTGCTGTGTACAAATGATCCCATCCGAACATTGTAGAAGACACCGGGGGTGAGTGGCCCTTCTCATAACACTGCATTGGGCCCCAATAGAGCTTGTCTTGTCCATGTGTCCAGTGTGGATCATCCTCTGTGAGCTGGAGACACCAGAAGCACGAAGAGGGAAGTATGATACAATGTCTCAGCCCACCAAGAGGTTATGTACACCGGACACAGGTGTTACAAACTATCAGGTGCGAGATGTGTTCACACAGTGCTGCTTCTGTGAACCGGGAGGATCAGTATGATATGGGGAGGGTTTACAGGATCAGGGGGAGGTTCCAGCGGTATCTTTGGAGAGGACCACTTCCTAGAAGCCCAGTTTTCAATGGAATTTGGGGTGATCATCCCAAAAACATTTTGCTGAACAAAAGAAGCCAAGAAAAACAAGCGTGGAGAACCGGCAGCGCACAACTGGGGGTGTGCCGCCCCCATGGACAGCGAATAAAGAGCTTCTTCCTACAAAAGGTGCAAGAATTGGCGGCTTCTTTTCCATTCTGAGATGCACCGGTGTTTCAAGAATGTACAAAAAAAAAAAAAAGAAAAACAATTCCCCAACTAACGAGGAGCCACTTTACAAGCAAAATAAAACTCTCCTGTGCAGGAACTGTCACAAAACTGCTTTTAATGAATAAAACTCGGCCTGCAAAGTAAGCGGATTGAGGGGAGGGAGAAAAAAAAAAAAAAGGATACCCAGCGAGGAGTCAGCAGTTGCTTTTCCAGGCGCCGAGAGATGAGTCTAATTGAGGTGGACGCATGACAGACTCGTGTGTACAGCACTGCCCGGGCTCTGAGTGAAGACGCTGACAAAGGGTAAATGGTGCGTGGCAGCAGGTCCTGCCCTGGTCTGGCCTGGCATCGGAGGCTCGCACCGCCTGTCAGGAGGAATCATCAGGGCTAATGAAGGGCAGGCTTTGTGTTTTTTTCCCCATATTCCGCTTGCTTCTCGGCGGATCACGCCGTGCACCATGGAGCCTCCTCCACCTCTTGGTGCTTGGTTAAGGGTGTGTGACATGTGTTTAAAAATTAATGCGTCTAATCAATTTAAAAGTTAGACAACTCGAGTCCTCCATGCAGAGAGAGGATAATCAGCGGCGCCTGCGACTCCATCTTCGTGGAGACGGATGGAATATGTGCCAGGGAGACGTCAGGCCTTCACGCGATAGAGGGCTCATTAAACGGGGAGATCTCTCACCCGTTCAAAGTCCGTGTAACGCATTAAAGCGGCCATCCCATGAATTGTTTTTATACTAATTTTCAGAATTGTTGCTATTACTGGTTTCAAAGTAATTTTGAGTAACAAATTCAACATGAATTATTTTGCCTCAGCCAGCGCTGCTGCAGGTGGGATTTTAGCAGAATCAGACTCCTTCCCCATCTGGCAGTTGAAAAAGTAGCATTCCCTTTTTTTTTTTTTTTTTGCTATTCCTACAGATAAGTAATATGAATTTGGGCATCATGTAAAGATCTATTGTTTGACATCCATAGTATGCACTGTGATAAAAATATGAAAGAACCAAAAAAATTATAAAAAATTCATACAAATGATTTATAACAAAAACTATATAACAGTAAAGATAGAAATGGGCTTGAATTAGAGTTGACATTCCCAAGCAGATACCTTGGTTGTGGTGGAAACATGTACTGAGCCTGTGTGTCCAGCAACATCCATCTCACTGGGAGAATCATAGAATCATAGAATCATAGAATCGTAGAGTTGGAAGGGACCTCCTGGGCCATCTGGTCCAACCCCCTGCTCAAAGCAGGATTCGCTAAATCATCCCAGTCAGATGTCTGTCCAGCCTCTGTTTGAAGACTTCCATTGAAGGAGAACTCACCACTTCTCGTGGCAGCCTGTTCCACTCATTGATCACTCTAACTGTCAAAAAGTTTTTTCTAATATCTAATCTGTGTCTCCTCCCATTCAGTTTCATCCCATTGCTTCTAGTCTTTCCTTGTGCAAATGAGAATAAAGTTGATCCTTCTACAATGTGACAGCCCTTTAGATATTTGTAGACAGCTATTAAGTCTCCTCTCAGTCTTCTCTTTTGCAAACTAAACATTCCCAAATCCTGCAACCTTTCCTCATAAGACAGGGTTTGCAGACCGGTCACCATTCTGGTCGCTCTTTTCTGAACTTGCTCCAGTTTGTTGATGTCTTTTTTAAAATGTGGTGCCCAAAACTGGACACAATATTCCAGATGAGGTCTGACCAAAGAGGAGTAGAGGGAAATAATGACTTCACGTGATCTAGACTGTATGCTTCTGTTAATACATCCTAGAATTGCATTTGCCTTTTTTGCTGCTGCATCACACTGTTGACTCATATTCAGTCTGTGATCTATTAGTATACCCAAGTCTTTTTCACATGTGCTGTCACTTAGCCCTATTCCTCCCATTCTATATATGCTTTTTCCATTTTTATTGCCCAGATGTAGTACTTTGCATTTCTCCCTGTTAAAAACCATTCTGTTAGTTGCTGCCCACTTCTCCAGTTTATTTAAATCTTTTTGAATCCTCTCTCTCTCTTCTCTAGTATTAGCTATCCCTCCTAGCTTTGTGTCATCAGCAAATTTAATCAGTTTACCCTCAATTCCTTCATCTAAATCGTTGATAAAGATGTTGAACAATACAGGGCCCAGGACAGAGCCCTGTGGTACCCCACTTGAGACATTCTTCCAACTGGATGTGCAGCCATTTACGACCACTCTTTGGGTCCGATCACTAAGCCAGTTATGAATCCACCTAACAGTTGCCTTGTCCATTCCATACTTAATCATTTTTTCAATAAGGATTGTATGAGAGACTTTGTCAAATGCTTTGCTGAAGTCAAGATATACTATATCTACAGCATTTCCTTGATCCACCCAATCAGTGATACCGTCATAGAAGGAAATTAAGTTAGTCTGACATGACTTATTAGTTACAAACCCATGCTGACTCTGTTTAATAACTTCATTCTTATCCAGGTATTGACATACATGTTGTTTAATAATTTGTTCAAAGATCTTTCCTGGTATAGAAGTCAGACTCACCGGCCTATAGTTACCTGGGTCCACCTTCTTCCCCTTTTTGAAGATAGGAACAACATTTGCTCTTCTCCAGTCTTCTGGCACTTCTCCTGTTCTCCAAGAATTTTCAAAGATTATAGAGAGGGGTTCAAAAATTTCTTCTGCTATCTCCTTCAGTACTCTGGGGTGTAATTCATCTGGACCTGGAGACTTGAATTCATTTAGGCTAGCTAAGTGTTTCCTCACTATCTTTCTGTTTATAGATATCCTGGATTCTTCTATTCCCTTAATAGGACAGTGAATAACAGTTGATGTTACATTTCCTTTCTGAGAGAAAACAGATGCAAAATAGGAATTTAAAAGTTCAGCCTTCTCAACATCCTGTCTTACCATTTCATCATTACAATTTACTTTGAGCACCAGGTGGCGCCACACTAAGTAAATGTCGTAAAGTGATCTAGAGAGGGGCTGTTTCAGCATGTGCAGTACAAGATGGCAAATTTTGGAGACTTATAAAAAAAAAAAAAACAACAACAACAGAGAGGGACTAAAAAAAAAAAAAGACACCAGCATGCTACTAACAAGCTTGCGCTACTTCCCTACAGAGCGTGCAATTATCTATTCCGGAAGATGCTTGGACTGAAGACCAAGGCCACTGAGAATATAAAGACTGGAGTTCCGCTCCCCGTACAACAAATGGAGGTTTTCACCATTGTATAAAATCAGATTTAGGCTATGTGTCCACGTTAGCGTTTGTTAACCCTCAGAACACCGGACTCCTTCCCAGAAACCACGCGCTTTTGATGCGGTTTTTTTCCGAGCGGTTTCTGGGAACATTAGAAATGGCTAAAACCACGAAGCAATACGGAAATTAATGAGCATGCTGCGTTTTTAGCCGCTAAGCGTTTTCTGAGCGTAAAAAACCGCATGCATTGGAACAAAAAGCCAAACATGCACTAAATTTAATGGGAAGCTTCTTTTAAGCGTTTCTGCAGCGTCTGATCTGGCTCCAACGCTGCGGAAACGCATACAAAAACGCGACGTGGGCACACAGCCTTACAGCTGCACTGTGTCGCATAGAATACAAAAATTAAAGCCCCCCCTTCACTAGCGCAGTTTATCTGATTTCAGGGCTAAATTCTCACACGGTCATGTGACCGCTGCAGCCGATCAATAGCCACTGACCCGCTGCAGCCCTCACTGTTCCATCAGAGCAGATGTGTGCTCTAATATATTGGGAGCCGGGCTGGAAACTTCTTTTCTAGTAAATGTTTGTACGCACAATGTGGCTACAAGTTGTCACAATGCAGAGACTGGGCTGTGACTTTCCATTCTGCTTTTGGAAGAACCAAAATTCAGGAGAACATGCACAGTATTATCCCCGGGATTCTGCAGATATTATTTGCATTATTCATTTATGTATTTTTCGTTTTTTATTTGCGGCCTCAAAAATATATTTTTTTCAATTCAGCAACTCAGCAAAATACAAAAAATCTGGTCACATGAGTTCCTGTAAACCGCTCGGTGATGGATCGCAGACCAGTCACTTAATGGAAAACACGCCGACGTATTAAAATCAAATAGCGTTAAGAACTAATAATTTCACATAATATTGTACGATATCACATAAAATGCAGCATGTGGATTTTTTATGTGAATTCTATTAAAAATCGGAGGGGCGGCAGGAAACCTGCATGTGATGGGGATTATCATTTTATGTTCGAGACATAAAAGCCAAGATAGTTTTAAAGTGCAACGCACCGATTCAGTAGGGGGCCCAAGCACCCAAATCATGGGGTACGGTGCACCTCATGCCTCAGGGTCATCCCTGGCAGCCCATAGTGTAGAGACAGGATCACCCGGAGAGCCTTGTAGGCTCCCTGACACACCGAGGTCTGGGTGAAGCCGATATGGATGACCCCACTATAACTGCAGCATTGAGCACTGCCTGACAAAGCAAAGGAAAAATATGTCACTGTAAATTCTATAAATTATACTTATTATAATTACAATTATTACAAAAAAATGCACGCAATTCATGAAGACACTAGGAGATTGAGCGGTGACCACATCACATACATTACTGGGCAAAAGTTTAAGTTTAAAATTCTTCTAAGTACTTTTTCATACAAAGTTCTAGAAGTAGCTCGGCAGGAGGTTGTACCAAACATCTTGTATCACTGACCCCAGATCTCCTGTGTATGAGGCTGGTGCGGATCCTTCTGCCTCTTCATGTGATCCCAGACAGACGGGATGACGTGAGATCAGGGCTCCGGGGCCGGACCATCACCCCCAAGACTTGTTGCTCTAAATGACTTTGGCTGGATGATGGGTGTCGCTGTCCGGCTGCAGAATAAATATGGACGCCTCCTGATGGTATCACATGATGGATAAGTATCTGCAATGAGGACATTATTAATACTGACCAAATCCACAACTGCATCTGCTGAAAAGCAGCCACAAACGTGTCGGACCCCCCTCTGTACCTCACTGCTCCTGCAGACCCTCATGATTGTGCTGATCTCTGACTCCTCCGGAACAGTCTGCTTCTGCTGCACCAAATACCCCACATTTTACTCTTCAGTCCAGAGACCTGCTGTCATTTTCTGCACCTGATTAAGTCACATTTTCTTGCTTCCATGTAGAAGGTCTGGGGTTTTTTCCATGAAGACAACTTATGGCCAGACTTCTCCGAACAGTAGATGCTGTAAGCTGGTCCCACTGGATGTTGCCAAGTCTGAGCTGATGGCACTTCTGGACATCTGCCAATTTAGAAGGGAAGTAACTTGAAGTGTATTTTGTCTGCTAAAATACATTTTCTTGGCCAACCGCTTTGCCTACGTTCCTCAAAGTTGCCCATTTCTAGGTGCTTCTTCAAAAGTGCTTGAACATCACACTGTGAAACTGCAGTCTGCTGTGAAATCTTTGCCTGATTGAGAATTTGCTGATGAAGTGTAACTACCTTGAGACTTGCCATGACATGAAACGGTCTTCCACATCCACAGTTTTGGATGTTCCTCACCCAGTTTTAAGCCTCTTACAAAGCCAATTGTGTTTCAGCTAATGGTTGTATTTCGACCTACATATAAAATCGATCATTATCTACTGTTTGTTATAATTGATTACTCATACACATGAGTATTTTCCTACAAAATCTCAGATTTGGTGCAAGTGACAAATGACCTAGAATAAGTGATGAATGTAAAAAGCAGTCACCAGATATTGATGAGATTTACATTTCTCTTGTGTTTACTTTGTGTTCTAATTGAAAAATACACCATTAACACTGCTAATTTTTGGAGACTTTTACTTTGCACATGCCACCTGACTGGGCTGTAACTTGTAAGCATGAAAGGCTGCTCTGACCTCTGACCCACACACCGATGGAAGGAAACCAAATGGAAAAAAGAGCTGTGATTCCCAGGTGCTGACACATAGGGAAGACAAGGGTG
The DNA here is from genome assembly GCF_039654945.1 of Dendrobates tinctorius. Taxonomy (NCBI): domain Eukaryota; kingdom Metazoa; phylum Chordata; class Amphibia; order Anura; family Dendrobatidae; genus Dendrobates; species Dendrobates tinctorius. Next base: position 2,942,664 of record NW_027362007.1, on the reverse strand, counting down.
TATGTTCTCTGGGCCATTATTCATGCACGCAACGCGTTTCGAAGTCAAGTTCACTGCTTTATCAACCCAATGAAAGTGTTGAATCCATCCTGATGAAGGAGTCACTTGCTCTTTCTCCTGTTTTCTCTAATTGGTAGAATGCATTTCAAGATACAAACTGTGCAGAAAACGGCTATTCAGGAGGCCGGGGGATGAGAAATGGCTCCAACGTAGAGAAAGATGCACATTTCCGAGATATATATAAGAGTATCTTATGTTCACTTGGTCTACTGATGAGAAGTTTGGAGAAAACACAACGACTGTTTAAATCTTGGACATCTGTAACCAACAGAAAAACGACCCGCGACCACGAGGTAAAGAGAAAAGTCATTAGGATTCTTGAGCCCGTCTGACGAGAAGAACATGTTCCATGTTGGTTCAGTGAGCACACCATCGGGTCCAAGCTATTTCCACTCCCATTTCCTGTGAAGATTAGCACCTGCCACTGACCTAAAACTGGCACGGTGTACTGAAAGCTGCGATGAAAATAGTTTGCCCTCATCGGCGAGGCTGCCAAGGAAATATTTTCTAAATGGGGCTTACAAAGCGTTGACACAAGCCTTGGTATAATGTGACTGCAGCTCCGGAGGAATGTTTCTGGCCACGGTCATGAAATGAGGGAAAAAAAATAATTAAATCATTATATTCTAGATTCACAACCCACAAATAAAAGCGACATAAATGTAAGGTATAAAGCTAATATAAATAAATCATCTACAAGAGTAAAATATGCTGCATGTTTAGCCAATCACAAGGTTGTCGCCTTGTCACGTGATTAGATAAAGATCGACTCTCCCTAAGGGAATTGGCAATGTCAGCAAGAAAGGTTTTAGGAACTTGGGGATTCCCTCGTTGCGCGGTATCTACAATGAATACAGAGGTCCCCAGTGCAATGTGGAGGAGCTGGAGGCACCTGATGGTCACCTGATGGGCCGTACTGTGCACGGCAATAATCTGATTACTTGTCTGAATGGTAAAACTTTACACCGCTGCAACAATGTTTGATATCCTGACAAAGGATAAAGATGCTTGGGATCTCGTTGATGGGGGGGGACCGACAATCACTAGTGATCCCCTAAAATTCATGAGCTCAGACTGAAACTACAGAGAACTAAACAGAATGGAGGGCTGACTTCATAAATATGAAAAAATACATTTTATTAGTCAAAATCAATCATGAAAATATATAAATATATATACAAGAAAGAAACAACAAGTGTCACCCGGGGAACAGTCACAGTGATTGGGCTGTCACAGTACAGAGGAATTGTGTAAGCATTTCAATACTATGAGTCACACATATACAAATCCATGTCCTAGTGATATACTTATCCCAAAGGAAGAATGACATATAGGTGACTCGTGTAAACGTATCTAAAGTGCTGATAATCAATGCCTATTCCACTGAGTACACAGCTTACCCATAGTTAAGGTGTAAGTGCAGATCAATGTTCCCTGGGGAACACCCCGACGCATGTTTCACATCTTCTTTCTCACAGGGGTCACACAAGGTGATACTTGTTTCCTTCTCGATGTACACCTTGTATATGTACATATAAATTTTTTTATGATTGATTTTGACTAATAAAATATATTTGTTCATATTTATAAAGTCAGCACTCCATTCTCTTTAGTTCTATATGATATCGGAGGTTCTCCGCTTATTGTTCAGCTGATACATCCAGATAAGAGGAGTCACATGATGCAATTATTTTCTACCTATGTATTTTTTTCTGGAATTTTCTTAACAAAACTACAGAGAGCCCAACCCCATTGATGCCTCCGATGACAGAAGGCCGTCACACAACTCAATAATCAGAGGACCCTCAACACCTTCAACACATATCTACGGTGTTTCGGTCCCCGCCTACACCGTATACGTACACATTAGGCTCGGCCATAGATTCAGGAGCAAATAGGATAGATATAAGATGCTGCCAGACCTCTTAAAACCCCTCCAAATTCATGTCCTGTTACAGAAGCTTCTGTTTCCTCCTTGAGACCACTGTATCCCCTGCCCAACAACTGTCACCTTCCTACTCCACTCTTGCCAAATAGACTTCTTCCATACCTCTCCGTCCCCACAAGACCCTCTGTCCTCCTCTAGGCTCCTTTCTATTCCTCCAGACTCCTACATTATCTTCCTCCTTCAAGCTCCTCTGTCATCCTCCTCAAAGCTCCTCTATGTTCCTCCCGACTCCTCTGTCTGACTCCTACAGTCTTCTCTGTTCTTTTCAAGGCTCCTCGGACATCCTCAAGGCTCTTCTCACCTCCTAAAGGCTCCCATCACCTCTGTCCTCTTCCAACCTCCTCTATCCTCCTCAAGGCTCCTCCCACCTCCTCAAGGCCCCCATCACCTACTCAAGGCTCCTCTGACCTCATCAAGGCTCCTCTGTCCTCCTCATGGCTACTCTGACCTGCCCAAGGCTCCTCTGTCCTCCTCAAGGCTCCTCTGTCCTCCTCAAGGCTCCTCTGTCCTCCTCAAGGCTCCTCTGTCCTCCTTCTTTAGGCATGGTCCTCTTCTTCTCCAGACTCCTCTGTCCTCTTGTTCCCTTTAAATTGATGTAATATCAAAAGAGCACTCGTAGGTGGCTTTCCCCTTTAAACGGTGAACACAGAATAAAG